>NC_134267.1:71380157-71705080 GCF_031893055.1 Leptodactylus fuscus | reverse complement strand
TAACCAGCCCAGTTTGGACCAATTAATGGTGGAGGGAGCCTCTAAACAGCCAAGTTTTGGGAAATTCATGGTGGAGGGAGCCTCTAACCAGCCCAGTCTGGACCAATTCATGGTGGAGGGAGCCTCTAAACAGCCCAGTTTGGGCAAATTCATGGTGGAGGGAGCCTCTAACCAGCCCAGTTTGGACCAATTAATGGTGGAGGGAGCCTCTAAACAGCCAAGTTTGGACCAATTCATGGTGGAGGGAGCCTCTAACCAGCCCAGTTTGGACCAATTAATGGTGGAGGGAGCCTCTAAACAGCCAAGTTTGGACCAATTCATGGTGGAGGGAGCCTCTAAAAACCCCAGTTTGGACCAATTCATGGTGGAGGGAGCCTCTAAACAGCCCAGTTTGGGCAAATTCATGGTGGAGGGAGCCTCTAACCAGCCCAGTTTGGACCAATTAATGGTGGAGGGAGCCTCTAAACAGCCAAGTTTGGACCAATTCATGGTGGAGGGAGCCTCTAACCAGCCCAGTTTGGACCAATTAATGGTGGAGGGAGCCTCTAAACAGCCAAGTTTTGGGAAATTCATGGTGGAGGGAGCCTCTAAAAACCCCAGTTTGGACCAATTCATGGTGGAGGGAGCCTCTAAACAGCCCAGTTTGGGCAAATTCATGGTGGAGGGAGCCTCTAACCAGCCCAGTTTGGACCAATTAATGGTGGAGGGAGCCTCTAAACAGCCAAGTTTGGACCAATTCATGGTGGAGGGAGCCTCTAACCAGCCCAGTTTGGACCAATTAATGGTGGAGGGAGCCTCTAAACAGCCAAGTTTGGACCAATTCATGGTGGAGGGAGCCTCTAAACAGCCCAGTTTGGGCACATTCATGGTGGAGGGAGCCTCTAACCAGCCCAGTTTGGACCAATTAATGGTGGAGGGAGCCGCTAAACAGCCCAGTTTGGACCAATTCATGGTGGAGGGAGCCTCTAAAAACCCCAGTTTGGACCAATTCATGGTGGAGGGAGCTTCTAAAAAACCCAGTTTGGACCAATTCATGGTGGAGGGAGCCTCTAACCAGCCCAGTTTGGACCAATTAATGGTGGAGGGAGCCTCTAAACAGCCAAGTTTGGACCAATTCACGGTGGAGGGAGCCTCTAAAAACCCCAGTTTGGACCAATTCATGGTGGAGGGAGCCTCTAACCAGCCCAGTTTGGGCAAATTCATGGTGGAGGGAGCCTCTAACCAGCCCAGTTTGGACCAATTAATGGTGGAGGGAGCCTCTAAACAGCCAAGTTTTGGGAAATTCATGGTGGAGGGAGCCTCTAACCAGCCCAGTTTGGACCAATTAATGGTGGAGGGAGCCTCTAAAAACCCCAGTTTGGACCAATTCATGGTGGAGGGAGCCTCTAAACAGCCCAGTTTGGGCAAATTCATGGTGGAGGGAGCCTCTAACCAGCCCAGTTTGGACCAATTAATGGTGGAGGGAGCCTCTAAACAGCCAAGTTTGGACCAATTCATGGTGGAGGGAGCCTCTAACCAGCCCAGTTTGGACCAATTAATGGTGGAGGGAGCCTCTAAACAGCCAAGTTTTGGGAAATTCATGGTGGAGGGAGCCTCTAAAAACCCCAGTTTGGACCAATTCATGGTGGAGGGAGCCTCTAAACAGCCCAGTTTGGGCAAATTCATGGTGGAGGGAGCCTCTAACCAGCCCAGTTTGGACCAATTAATGGTGGAGGGAGCCTCTAAACAGCCAAGTTTGGACCAATTCATGGTGGAAAGAGCCTCTAACCAGCCCAGTTTGGACCAATTAATGGTGGAGGGAGCCTCTAAACAGCCAAGTTTTGGGAAATTCATGGTGGAGGGAGCCTCTAACCAGCCCAGTGTGGGCAAATTCATGGTGGAGGGAGCCTCTAAAAAACCCAGTTTGGACCAATTCATGGTGGAGGGAGCCTCTAACCAGCCCAGTTTGGGCAAATTCATGGTGGAGGGAGCCTCTAAAAAACCCAGTTTGGACCAATTCATGGTGGAGGGAGCCTCTAACCAGCCCAGTTTGGGCAAATTCATGGTGGAGGGAGCCTCTAAAAAACCCAGTTTGGACCAATTCATGGTGGAGGGAGCCTCTAACCAGCCCAGTTTGGGCAAATTCATGGTGGAGGGAGCCTCTAAACAGCCCAGTTTGGGCAAATTCATGGTGGAGGGAGCCTCTAACCAGCCCAGTTTGGACCAATTAATGGTGGAGGGAGCCTCTAACCAGCCCAGTTTGGGCAAATTCATGGTGGAGGGAGCCTCTAAACAGCCCAGTTTGGACCAATTCATGGTGGAGGGAGCCTCTAAAAAACCCAGTTTGGACCAATTCATGGTGGAGGGAGCCTCTAAACAGCCCAGTTTGGGCAAATTCATGGTGGAGGGAGCCTCTAACCAGCCCAGTTTGGACCAATTCATGGTGGAGGGAGCCTCTAACCAGCCCAGTTTGGGCAAATTCATGGTGGAGGGAGCCTCTAAACAGCCCAGTTTGGACCAATTCATGGTGGAGGGAGCCTCTAAAAAACCCAGTTTGGACCAATTCATGGTGGAGGGAGCCTCTAAACAGCCCAGTTTGGGCAAATTCATGGTGGAGGGAGCCTCTAACCAGCCCAGTTTGGACCAATTAATGGTGGAGGGAGCCTCTAAACAGCCAAGTTTGGACCAATTCATGGTGGAGGGAGCCTCTAACCAGCCCAGTTTGGACCAATTAATGGTGGAGGGAGCCTCTAAACAGCCAAGTTTGGACCAATTCATGGTGGAGGGAGCCTCTAAACAGCCCAGTTTGGACACATTCATGGTGGAGGGAGCCTCTAACCAGCCCAGTTTGGACCAATTAATGGTGGAGGGAGCCGCTAAACAGCCCAGTTTGGACCAATTCATGGTGGAGGGAGCCTCTAAAAACCCCAGTTTGGACCAATTCATGGTGGAGGGAGCCTCTAAAAAACCCAGTTTGGACCAATTCATGGTGGAGGGAGCCTCTAACCAGCCCAGTTTGGACCAATTAATGGTGGAGGGAGCCTCTAAACAGCCAAGTTTGGACCAATTCATGGTGGAGGGAGCCTCTAAAAACCCCAGTTTGGACCAATTCATGGTGGAGGGAGCCTCTAAACAGCCCAGTTTGGGCAAATTCATGGTGGAGGGAGCCTCTAACCAGCCCAGTTTGGACCAATTAATGGTGGAGGGAGCCTCTAAACAGCCAAGTTTTGGGAAATTCATGGTGGAGGGAGCCTCTAACCAGCCCAGTCTGGACCAATTCATGGTGGAGGGAGCCTCTAAACAGCCCAGTTTGGGCAAATTCATGGTGGAGGGAGCCTCTAACCAGCCCAGTTTGGACCAATTAATGGTGGAGGGAGCCTCTAAACAGCCAAGTTTGGACCAATTCATGGTGGAGGGAGCCTCTAACCAGCCCAGTTTGGACCAATTAATGGTGGAGGGAGCCTCTAAACAGCCAAGTTTGGACCAATTCATGGTGGAGGGAGCCTCTAAAAACCCCAGTTTGGACCAATTCATGGTGGAGGGAGCCTCTAAACAGCCCAGTTTGGGCAAATTCATGGTGGAGGGAGCCTCTAACCAGCCCAGTTTGGACCAATTAATGGTGGAGGGAGCCTCTAAACAGCCAAGTTTGGACCAATTCATGGTGGAGGGAGCCTCTAACCAGCCCAGTTTGGACCAATTAATGGTGGAGGGAGCCTCTAAACAGCCAAGTTTTGGGAAATTCATGGTGGAGGGAGCCTCTAAAAACCCCAGTTTGGACCAATTCATGGTGGAGGGAGCCTCTAAACAGCCCAGTTTGGGCAAATTCATGGTGGAGGGAGCCTCTAACCAGCCCAGTTTGGACCAATTAATGGTGGAGGGAGCCTCTAAACAGCCAAGTTTGGACCAATTCATGGTGGAGGGAGCCTCTAACCAGCCCAGTTTGGACCAATTAATGGTGGAGGGAGCCTCTAAACAGCCAAGTTTGGACCAATTCATGGTGGAGGGAGCCTCTAAACAGCCCAGTTTGGGCACATTCATGGTGGAGGGAGCCTCTAACCAGCCCAGTTTGGACCAATTAATGGTGGAGGGAGCCGCTAAACAGCCCAGTTTGGACCAATTCATGGTGGAGGGAGCCTCTAAAAACCCCAGTTTGGACCAATTCATGGTGGAGGGAGCTTCTAAAAAACCCAGTTTGGACCAATTCATGGTGGAGGGAGCCTCTAACCAGCCCAGTTTGGACCAATTAATGGTGGAGGGAGCCTCTAAACAGCCAAGTTTGGACCAATTCACGGTGGAGGGAGCCTCTAAAAACCCCAGTTTGGACCAATTCATGGTGGAGGGAGCCTCTAACCAGCCCAGTTTGGGCAAATTCATGGTGGAGGGAGCCTCTAACCAGCCCAGTTTGGACCAATTAATGGTGGAGGGAGCCTCTAAACAGCCAAGTTTTGGGAAATTCATGGTGGAGGGAGCCTCTAACCAGCCCAGTTTGGACCAATTCATGGTGGAGGGAGCCTCTAAACAGCCCAGTTTGGGCAAATTCATGGTGGAGGGAGCCTCTAACCAGCCCAGTTTGGACCAATTAATGGTGGAGGGAGCCTCTAAACAGCCAAGTTTGGACCAATTCATGGTGGAGGGAGCCTCTAACCAGCCCAGTTTGGACCAATTAATGGTGGAGGGAGCCTCTAAACAGCCAAGTTTTGGGAAATTCATGGTGGAGGGAGCCTCTAACCAGCCCAGTTTGGACCAATTCATGGTGGAGGGAGCCTCTAAACAGCCCAGTTTGGGCAAGTTCATGGTGGAGGGAGCCTCTAAAAAACCCAGTTTGGACCAATTCATGGTGGAGGGAGCCTCTAACAAGCCCAGTTTGGACCAATTAATGGTGGAGGGAGCCGCTAAACAGCCCAGTTTGGACCAATTCATGGTGGAGGGAGCCTCTAAAAACCCCAGTTTGGACCAATTCATGGTGGAGGGAGCCTCTAAACAGCCCAGTTTGGGCAAATTCATGGTGGAGGGAGCCTCTAACCAGCAGAGTTGGTGGAAATCAGGGTGGAGGGAGCCTAGTATTAGCAGAATTGTGCAACGCTTATGGTGGATGAGTATGAGGATGCGGAGGAATTGGAGAGGTTGAGTACAGACATGGAGTTTCATGTTGGGGTGCTTTACACAGGTGGGCACAAAAATGACGGCTCTACCCAGTGGTGGTTCATTTTTATCAAAGTGAGCCGGTCGGCACTCTCAGCTGACAGACGGGTGTGCTTGTCAGTGATGATGCCACCGGCTGCACTGAACACCCTCTCAGATAGGACGCTGGCGGCAGGACAGGACAGCACCTCCAAGGCATATAGGGCAAGTTCAAGCCACAGGTCCAACTTCGACACCCAATACGTGTAGGGCGCAGAGGGGTCGGAGAGGACAGGGCTGTGGTCGGAAAGGTATTCCCGCAACATGCGCCTATACTTCTCACGCCTGGTGACACTAGGACCCTCCGTGGCGGCACTTTGGCGAGGGGGTGCCATCAAGGTGTCCCAGACCTTAGACAGTGTGCCCCTCGTTTGTGTGGACCGGTGAGAACTTGGTTGCCTACTGGAGGAACTGCCCTCCCTGCCGCCAACGTCACATGCTGGAAACATCTCCATCATATTCTGCACCAATTGCCTGTGGCAAGCATTGATGCGATTGGCCCTCCCCTCTACCGGAATAAAAGACGAGATGTTGTTTTTATACCGGGGGTCAAGGATAGCAAAGATCCAGTACTGGTTGTCCTCCATGATTTTGACAATACGCTTGTCGGTTGTAAAGCACCCCAACATGAACTCAGCCATGTCTGCCACAGTGTTAGTTGGCATGACTCCTCTGGCCCCACCGGAAAGTTCAATCTCCATTTCCTCCTCATCCTCCATGTCTACCCATCCGCGCTGCAACAATGGGACGATTCGAAGTTGCCCGGAAGCCTCCTGTATCACCATCACATCATCGGACAACTCTTCTTCCTCCTCCTCCTCCTCCTCCATTAAACGCAGTGAAGCGGACAGATGTGTGGACCTACTCTCCAGCTGTGACGGATCGGATGCTATCCCTAACTCCTCTGTGTGATCTGAGTTATCCCTGATGTCAATCAGGGATTCTCTCAGAACACACAAGAGCGGGATTGTAAGGCTCACCATTGCATCCTCAGAGCTCACCCTCCTTGTGGACTCCTCAAAGACCCGTAGGATGTCACAAAGGTCTCTCATCCATGGCCACTCATGGATGTGAAACTGAGGCAGCTGACTTTGTGGCACCCTAGGGTTTTGTAGCTGGTATTCCATCAAAGGTCTCTGCTGCTCAACCACTCTATTCAACATCTGAAACGTTGAGTTCCAGCGTGTGGGGACGTCGCACAAAAGCCGGTGTTGTGGCACATGCAGGCGTTGCTGGAGAGATTTTAAGCTAGCAGCGGCTACTGTCGACTTGCGAAAGTGGGCGCACATGCGCCGCACTTTCACCAGTAGCTCTGGAACATTGGGGTAGCTCTTTAGGAAACGTTGCACCACTAGGTTGAAGACGTGGGCCAGGCATGGAACATGTTGGAGTCCGGCAAGCTCCAGAGCTGCTACCAGGTTCCGGCCGTTATCACAAACGACCATGCCTGGGCCCAGGTGCAGCGGCTCAAACCATATTGCCGTCTCATCGAGGAGGGCATCCCTCACCTCAGAGGCAGTGTGCTGTCTGTCCCCCAAGCTGATCAGCTTCAGCACAGCCTGCTGACGTCTACCAACGCCAGTGCTGCAACGTTTCCAACTCGTAGCTGGGGTCAATCTAACAGCGGAGGAGGAGGCGGTGGCGGAGGAGGAGGCGGTGGCGGAGGAGGAGGCGGTAGAGGAGGAGGAGGAGGGGGGTGTTCTTCTCGTGTCCCTGCCAGGAATGTTAGGCGGGGAGACGAGGTACACCGGGCCAGTTTGGGAAGCAGTCCCAGCCTCAACTACATTCACCCAGTGTGCCGTCAGTGAAATGTAGCGTCCCTGTCCGCATGCACTTGTCCACGCGTCGGTGGTCAAGTGGACCTTTGTGCAAAGCGCGGAACTAAGGGCCCGCCTGATGTTGAGTGACACGTGCTGGTGCAAGGCGGGGACGGCACACCGGGAGAAGTAGTGACGGCTAGGGACGGCATAGCGAGGTGCCGCAGTTGCCATCAGGTCCAGGAAGGCGGGAGTTTCAACAAGCCGGAACGCCAACATCTCCTGGGCCAGCAGTTTAGCGATGTTGGCGTTCAAGGCTTGCACGTGTGGGTGGTTAGCAGTGTATTTCTGCCGCCGCTCCAATGTCTGAGAGATGGTGGGTTGTTGTAAAGAAACGCCTGATGGTGCCTTTGATGGTGCAGGAGAAGGAGATAAGACAGGACCAGGGGAGGATGAGGTAGAAGTCAACAAAGTGGCGGAGGCAGATGAAGTGGTGTCCTGGCTCGTCCTCTGGAGTGCATCGCCAGCACAGTCAGCAGTGGCAGTGGCAGAGGCAGAGGCAGTGGCAGAGGCAGTGGCAGTGGCGTGAACGGCAGGCGGCCTTTGTCCTGCCGTTGCTGCCTGCCACTGATTCCAGTGCTTGGATTCCAAATGACGGCGCATTGAAGTGGTGGACAGGTTGCTCTTCTCAGAGCCCCTAATCAATTTCGAGAGGCAAATTGTGCAGACAACACTATATCTGTCCTCGGCGCATTCCTTGAAAAAACTCCACACCTTCGAGAAACGTGCCCTCGAGGTGGGAGTTTTTCGGGGCTGGGTACGAACTGGAACATCTTGGGAGATTCCGGGTGTGGCCTGGCTTCGCCTAAGCTGCTGACCTCTGCCTCTGCCTCTAGCTACCCTTTTTGGTGCTGCACCTGCCTCAACATCCACACTACTTTCCCCGCTTGACATCCCCCCTGTCCAGGTCGGGTCAGTGTCCTCATCATCCACCACTTCCTCTTCCAACTCCTGTCTCATCTCCTCCTCCCGCACAATGCGCCGGTCAACTGGATGCCCTGACGGCAACTGCGTCACATCATCGTCGATGAGGGTGGGTTGCTGGTCATCCACCACCAAATCGAACGGAGATGGAGGAGACTCTAGTGTTTGAGCATCTGGACACAGATGCTCCTCTGTTAGGTTCGTGGAATCGTGACGTGGAGAGGCAGGTTGAGGGACAATGAAAGGAGCGGAGAACAGCTCTGGGGAGCAGGGACAGTTTGGGTTATTGTTCTGTAAAGCTTCGGAATTTTGGGAGGAAGGAAGACAAGACTGTTGGGTAATAGGAGGAGAGGAGGCAGAGTCTGACTGGCTGCTGGACAATGTGCTGTAAGCGTTCTCTGACAGCCATTGCAAGACCTGTTCCTGGTTCTCGGGCCTACTAAGGTTTGTACCCTGCAGTTTAGTTAATGTGGCAAGCAACCCTGGCACTGTGGAGTGGCGCAATGCTTGCTGCCCCACAGGAGTAGGCACGGGACGCCCTGTGGCTTCACTGCTACCTTGCTCCCCAGAACCATTCCCCCGACCTCGCCCACGGCCTCGTCCACGTCCCTTTCCGGGAGCCTTGCGCATTTTGAATTCCTAGTTAGAAATTGGCACTGTATACCAGTAGTAAAAATTGTGGGTGCACGTAACCCCAATATATTCTTTGAATTCCCAGTCAGACACTGGCACTATATGGCAGTAGCAAGAAATGAGGGTATTTATAACCCCAATATATTCTTTGAATTCCCAGTCAGACAATGGCACTGTATACCAGTAGTAAAAATTGTGGGTGCACGTAACCACAATATATTCTTTGAATTACCAGTCAGAAACTGGCACTATATGGCAGTAGCAAGAAATGAGGGTATTTGTATTCCCAATATATTCTTTGAATTCCCAGTCAGACAATGGCACTGTATACCAGTAGTAAAAATTGTGGGTGCACGTAACCACAATATATTCTTTGAATTACCAGTCAGAAACTGGCACTATATGGCAGTAGCAAGAAATGAGGGTATTTGTATTCCCAATATATTCTTTGAATTCCCAGTCAGACAATGGCACTGTATACCAGTAGTAAAAATTGTGGGTGCACGTAACCCCAATATATTCTTTGAATTCCCAGTCAGAAACTGGCACTATATGGCAGTAGCAAGAAATGAGGGTATTTATAACCCCAATATATTCTTTGAATTCCCAGTCAGACAATGGCACTGTATACCAGTAGTAAAAATTGTGGGTGCACGTAACCACAATATATTCTTTGAATTACCAGTCAGAAACTGGCACTATATGGCAGTAGCAAGAAATGAGGGTATTTATAACCCCAATATATTCTTTGAATTCCCAGTCAGACAATGGCACTGTATACCAGTAGTAAAAATTGTGGGTGCACGTAACCCCAATATATTCTTTGAATTCCCAGTCAGAAACTGGCACTATATGGCAGTAGCAAGAAATGAGGGTATTTATAACCCCAATATATTCTTTGAATTCCCAGTCAGACAATGGCACTGTATACCAGTAGTAAAAATTGTGGGTGCACGTAACCACAATATATTCTTTGAATTACCAGTCAGAAACTGGCACTATATGGCAGTAGCAAGAAATGAGGGTATTTGTATTCCCAATATATTCTTTGAATTCCCAGTCAGACAATGGCACTGTATACCAGTAGTAAAAATTGTGGGTGCACGTAACCACAATATATTCTTTGAATTACCAGTCAGAAACTGGCACTATATGGCAGTAGCAAGAAATGAGGGTATTTATAACCCCAATATATTCTTTGAATTCCCAGTCAGACAATGGCACTGTATACCAGTAGTAAAAATTGTGGGTGCACGTAACCACAATATATTCTTTGAATTACCAGTCAGAAACTGGCACTATATGGCAGTAGCAAGAAATGAGGGTATTTGTATTCCCAATATATTCTTTGAATTCCCAGTCAGACAATGGCACTGTATACCAGTAGTAAAAATTGTGGGTGCACGTAACCACAATATATTCTTTGAATTACCAGTCAGAAACTGGCACTATATGGCAGTAGCAAGAAATGAGGGTATTTATAACCCCAATATATTCTTTGAATTCCCAGTCAGACAATGGCACTGTATACCAGTAGTAAAAATTGTGGGTGCACGTAACCCCAATATATTCTTTGAATTCCCAGTCAGAAACTGGCACTATATGGCAGTAGCAAGAAATGAGGGTATTTATAACCCCAATATATTCTTTGAATTCCCAGTCAGACAATGGCACTGTATACCAGTAGTAAAAATTGTGGGTGCACGTAACCACAATATATTCTTTGAATTACCAGTCAGAAACTGGCACTATATGGCAGTAGCAAGAAATGAGGGTATTTGTATTCCCAATATATTCTTTGAATTCCCAGTCAGACAATGGCACTGTATACCAGTAGTAAAAATTGTGGGTGCACGTAACCCCAATATATTCTTTGAATTCCCAGTCAGAAACTGGCACTATATGGCAGTAGCAAGAAATGAGGGTATTTATAACCCCAATATATTCTTTGAATTCCCAGTCAGACAATGGCACTGTATACCAGTAGTAAAAATTGTGGGTGCACGTAACCACAATATATTCTTTGAATTACCAGTCAGAAACTGGCACTATATAGCAGTAGCAAGAAATGAGGGTATTTATAACCCCAATATATTCTTTGAATTCCCAGTCAGACAATGGCACTGTATACCAGTAGTAAAAATTGTGGGTGCACGTAACCCCAATATATTCTTTGAATTCCCAGTCAGAAACTGGCACTATATGGCAGTAGCAAGAAATGAGGGTATTTATAACCCCAATATATTCTTTGAATTCCCAGTCAAACAATGGCACTGTATACCAGTAGTAAAAATTGTGGGTGCACGTAACCCCAATATATTCTTTGAATTCCCAGTCAGACACTGGCACTATATGGCAGTAGCAAGAAATGAGGGTATTTGTATTCCCAATATATTCTTTGAATTCCCAGTCAGACAATGGCACTGTATACCAGTAGTAAAAATTGTGGGTGCACGTAACCCCAATATATTCTTTGAATTACCAGTCAGAAACTGGCACTATATGGCAGTAGCAAGAAATGAGGGTATTTGTATTCCCAATATATTCTTTGAATTCCCAGTCAGACAATGGCACTGTATACCAGTAGTAAAAATTGTGGGTGCACGTAACCACAATATATTCTTTGAATTACCAGTCAGAAACTGGCACTATATGGCAGTAGCAAGAAATGAGGGTATTTGTATTCCCAATATATTCTTTGAATTCCCAGTCAGACAATGGCACTGTATACCAGTAGTAAAAATTGTGGGTGCACGTAACCACAATATATTCTTTGAATTACCAGTCAGAAACTGGCACTATATGGCAGTAGCAAGAAATGAGGGTATTTATAACCCCAATATATTCTTTGAATTCCCAGTCAGACAATGGCACTGTATACCAGTAGTAAAAATTGTGGGTGCACGTAACCCCAATATATTCTTTGAATTCCCAGTCAGAAACTGGCACTATATGGCAGTAGCAAGAAATGAGGGTATTTATAACCCCAATATATTCTTTGAATTCCCAGTCAGACAATGGCACTGTATACCAGTAGTAAAAATTGTGGGTGCACGTAACCACAATATATTCTTTGAATTACCAGTCAGAAACTGGCACTATATGGCAGTAGCAAGAAATGAGGGTATTTGTATTCCCAATATATTCTTTGAATTCCCAGTCAGACAATGGCACTGTATACCAGTAGTAAAAATTGTGGGTGCACGTAACCCCAATATATTCTTTGAATTCCCAGTCAGAAACTGGCACTATACGGCAGTAGCAAGAAATGAGGGTATTTATAACCCCAATATATTCTTTGAATTCCCAGTCAGACAATGGCACTGTATACCAGTAGTAAAAATTGTGGGTGCACGTAACCCCAATATATTCTTTGAATTCCCAGTCAGACACTGGCACTATATGGCAGTAGCAAGAAATGAGGGTATTTGTATTCCCAATATATTCTTTGAATTCCCAGTCAGACAATGGCACTGTATACCAGTAGTAAAAATTGTGGGTGCACGTAACCCCAATATATTCTTTGAATTACCAGTCAGAAACTGGCACTATATGGCAGTAGCAAGAAATGAGGGTATTTGTATTCCCAATATATTCTTTGAATTCCCAGTCAGACAATGGCACTGTATACCAGTAGTAAAAATAGTGGGTGTATATAGCCCCAATTCTATTGCTAGGGGACTTGCAGGGTATTTCTGGGGTGAAGGTGGGGGGGCACACCGTTGGAACGGGTATCGGGGTATATATCGGGTATACGGGAATACACTGACAGTGTATTCCATTCAGGATCCTGGGAAAGCTGGGTTGCGGCGATTGAGCCCGTTAGTGCCACGTTACACTGACAAGCTTCTCCCTGGAATTTAGCTCTTACAAGAGCTGTTGTGGTTGTCTTCTCCTTCCTATCTAGCCTGTCCCTGCCTACCCAGAATCTAACCCCTAGCTAACTGGACGGAAACCTCCGTCCCCGGTGAATTGCAAGCTCAGAATGACGCGAAGCTGGGCGGCGCTGTTCTTTTAAATTAGAGGTCACATGTTTTCGGCAGCCAATGGGTTTTGCCTACTTTTTTCAACGTCACCGGTGTCGTAGTTCCTGTCCCACCTACCCTGCGCTGTTATTGGAGCAAAAAAGGCGCCAGGGAAGGTGGGAGGGGAATCGAGTAATGGCGCACTTTACCACGCGGTGTTCGATTCGATTCGAACATGCCGAACAGCCTAATATCCGATCGAACATGAGTTCGATAGAACACTGTTCGCTCATCTCTAGGAGGGAGGTCATTGGTAGGTTCTAACTCCCATTTCACAATTTTTTAGCAATTATGCCTTTTTTAAGTGCATCTAAACTAACACAGCGGTACGCCGACATCATAAATAAACACCACAGTAAAACTAGTCTGCGAAAAGTACGGCCAAAAAAAGGGGCAGGTGATAAATAACCTCCAATGTGTCTTAGGGCAAGGCTTGGCAACAATCAATAAGTTATCATTCATATGTGCTCCCACCTTCTCCGGCACTTTTTTTGCACCAATAACTGTGCAGGGAAGGTGGCACAGGAAGCAGGAAAATGCAGGCATCAAAAATAAAAAAATAGGAAAAAGTCATTGGCTGGCGAAATCAGGTGACCTTGGATTTATAAGAATAGTGTCAGCCATATTCTCTCAGATGTGCTTAGGCGAGCTAGGGAAAGACATCGTGAGTAGAGATGAGCGAACAGTGTTCTATCGAACACATGTTCGATCGGATATCAGGGTGTTTACCATGTTCGAATCGAATCGAACACCGCGTGGTAAAGTGCGCCAAAATTCGATTCCCCTCCCACCTTCCCTGGCGCCTTTTTTGCACCAATAACAGCGCAGGGGAGGTGGGACAGGAACTACGACACTGGGGGCATTGAAAAAAATTGGAAAAAGTCATTGGCTGCCGAAATCAGGTGACCTCCATTTTAGACGAATAGTGGATTTCAAATCCGGGTCATATGAGAATGTGAACTTTGTGACTATGAGACAGGGATAGCTGTACAGGCAGGGATAGCTAGGGATAACCTTTATTTAGGGGGGAATGTTATTAAAAATAACTTTTTGGGGCTCTATCGGGTGTGTAATTGTGATTTTTGTGAGATAAACTTTTTCCCATAGGGATGCATTGGCCAGCGCTGATTGGCCGAATTCCGTACTCTGGCCAATCAGTGCTGGCCAATGCATTCTATTAGCTTGATGAAGCAGAGTGTGCACAAGGGTTCAAGCGCACCCTCGGCTCTGATGTAGGAGAGCCGAGGGTGCACTTGAACCCTTGTGCACCCTCGGCTCTGCTACATCAGAGCCGAGGGTGCGCTTGAACCCTTGTGCACACTCTGCTTCATCAAGCTAATAGAATGCATTGGCCAGCGCTGATTGGCCAATGTATTCTATTAGCCTGATGAAGTAGAGCTGAATGTGTGTGCTAAGCACACACATTCAGCTCTACTTCATCGGCTAATAGAATGCATTGGCCAGCGCTGATTGGCCAGAGTACGGAACTCGACCAATCAGCGCTGGCTCTGCTGGAGGAGGCGGAGTCTAAGGTCGGACCTGAATGGAGACTGGTGTGGAGCGATCTTAGACTCCGCCTCCTCCAGCAGAGCCAGCGCTGATTGGCCGAATTCCGTACTCTGGCCAATCAGCACTGGCTAATGCATTGTATTGGCGTGATGAAGCAGTGCTGAATGTGTGTGCTTAGCACACACATTCAGCTCTACTTCATCGGGCTAATAGAATGCATTGGCCAGCGCTGATTGGCCGAATTCCGTACTCTGGCCAATCAGCACTGGCTAATGCATTGTATTGGCGTGATGAAGCAGTGCTGAATGTGTGTGCTTAGCACACACATTCAGCTCTACTTCATCGGGCTAATAGAATGCATTGGCCAGCGCTGATTGGCCGAATTCCGTACTCTGGCCAATCAGCACTGGCTAATGCATTGTATTGGCGTGATGAAGCAGTGCTGAATGAGTGTGCTTAGCACACACATTCAGCTCTACTTCATCGGGCTAATAGAATGCATTGGCCAATCAGCGCTGGCCAATGCATTCTATTAGCGTGAACTGAGTTTGCACAGGGGTTCTAGTGCACCCTCGGCTCTGCTACATCAGATTGCTACATCTGATGTAGCAGTGCCGAGTGTGCATCAGATGTGTAGTTGAGCAAAACTGACTCAGCACTGCTAAGTCTCTGCATTCGCATAGGAATGCATTGGCCAGCCTTCGGCCAATCAGCGCTGGCTCTGCCGGAGGAGGCGGAGTCTAAGGTCGGACCTGAATGGAGACTGGTGTGGAGCGATCTTAGACTCCGCCTCCTCCAGCAGAGCCAGCGCTGATTGGTCGAGTTCCGTACTCTGGCCAATCAGCACTGGCCAATGCATTTCTATGGGGAAAAGTTAGCTTGCGAAAATCGCAAACTGACAGGGATTTCCATGAAATAAAGTGACTTTTATGCCCCCAGACATGCTTCCCCTGCTGTCCCAGTGTCATTCCAGGGTGTTGGTATCATTTCCTGGGGTGTCATAGTGGACTTGGTGACCCTCCAGACACGAATTTGGGTTTCCCCCTTAACGAGTTTATGTTCCCCATAGACTATAATGGGGTTCGAAACCCATTCGAACACTCGAACAGTGAGCGGCTGTTCGAATCGAATTTCGAACCTCGAACATTTTAGTGTTCGCTCATCTCTAATCGTGAGCAGGGTGAGAAAGAAAGTTTAGCTTGTGCTAGGCAGGGAAAGTGAAAAACAACAGCTCTTTTCAGAGCTACACTGCAGGAACAGTGTACACATACACTGAACCTGCCAATGATGCGTCAGGGTAGCATCAAAGGACGGGGGCGGGCACGTGGATGTGGAAATCCATCTGGAGATCCAGTCCACAGTACAGGTACTGGAGAGGGGCTGCCAGCAGTGCCCCTCCTCAGTAGCACAAGGGGACGAGGACGTGGAAATCCAGTACACAGTCCAGCTACTGGAGAGGTGTTGCCAGCAGTGCCCCTTATCAGTAGCATAAGGGGACGAGGATGAGGAGATCCAGGCTGCAGTAGCTCGACTCCAATTATATACTGGAGACAGGCAGCCAGCAGTGCCACAACATCAAGCGGGGTGCAGGGTGTAGTGCTAACGAGGCCAAAAACACTGCTGGTACAAGGCTCAGTTCACCCCAAGGGCCAAAAATATGCTGGTTAAAGGCTCAGTTCACCCAAAGTACCAAAAACTATGCTGATAAGAGTCTCAGTTCACTCCAAGGGCCAAAAACACTGCTGGTTAAAGGCTCAACTCACCCCAAGGGCAAAGAACTCTGCTGGTGCAAGGCTGAACTAACTTAAAGGGCCTAAAACTATGCTGGTAAAAGGCTCAAGTCACCTCAAGGGCCTCAATCTCTGCTGGTAGCTCAGCTTAAGGGCCTGTAACTTAATTTGGAAGGGCTCATGTGAAGGGCCAGAAAAGTAATTTTTGAAGGTCTCACCACATCACACACTCACATAAACAATGACACTTAAGGGTGGGGGCTTTTGGATTTCCCATTGCCTATGCCATCTGTGGTTGTCATGGGCAATGTGATTTAAAGGGGTGCATGCTAATGTTTCTTTAGCTTTAAATTTGTGTTTCTGTCCATACTATTGTGGAGGAAAGAAGGTTTACAAGTATTTTTCAACTTTCATAGAGGTTCTATTGAGTTTGGAAAGTGTCTAGTTGATAGGCTGTGATAGTGGGGTAATACTGGGACTATGGCATGTTAGATGCCACCAGACATGCTTCCCCTGCTGTCACAGTTGCATTCCAGGGTGTTGGCATCATTTCCTGGGGTGTCATTGTGGACTTGGTGACTCTCCTGAGTCGAATTACGGTTTCCCCTGAAACGAGCATTTTCTCCCCATAGACTATAATGGAATTCGATATTCGGTCGAATTGTTGAATATTGAAGGACTACTTGAAACGAATATAGAATATTTCACTACTTGCTTATCTCTAGTTATCATCAAATAATGAAAGGTCACAATACATCACTCCAAGAGCCACAAATATGATGATAAATATAATTACCAGATCAAGAAAGTAACAGAATCCAATTCAGGTTATTAGAAATACCCACCAACAGACATCCTGTTTGTCCTCACACTATCCAACACCCAAACGCACATTTTGCACTAAATTTTTTTTTTATATAATCTGTGAAATTGTACATTTGTCATTATTGAAATCAATGTTTAGGTGGGTAAGTTTATAGTTTATGGCAATTTTGACCACAAATCCTGTAGTACTCCCAAAGATTGCCATGTAACCCAGCCTAAATGGGAAAGTGACAGAAAAACAAACAAAAGTGTTGATGTTAATGAACATCTTATATCCAGTTAGTTTTAAGAAAACTTTATTATTTTGGAACCCAATAAAAAGTGATATCTTTTGCAACTAATTTTAGGATCTAGTGTTAAATTTCGCTTCTGCATACTCACTTGTGAAACAATCTTTATTAGCGTTAATTTATTCAGTGTTTACTGATAATAAGCTTTTGTGTTGCTCAGAAATAGCTATTGTTGTAGGTTAGCTGCCTCAGCAGTATATATGTGGTATATAAGTGGAATGCCTAATCCAGGGAAAGCTGGGTGTTCCCTATAGTTCTGTTAATTTACTGTTAATGAAGTGTAATTAACAGTCAGTTGGAAGGGCTCAATAAATGAGATGCAAAGCCTTCCTACAATTCTTTCACTC
Organism: Leptodactylus fuscus; assembly: GCF_031893055.1. Classification (NCBI taxonomy): domain Eukaryota; kingdom Metazoa; phylum Chordata; class Amphibia; order Anura; family Leptodactylidae; genus Leptodactylus; species Leptodactylus fuscus. Next base: position 71,687,820 of record NC_134267.1, on the reverse strand, counting down.
TGCGACACACTCATGTGACTAAGTTTTGCTTATTTCTAGGAGAGTGACTCCAAGCATAATAGTTGGGACGCTAGCATCAGGATTCTAGGAGCTCTTGCCCCTGACGCTAGGTTCACACTAGCGTTCGGGTCTCCGTCTGTCAGAGCGGGTCCGGCCGTGAGCGGCGGTGAGCATTTTATGCTCTCCGCCGCGAAACCGTTTTTTTAAAATCGGACACAGAGTACTGCATGTCCGACTCTGTGTCCGATTTTAAAAAAACGGTTTCGCGGCGGAGAGCATAAAATGCTCATCGCCGCTCATGGCCGGACATCTTTCAAACCCATTCAAATGAATGGGTGAGAAAGAATCCTGCAGGTTTCCGTCTCTTGCCTCTGTTTTGTGCAGGAAACGGAAACCTGCAGAAAGGAGACCCGGGCGCAGATGTGAACGAGCCCTAAGCAGCATATTGTTCCATACAGTAGCTTAACGATCGCGGTAGTGCAGGGGGTGATCATGACTCGGGGGCTTGGAGGGATACAATGCGCTGCAGCCAGCTGGAGATGGCAGGGGCCCTGGACCACTATGATAGTGGTTGGAGAAAGCCTAGTTCCCCAACCACTATACACAATGACACAATGTTTCAATACATGTAAGCCCCAGGAGAAGGTGACTTAAAAAAAAAGAAATACTTATACTCTCCTGTCCTGCGGGGCTTTTTTTAAAATGTGGATTGTGAGCTCCATATAGGGATCACAATGTACATATTTTTTTCCTCCTATCAGTATGTCTTTGTAGAATGGGAGGAAACACAAACACAGGGAGAACATGCAAACTCCTTGCAGATTTTTTTCCTTGTCGGATTCAAACCCAGGACTCCAGCGCTGCAAGGTGCTAACCACCGAGCCACTGTGTTGCCCCTCCTATGGGTTTTTCTGGCCTTTGACTGAGGTCATTATGCTGGCGCTCCCCATGTGAGGCCCAAGAGCCCCAGCAGTGACATGTTACCTCAGTTGCAGGCAGAAGAGGACCAAAGAAGATACTGACAGAGAGAGGATGCCCTGGAGAGTTGAGGCAAGGTGAATATAAGTGTTTGTTATTTTTAATCACTTCCCCTGGGCCTCTATTTATTATACTCTGACTAAATACCTTAAAACCTCATGGCTTAAATGTAGATTTCAAGATGGTGGGAGTGATTTAGGGCTGGGTTTGCCCTATTGTTTACTCTCTTGGTTCTAGGCAGTCTCGTGCTTTAGTGTAATTTGATGCATTGAAAATAATAAAAATATTTAATGATATTTAGATTATATTATTTATCTCTTCTCTTAGATATAAAAATGAGTTTCTGTTTGTCTGTTGTTTATGCATGACCAAATAACTGAACTGATCTTCATCACGTTTGGCACACAGGTACATCAGGTGTTCGGGAAGTTTTTAGACCGGGTCTCAGCTCTCTAGGACGTACTGTTACTGAGATTCAGTATTCCCAAAAACGACGTGCATTAGCCAACAGAAGCTTGCAAGTCTTTCAATCATATTCCAACTGCCATACACACGGTCACATGTCACTTATTAGCCAATAGAAGATCGCAGGCACTTAGTCTCCACATGCACACAGCTTTACTTCAGGTTTCCATAACAACTATGCCATTTTTCTTCACTGCTGTAAGTCAGCATTAAGGGCGCAGGGCGCTGTACACAAGGACACATATACACAGTTTTACTCCAGGTTTCCATAACAACTGATCGCAGGTTTTTCGCTGATATCCAAACTGAGATACACATGATCACATCATGCTTATGGACCAATGTAAACTTGCAGGTTCTTCAGTCTTGACATACACACAGCTTGACACCAGTTTTTTTTTCCATAGCAACCAAACTATTTATGACCTGGATTGGTCAACAGCAGTTCGCAGGTCCTTAAATATTCAGTTGTATGACGTGTATCAGCCAATATAAGTTCACATTTCATTTACCATGTTTCCATAACAACACAGCCATAAATAGACTGTACCTATACTGGACTGCCATACTGGATGTCAGTAAAAATGTAAATGGATTTAAACTACTTATGCCTCCAAAAAAGGAAATTGCATTTAGATGCAAGACTCCTGCAACAAAACGCGTGGCTGCTGCTCGAGCTATGAAAACTCTCACCAGACCCAAGCCTGTCTCCAGTCTCACAAGGCATGTCACAGGCAACAGCAACAAAATAGACCAGTGCAAAACTAGACAATTTTTATGGGGCCACTACATATACAAAAAATTAAATATACTCGTGTGAAGCCAGGTCCTTTTAGTAGCTGGATATATTTTTGGATCAGGATACAATTTTTTTGTATAGTTACTTACATTTTTTCTGTCTATTCATAGATGATGACGAGGGTTGAATCATAACACCAATCCAGACTTGTGGATCATTTGCTTTGTTTATTGTTTATTTATACTTCTTATTTATGATATATCAATAAAATTTTTTGTTTTTTACTTAAGCAATTTTTGGCACATATCTTGGTACAATGAAACATACTTTTGTGCAATTTGGTATATTTGTAGCCTTTTTGTGGTACTAGTAATAAGATCGGACAACTGTATAAGCCATGAGAAATTTCTGGGTTGGGGTTTCATCAGACTTGTGCTGTCAGATGGTATCACATCTGGGTTCTGCTTGTCTGTCATGGTTATGATATAGTGGTCTCCAGTCTGACTGGCACACAATGTGGTATGCATTATCTGTTTTTTTAATACTGCTGTATTTTTACAGTGATATTGAACATTATCCTATAGATACAAAGCAGATTCTCTGCAGTATGCTATTGTTAATTCCATATTTAATCTTTGTATATGGATATACCTATATATGTATTATCCACCGTTTATATGTGGATCTATATATTAATGTATACGTCCCCTTATTAGTTTGTTGTGGGCATAAATTTGTTCTGATACAATGTGTTGGCCTTTTCATAGAGCAATACATAGTACTCAGTACTACACATTTGCGAAAAAAGGGTCTGTTAGTGGTATTATTGGGTTATTAAATGCCAACAAATACATTGAGTTGTGTTTTGAGTGATTTCTGGAAGTCTCAGTGAGCTCCTGGCATCTTCTGAATTTGTTTACATTCATACCTGCAAGTTCCATGATGCCTCACTTCTCCTCTTTCTCACTGACTGACCCCTCCCTTTGCAAATACTCCCCCTCTCATTTTCCCTAGCTAGCCGACCCGCTACTCCCTTAGCTGCCATTTGTACACTCCTTGTTCTCAATCACCACATCTTCCTATCTGACTGTCCCACCCTCTTTCCAAACACTCCCAATCCCTGTTTCCCTAGCTAGCTCGCCCACTAAACCCTCAGAAGCCATCTTTAGACTCCTTGTTCTCAATCATACACATAGGCTTAGTCAAGTTATAGTATCAGCTGCCAAGACATGCATGCCTGCTGAACTCTCTTCCTGTGGACACACATGATGGTAAGATACTATGTTTTACACATGTTTGTGAATTATTTCTGCATTACTGTTGTGTCATGGGTCCTTCAAAAGCTGTATATGTGTCTATATACCAGTATGTCTCACTCATTTTATCTATCAATATATGTTCATACACATTAATCTTTTCGGTGTGGCCTGCTGGGGGAGCAGTATATCAACCAGGGACAGAAATAGACTCGACAGGCTGATCAGAAGGGCCAGCTCTCTCCTGGGGAGCCCCCTGGACCCAGTACAGGCGGTGGGTAACAGAAGGATACTGTCCGTGGGGACCTCCATGAGGGAGAACAAATCCCACCCCATGTATGGCACTTCACCCCAAGTGTGAGAAGGAGCGCTTTCGCAGGTCCTTCCTTCCAACCGCGACCAGGCTGTATAATCTACATCAGATCAAGCGAAGATCACTGCGCACAGAAAACTGAATGATTATGACTATGAAGTCTTCCTTCTTTCTTTTTCTGTTCCTTAGCTGCTACGGACTCCTAGTATATCTTCTCTTCTCAGTATATGTGTGTCTACTTCTGTATTATATTACTGTGTAATATCCCGTATCTGTATTACTATGCTGCTGTAACATACTGAAATTTCCACACTGTGGAACTATTAAAGGATTATCTTAAATCCAGTGTTGTCAATATACACAAACACACACACACTCACACACACAGAATGTGCCGGAACTCTGTTTTGGCATAATTAAAAAATGAATGTCAGCATTCCTATATAAACCTATACAGTAAATTGTCTGACCCGGAATGTGGAGCATAAAAAATACAGTTACTTACCTCTCCTGACTCTGGAAGGCTTCAGGCCTACTTGGTGACATCCCAGACATCTTATGGACTGAGGCTTGCGTGACGTCTTGAACATCATTGAAGAAGGCCGACATCTTTGGGGAGTGCGCCAGAGCCAGGTAGAGGTAAGTAACAATGTTTTTTATGTTTGTATCCTCCCCTGGGTCTCTGAATATTATACTCTGGGGTCTGAAATACCCTAGAGTATAATAATTGTTCATGGGTATACACAATGGGGCATAATACTGTGTGCAAGGGCCACTATGGGGCATAATAGTGTGATAGTGTGTGCAAGGGTCACTATGGGGCATGATAGTGTGTGCAGGAATGCGAGGGGTGAGGGATCGTCAGTCGGTCAGGGTCTTGGGGGGGGGAGGGGTAGAGTTCCCCTTAAAATATTTTTTTCATTATAGTTTACAAACTTGTTCAACTCTCTCATAAACTACCAAGTGAAATATGTATGCTGGTAATAGTAGTTCCACATCTGCTGTAGATCCAAACTTTCTTTTCCCCACTGTAAGTAATTCACGTTATGGCTACAATGTTATTGAGGCTTGAATGTCCCTGTTTACACTGATCTTGGCAATGTAGTTGGTGTTTTTCATGTCACTGTGACCTGAGCATCTATAACCGTAATCATTTTATCAATTCACAATCCAGTTTCATGATTATCATGATTATACACAGTAACCACAAAGCTCCATAAATAGATGCTAATATGACTTATATTGCATACATCAAGATTTCATCAATTTTCTTTTTGCTACTATGGTAAAGTACTTTACCATATATTTCTACCAGGACTATAGTGCTACAATCGTCTTGTCTGCTGTGAACAAGAGCAAAGAAGCCTTTCAAAATGCAAGGGGAAAAAAAATTGTAACCAATGGTTTCCAGTTGAATGAGTGCACAGTATATAAATTTTGAAATAAAGTTTTTTTTCTAAAGCTTCTTGGTGTTATTGTAGCACGCTGATTATTTGTATTATGTTGCATTTATTATCTTATGTCTACTATTATTTGACAATGTAAACATTACAACTACTTTTTGTCTGTTTTTTAATCAATATTCTGTATGATAATGATTGTTATACCAGTAAATAAGCACAGTAGACAGCACAACAAAACACATCCCTTTCATGTCAAGCATGGATTTTCCTTTTAAATGTAATATAATACATTTATAGATGGGTTCAGGCTAAGACTAGCCTAATGGGGAACCTTTGAATTCGCAAATGGGCCCATGAATGGTGCGGCAAGTGGCCCCTAGCCCCTACAATCAACTCCATTCTAGCTGTCCTGACCTGACTAGAAGGGAGTTGCTGCAGGTAGGTTCATGGTCTTGGTGTAGTCTGTAGTTACTATAGGTAGGTCCTCCTTATAGCACCTCCAATTTGGTTGTCTCACTACAGACCTGACTAGAATGGAGTTGCTTCAGGTAGGTTCATGGTCTCTGTGTAATATGTAGTTACTATAGGTAGGTCCTCCATACAACAATTCCATTACACTTGTCTATGTATAACTATAAGCCCTGCACAGCATACAGGCGGCAGCTCTCCAGGGACTGGAATTCCTCCAGCACACAGGCGGTGGCCCAACAGGGCCTGGAGCCCCCTCCCAACCCCACAGAACACAGGAGGCAGTCCCCCTCTTCCCTACACATACGTGGCAAGAACCCAGGGATAAATAATAAGAGAATAAAAACTGACAATGTGGGCACTCTCAAAAATAATCTGGGTGTAATGGTGGAGGAGGATGAGGAAAAAGCACAAGTATTAAATGCCTTCTTCTCTACAGTGTTTACAAAAGAAAATCCATTGGCCAGCAACATGATTAGGGGTAATGTTAACTCTCAATTAAATGTCACCTGCTTAACCCAGGAAGAAGTGTGGTGCCGCCTGCAAAACACTAAAATAGAGAAGTCGCCTGGTCCAGATGGAATACACCCCCGAGTTCTGAGGGAATTAAGCGTGGTTATAGATAGACCCTTGTATCTAATATTTAAGGATTCAGTAATGACTGGGTCTGTTCCACAGGATTGGCGAATAGCAAATGTGGTGCCAATTTTCAAAAAGGGGTGTAGAAGTGAACCTGGAAACTATAGGCCAGTAAGTTTAACTTCTGTGTTGGGTAAGATATTTGAGGGCTTTCTAAGAGATGCTATCCTGGAGTATCTCAATGTAAATAATCTTATAACACCCAATCAGCATGGGTTTATGAGGAATCGGTCTGTCAGACCAATCTGATCAGCTTCTATGAGGAGGTAAGTTCAAGACTGGACATGGGTAATGCAGTAGACGTGGTGTACCTGGACTTTTCAAAGGCTTTTGATACTGTTCCATATAAACAGTTGGTATGCAAAATGAGAATGTTGCGACTGGGGAAAAACATATGCATTTGGGTTAGCAACTGGCTCACTGATAGGAAACAGAGGGTACTTGTTAATGGTAAATATTCAGACTGGGCCACAGTCACCAGTGGGGTGCCACAGGGGTCAGTATTAGGTCCTCTCTTGTTTAATATCTTTATTAATGACCTGGTAGAGGGTGTACAAAGCAGGGTGTCTATATTTGCAGATGATACTAAACTTTGTAGGGTAATCAATAATGAGGAGGATAGTACAATATTACAAGGGGATCTAAGGAAACTGGAAGCATGGGTGGAGACTTGGCAAATGAAGTTTAATGTTGACAAATGTAAAGTAATGCACTTTGGTCGAAGTAATAAAATGTATGTACTTAATAGTAAATTACTGGGTAAGACTGTCAATGAAAAAGACTTAGGGATTTTGGTGGACAGCAAGCTTACCTTTAATGATCAGTGTCAGGCAGCTGCTGCCAAGGCAAATAAAATTATGGGATGCATCAAAAGAGGTCTAGATTCTAGAGATGAGCAAACAGTAAAATATTCGATATTCATTACTTGTTTCGAATAGCCACTCAGTATTCGACTATTCGATCGAGTTTTAGGCCCTTTAACTTAGTTTAGCCTTGCACCAGCAGAGTTTTTTGCCCTATGGGTGAGTTGAGCGTTAAAATTCTTAACCCCTAAAACGGTGTTTCCAGAATCATTACTCTCATTGTGTTGGATTGATGCAGTGGATTGGACTGAGGACCCAGACATTGACCTTGATTTTGATTGGGAAATTGATAACATTTTGGCATCAAGTCCTGGGGATAACTTTTATTTAGAGCACCGCAAAGGTGGAGAATTGGCTGCAACCACTACTACCGGTAATGGTCCTCTAATATCAGACTCTACATTACCTCTACAGGGTTCTGATCAGGTGTTAATGCTCTAGTACTTTAGATGTAGATCAGAAACCACTTTCCCTTCCGACACCAGATTTATCCGAGCTTCACCATCATCATCCTGCTGAAATGGAGCCACTAAAGGAAACCTTGCCTTCAAAGGCATGTTCTGGAGCTGTGACTGAGCCAAATCTAAACACAGAGTCCTTTGTAACTGAACAAAATTCACCAGCAGTGTTTTTGGCCCTTAGGGTGAGTTGAGCCTTGCACCAGCATGTGCATCAGGTAACATCAGGTAACATCAGGTGGGCCCTAAGTTCTGTGCTAAGTTGCACAAAGTTCCACTTGACCGCCGACGCGTTGACAAGTGCATGCAGCCATTGACGCTGCATCTCAATCACGGCACACTGGCTGAATGTAGTTGAGGCTGGGACCGGGTCGCAAACTATGGCGGCCTGCCTTGTCTCTCCGCCCAGTATTCCTGGCAGGAGTGCTGAAACACCACCCTCCTCCTCCTCCGCCATTAAATCGACCCCAGCTACGAGCTGGAAACGCTGCAACACTGGCATGGGGAGACGTCAGTAGGCCGTGCTGAAGCTCATCAGCTTGGGGGACAGACAGCACAGTGCCTCCGAGGTCAGGGATGCCATCCTGGATGAGATGGCAATGTTTTTTGCCCTGCTGCATCTGGGCCCAGGTGCAGGTTGGCGTATGTGATAATGGCTGTAACCTGGTAGCAGATCTGGAGCTTGCCAGACTCAAACACGGTCCACAGATGGCCCATGTTTTCAAATTATTGGTGCAACGTTTTCTAACAACTTACCCCAATTTACACAAGCTACTGGTTAAAGTGCGAAACCCTAGATACCGTATGTTGAGGAGGGTGTGTGAGCAGCAGAGATGGAGTTCCATCTACAAAACCCAAGGGTTCATCAAAGTCAGCTCCCTCAGTTTCTGCACCAGGAGTTTCCATGGGTGGCAGACATGTGAAATCCAAAGAAAAAGCTGGTTTGCACGTATATAGCAAGAAGTAACTGCTGTGGATTCCTGCTATTTTGTGGGGGGGAACACCCCTAATAAAAGCTGGTTTGCACGTATATAGCAGGAGGTAACTGCTCTGTATTCCTGCAAATTTGTGGGGGGGACACCCCAAAGGAAAGCTGGTTTGCACGTATATATCAAGAAGAAACTGCTATGGATTCCTCAGTTGATCAGTTGAGTCGGGGTTATACTGTATTAGGCAAATGGTCTTACAGTCCAGATGTTTTCCATCCGATTACCCTGAAGTGGGGTCTCCCAGAATTTCTAAAAGCCCATTCCACCAGTGCTGTAGCTACATCTTATGCTGAGACTCGAGCACTGTCTCTGGACCAGATTTGTTCTGTGGCCTTGTGGTTTTCTCATTCCATGTACATTAAACATTATAGGTTGAATTCCTGTGGTTCGGAGGCAACTGCCTTAGGGCATTTCATTTTGGACTCTGTAAGGAGAGGAAACCCTCACTAGGGGGATTACTTGCTACATCTCCACATTGTGCTGCTGGTAGGATGTAAAGGAATCATTGATTATGATGTTGATCTGTTTTCCCTTAGTCCTAACAGCAGCACAAGCTTTCCTTCCTAAGACATGTCTTTAACTTACTTTTGCACTAAACACATGGGGGTGGGGGTGGATTTTGGTGCCCTCTTATAGGGTTCAATAGTCAAGTATAATTTAAGTTAATTAAAAATTCCACCTATACTACCAACACACAGGGGCAGAAATTCCCTGCATGCTGCTGCTCTTAGGACTAAGGGAAAACAGATTAACATCATAATCAATGAATAGGCAGTAACAATCTTTATAGGCAGTGGGCATAGTTGACTTACTAGTACTCTATGATAACACTGGAAACTGTTAAAATGCAACTGGGAGTTTGTTTATTTTCCCTCCCATTTCCTATGTATCATTCTTATATGTTGCCTTGCCCTGTTCATGTATGTGGTGTTTTACGATACTGTGTTAATATAAAATTACATTTATTAACATTAAGCACAAATGGAAACAACAGTATAATATTAGTATATTTCAGAAACAATGTGATAGCAATATGCGAATATCACACAGATCAATGTTACCGTACCATAATCCCAATAAATTAGTTACCCTACTGTGTACACACACTTAGCTATAGACATATATGAGTATACACACACAGCCCTTTTTCCACTTAGTATTTCATACTGTCCCTCTTCATATAGAGAATCAAGAGTCAACAGGTACAAATTTAATATGAAGATGTGGGGAGCAGCAGGGATATGGGGTTATATTAATAATATTTAGGAATATTAGGGTAATGGGTTAGGGGTGTGCAAGAATAATATAGGAGTATAAGGTTTGATGCACAACTCTATATGGTGTTATTTGGTGTGCTTCTTCTTTTCTCCCCCTTTATTTTTATACACATTTTACTCCTTGACTACAATGTAACATTTCCCAATTGGCTCTTCACTGAAGGAATGTATTTTATATACATCCAAATAAGGGCAGTACACCCTTGGTAGTCTGTATGTTTTATATATTTTTTGAATATAATGTAGAAGATGCTGCATTTTATATAGGGTGGTGCCATGTTCTATTTTTGGATGTACATTATACGGTTAGAGTTCCTAATACACCTTAAATGGCTCTTCTATAATGGCTTTTCCTCTGCAAAGAAAGGAATAGTTAGTCATTTCCTCAAATAAGCTCATGTAGCAAGACCCCACCATTGATGAAAAATTTAACCATTTATTTATTTTTTATTTATCTATTTCTTAAAATTCCCAAGCGTCTTGATAAATCAGGCTCTCGATCCTTTTGGATCCCTTATTAAGACTGGCATACAAAATGCCTGTCTTACAAAATCTCTCCCAATGTGTTGCACCATCCATTTTTTATTAATAAGTAAAAATGAACTATTAAAAAATTTTAAATATAAGTTTCATAAATTTAAATATATTTGTTAGATTTATTAAAATAGCCTAAAAGCAAAACTGTCTTTGTTGCCCATAGCATCTAATCACAATGCAACATTAATTTCTCAAGAATAGAATAGAAAATGTGATTTTGTATACTGGGTTTGGTCGCTATGAGTTTTTCTTATAAAACGGTTTAATAGCTTTGCCACCTTAAGTAATGTCGATCCTGCAGCTTCCAAAAAGTGGACCGGAAACTCTTATAATGCAGACTTTATCTGTAATAATCTGCTGACAAAATATTTGTCATCCAGTGTTTTCCGATAACCAGCTGGTATCTTTTTATATTTCCACAGTCACATCACTTGAAAAAGTTACTTAGATGTGATAACAATATTCAAAACATTTCCAATTCTGGTTCCTTTTGCGCCCCTGAGGAATTACCATTTCTATAATGAAATACGTGCTGATTATTCCATGTGAACAAAGTGCTGGCTGATTCAATTAGAATAATTAGCTTTGTTCTACATGGAATAGCGATGCAGAACATATTAAGAGACAGAATGCAAAGGTATTTGTTATGACCTGTTAGGTCATTTCATTAATGTAGCGACTACATTGACACATTAAACTGGTAGAGAATTTCATAAGAAAACAATGGTATGCTTCAAGTTAACATAAATGTATTTGTTCTAATACTAAAACAATCATGTTACCCACAACCAGAGGTGTAACTAGGGGTTCAGCACAGGGGGGCAAACATACTTGCCACTGTCACTTCTTCGTTAACAGCTCCAGGCACCATCGGCTCAGGAGGCGCAATGTAGTGACATCATCATGCCCTAGGTCAGGACTCTGATGTCTTTAGTGGTTACAAGTATACCTGGAGGCCCCAAGCTCCTACAGGTCTGAAGCCTCCAGGTTAACAGAATAGTAGAGCAGGAAGCTGTTTTTCCTGCTCTATTATGTATTTCATCTGTATCTTTGTCTGGGACACACTGATACAGATGAAATATCTGTGTATTTGTGGCAACTCCAGAGTGCGCCCCACAAGGTTAGTGGGACCGGGGTTACTTCCCCCTCTGTTCCCCTGCTAGCTTCGCCTCTGCACACAATACAGTTGTCAAACTTCATGACAAATTTTGAGAAACAGATTCTGTCATCAAAAAAATGAAAGCCCAATGTAAATAATACTACAAATATAGTAACATCAACTGCTGTTGTGATCTCATTCAAGAGGAACCCACAATGTGGGATTTGTTGTCTTTCTCTAGAATGTGGGGTAAGCTGTGTCCCAATTTCACAAAATTTGTTTACCTCTAAATCGTTCCCTTAAAAAAATTCAAAAGCAATGTCTTCCATAATTTCTGGATATACAGTATATATATGATAATTCATAACATGTTTGTTTATTTTATTTTGTTATATTTTCTCATATGTTTTTTTTTTATTTTATTATATTATTCTAAATACTATGCTTTCTATACTTTATTGTTGAGGATAAAGTGCTGAGCATTAGGTGTAACATTTAGAGGATATTTAAATCTCTTTCTGCTGTTGATTCATTAATTAATCATTAAGACGGACATTTTAGAATTGTTACATATGGACAAAGATTCTCTGTAGTCTTCAGCTACAGATGTAAAGTATAAGGGTATATAGATGTCAAAATCCTGACCTCTTAAGTATGGGACAGTCGTGTCAATAAATCCTACGTCATTGTGGTGCATAAAAAGGGGCCAATTTCCCTGAGAAGCTCCTCCATACACAACCAGCACTAAAGCATGTCACTGACATCAAAGCCTATGCTATTGATGTGCTAATATCAGTTACACATGAATCAAATCTTGAATGGTCTTCAGTGGCCAAATTTAAAATGATTATTACACTTAAGGCCTAGAATATGCTGGCACAGGTTTAGTTAAACAACAACTTTAAGGTTATACATATCATTAAACTTCTAGATAAAATCCTGTTCCCAATATCATACATATAAAAGGTTGTCTCTTGAAGACATCTGCCACTCATCTTTAATTGTCCAAGTTAAAGTTAATAGGAAGTCTTGTCTGATTATACAGTACATCGCCCCTGTTCTGGCTCAGCCTGGGTTTACACAGTGCGGTTCTGTTACATTTCTTTTTCAGTTATGTTTCTTTTTTCAAACCAAGACACCTTAAAATTACAGTAAGGAGTAGAACATTATCCTATGCATTTCAAAAAGTTGCCAAGTAGGGGCCACACGGTGGCTCAGTGGTTAGCATTGTAGTCTTGCAGCGCTGGAGTCCTGGTGTTCAAATCCTGCCAAGGGCAAAAAAACAACTGCATGGAGTTTGTATCTCCCCGTGTTTGCATGGATTTCCATCCCATATTCCAAAGACGTACTGATAGGGAAAAATGTACATTGTGAGCTCTATATGGGGCTCACAACCTACATAAAATAAAAAAAAAGTTGGCAAATAGGACCATGTTTTACTCCTTACTGCAATTTAAAGGTCATTAAATTGAAAAATTTTGATTTACTGGCATACTAAACCTGCATTTACACAACCAAGTTTCACTTATGAAATTTGGTCCATGTGTTGGTTGGATTTATCAACCTGAACAGTATTCTGGAAGTTGCACTCTCTATTACAGTTGAGCGAGTACTGTTCGGATCAGCCGATCCGAACAGCACGCACGCATTGAAAACAATGCACGCAGCCGGCACGCGGCGGGTTAAGCGGCCGGCTGCCGTCAAACCAGAAGCACCAGGTGCTTGCATTCATTTCAATGCGTGCGTGCTGTTCGGATCAGCTGATCCGAACAGTACTTGCTCAACTCTACTCTCTATCTATGCTGCTAGGAGTCCCTGCCTCCCAGCCTAATACTGTCTCATACTATAATCAGTACAGGACAGTATGTCCCTCAACCAACATATTGTTCAGACAAGGTAAATCCGGCCAATGCATGGAACAAGGAGATGTCTGGCCGAGTGGTGGTGATGCTGGTAGCTGAGGCAACATCAGTGTCAGTACATTGTGGAATACACCAATTTTGCCTCCATTTAGGAGGCAGTAAAGTACAGAATAGTACATGATAAACCAGGCCACAATAGATATTTGGCTGAGTGGTGACAGCAGCAATGGCAGCATCAGTGTCAGTACAGTATGGAATAAACCAATGTTGCCTCCATATAGGGGGAAGTGCAATATGGAAAAGATGATGACAAACCAGACCACAGGCCATGTCTGTCTGTGTGGTAGTGGTGGCAACATCAGTGGCAGTACAGCATGGAATACAACATGATGGACCGGGCCACAGGAGATGACGCCCAGCTGTGTAACAGGAAGCATCAGCAGTACAGTAAACAGAACATGATACAGGAAGATGGAGGCAATGGCAGATACTGTACTGGCTGCTGCTGGTGTTAATGATTTTCTGTCTAGTACTTGTTGTAGAAAGGCAGTAGGCCACTAACTGAATGAGTGAGAACAGACGGAAGCCTTCTGGGCACATTCGAGATATGTTGCTGGCACTAGCAATTGTCTCTGAAAAAGCTGCAGCAAGCTGGACACATCCAACCCTGATAATATGACAATGTTGCCCCCAGGAAAAATTAGCCATTTTTAGCTAAAAAGGGTCTAAAAGCACAATGTACTTGTCACTATGTAACCTGCTATGCTTCAAGTGTAAGCATGGACCCAGGGCCCTTGCATGGTTGATCTTGGCCATCATGGTCATTGTCATCATGTCAAAAACAAAAAATGACTTCCTGCTTCTACTTATCCTCCTCAAAAAGTTCTTCATCCTCCTCCAGTTCCTCTTCAATGTAGTATTGTTTGTGTGGATCTCCCACGGTCCCAGGGTGGTGATGGTGATGCTATTCTTCTTCCATCCCTTGTTACATGAGTGTGTTTCCTGTAATTGGAGATATATATTATATACCGGGGGTGAAATAAGTATCGAACAAATCAACAATTTTCTAAGTAAATATGTTTCTAAAAGTGCTATTGACATGAAATTCTCACCATCTGTTGGTAACAACCCATCCAATCCACACAAAGAAATCAAACCACAGATGTCCATACATTAAGTTATATGTAATAATGAGAAATGACACAAGGAAAAAGTATTGAACATGCTTACGGAAATGTATTTAACCCTTTAAGGATGCAGGGTAGTTTGTATGTTAATGTTCGGTGACCTTTTCATATTCTTCATCTCTGCCTTCAAAATTCATAACATTTTTATTTTTCTGTCAACATAACTTTTGTGTGAAGAATTGAAATTTCATTTGCCACCATTTGGGGCTACATATACTGTTTTGATTACTTTTTATGTATGTTTTATGTTGCATTACAGCGCCATACTATTACGGCAATGAATGTTAACTATATGCTCATCAACACAGTGTAATAGTGTAACACAAAGCGGGAAAGGGTTAATACTTCCTACAAAATCCTTTGTTGACTTAGGGGGCGTTCACACTACCGTCAGTGTCCGACTGATAGTGTCTGCTCCTAGTGTCCGCTCAAAATCTGGCACGGACATTAGGAGCGGACACTAGCTGTGTCCGTGACACTTGTCATTCATTTAAATGGACATCGGGTGCGTTCTTTTGCACTCCGTGCCCTTCCTTCACTGTCCGCATGTAAAGACGTCCGACTTTTCAAGCAGACAGAAAAACCTTCTTCAGATATCACTGAATGCATATGTACTGTATTACTACTAAAAAATAAATGCAAACATGCAAAAATAAGACAGAGTTGCATAAAATAGCAAATAACAGACGTAACAAAAGCAAATTAGGTCATATATTAAAAAATTTTCTCTATGTAGGTTGAGGTACTTTAGATAAGTGAAGAAGTCTGAATGCCCTAGTGGCTTAGGGGTTAGCAGTGCAGCGTTGACGTGCTGGAGTTCTCGGTTCAAAGCCAAGCAAGGACACTATTCTGCAAGGTGCTTGTGTGGTTTGGAAATTATCTTCTCATGTATGAGGGTACATTTTTGAAGAATTGCTAGTAATTGAGCAGTTATTGAATTGAGGAATTTCTCATAGCTGAGGGATTATTGCATACTTGTAGGCATAACTAGAGGCTTAAGTCCAGCTTGGGCCTCCCTCCCCATAGCAATTTTCTTCCCTATTGTGCTACCACTTCCCCCCTAGAATCCCTCAATGAACTTTGACAAAGGAAAACTTATCCGAAACGCGTCAGTCTGACGCCCAGATTCCTGTTTTGTACGTATGCTGCTGTGATTTTGGAAATATTTTAACAATAAAGAAGAAGTTTGTTTGCACCTTTCCACGTGACCTGGCTGGAATCAATTTTCTTGTTGGATTTGTAATCCGGACACAGAGTCGGACATGCAGTACTCTGTGTCCGGATAAAAAAATCCGGTTTCGCAGTGGAGAGCATAAAACGCTCACCGCCGCTCACGGCCGGATCCGGTCTATGGTTTCCGTCTTCTGGCATGCAGAAGACGGAAACCATAGAACGGAGACCCCGAACGCAGGTGTGAACCTAGCGTAAGGGTGACTTATGGACTCTCGGGCTTATGGACCCAGAGGTATATGAAACCACTGTGAACCATTTACATTATGCCAGTGCTTATGGGCTCCCTAAAGCTCCTGGGTCTGGGCAAGATTGCACCCTCTGCAACTGCACAAGTTACGCCCCTGCTTGTAAGGAAATCTTGCCGGCCTAAAGGTCATCAAATATGTGATGGGGAATCACTCATATAGGAAGGGTTATTGCACACTGAAGGAGAATTGCTTGTAGACAATTCTCCTCCAGGTAGGTGGAAGTAGGTTAGAGACAAATAGACATATGAATGGCATAGTGGCTCAGTGGTTTGCACTGCAGCCTTGGAGTCCTGGGTTCAAATCCATCCAAGGACAACATCTGCAGTTTCTGTGGCTTGTAAATTAATTTCTCGTGTGAAAATGTTACTTGGTGGAGAATCGCTAGTGACTATAAGTTTATTGCATACCTGGGGAAGAATTGCTCACAAGTTATCTTGGTGAATAATTTGAGGGAAATTGCTTGTGTGTGAGAGTTGTATACTTGTTGGAGAACTTCTTATATTTTATGGGTTACATCATAACTGAAAGAAGGGATGGATTTTAATAAAGGTGAAATCTGTGGTTGCACACAGTGCTGATACAGTTACTATGGCGGGGCATGGGAGTCTAGTGGAGATGAATGATGTCAGGACTGTTGAGGCTTGTTATTGGGCCTCAGCAGTCTCCTGTAGACCTGAACTTATTATATTCTGGGGCCTGAAGAGACTTGGATCATTCTAAAATCATCCCATCAAAAAAATACAAATTTTCTCTCTAAAAACAAATTCTTAAAGGTACAGTAATGGAATAAATGAAAAAGTTATGGCATATGAAATATAACTATGAAAATGGAAAAATAGTTGCATTGTCCTTAAACCCCAAATTGGTTGTACTACAATAGTTTAATTTATATGGCTGCATAGAGAAGAGCCTTTCCTAGAGACAGATGTTTATGCAAATAAAACAGTAGTATGTCTCACCTGATATATATATATATATATATATATATATATATATATATATATATATATATATATATATATTTGCCTAAAACTTAGCAGCAGATGGCATATATCTCTGAGCTCCATGTATAAAATAAGTCACTGAGGTCTCACAACCCTGCAACAATAGTCTGGGGAATGGTATCAGTCAGTAGTAAATCACAATGGAAAGACCCTTTTTCATGGTGGATGCCAAGGTGCTGATTTTTACTAGGTTGTGCTTGTCATCACAAAACATGATTTGCAGAGCAAGGGTTAGGACTCTTTTCCCTTTTTTCTCACAACTGCCAGCTGGATTGTATTACACAAGACAGAGTGAGGTCTGGCAGGTCATGACACTGGTCACTGTCACCAACTTCCTGCTTTTTTATAGATAATATGCTTTTTTGCTAAAATGGAGACGATGCAATTATCAGCTTGTTTGCAGAATGGATAATGTTTGGGACAACAGTTTCACCAAATGTCTGCAAAATTAATTGTACGCAGTTGTGACAGTTTTTCAAAGGAAAGTTGAACCACATAAAACAAAGTACTGCTGTTTAAAGGAGATCCTTATCATGGGGGCTTGTTGTGGGAAACCTAGGATCTTCAAGCTCTAAAATTTTGGAAACATATCAAAAAAGTATGAAATACAAAAACAAAGGCTTATAGAGCTCACATGGCATATACTGCTAATTATTGTTATGTCACCTATGAGCTATATAAAGGCTGCCTTGAAGGGAGACAATCTTGATGTTTAGGCCATATAATGTTCTTTACAGTGTATTATGCTAATTCTTCTATGAAAATGATATTGATGATAAGAGGACGTTCTGATGGCTGATTGCCAGAAATTTGGCTTAAGAACCGCTAGTTTGCGACATTTTCCAGACTTCTGTCTTACCAGAGGTCTCCGTATCTATGTCTCTTTTTTTGTTTATTACGTCTATCTATTTTTGCTGTAACCTCACTTTTAAATAAAAGTTCATCTGGTTGATCCATCTGAGGGATGGTTTAGCTCTTGGTCTTGTGTAAAGGTTTCCATAAAGCAAGAAAATAATAAAATACTTTCTTCAAGCACTGACTGTCCATGACCATTTGTGTGTCATAATTTCTATAAAAATCATAATAAATTAATAAAAGCAGTATTTTGTACTATTTGCAGATTGCAGTCTTTCTTATTTCATTCAATTATCAAGCCCTTCCCATAAAATTTAAGTTATTTCCTACATGTATCGCCTAGAATTTGGAGAGTTCTCAGGAGCTGTTCACTCTCCATATAGAGAGGTTGCCATCTGTATTATACAGAGAGTAACCAATGGTCAGAAATGGTGCTAACACCAATATTGGCTTTTAGCCACTTAGATGCTGTGGTTGCAATGTATCCATTTTACAAACTAAAATTAATTAGGTATCACAATCCAGTTTCCAGAGCTATCATAGTGTAATTGTATTTTGGTGAATACTATAATGGTAAAAAAAAAAAACCACAATGCTCAAATCAACGTTACTAATAAAAACATTAGGCCTTCCTGCAAAATAGCACTTACACAGCAGAAAAATAAAGAAAGAGTAGGGAATAGAGATGAGCGAACAGTAAAATGTTCCAAATTCGATATTTGTTTCGAGTAGCCCCTCAATATTCGACTACTCGAATCGAATATCGAATCCTATTATAGTCTATGGGGGGAGAATGCTCGTTTCAGGGGTAGGCAACGTTCGATCAAATTAAACTTACCAAGTCCACAAGTGAGGGTCAGGCTGGATCCTCCGAGAAGTCTTCTCCGGGCCTGGGCAGAGCCGACTGCGCATGTCGCAGTCGGCTCTGCCCAGGACCAATGCCTGGCAGAGTGAATTCAGAGCCGGAAGACGCCGCGGGGAAGCTGCACGGAGAAGACTTCTAAAGGTAGGAGAAGAACCAGTGTTGATTGGCCGGCTGTATAGCATTCGGCCAATCAATGCTGGTTCTGCATCAAACTTTTCCATTCGAATAGCGAGTGGTACTCGATCGAGTATGAGTATTTTGAATACCGTAGTATTCAATCGAATACCTACGCGATAGAATACTACTCACTCATCTCTAGTAGGGAATCTAATGATACAAAGGAAATTTTGTTTTTAAAAAAGCTTTCATATTTTTAGTAATTTTAAGGTATAAAAACTATGTACATTTGATTTTATTGATCCAATATAAGGGTATCCTGTTTTTTTTTATACAGAATGATGTTTTTCAGAAACGCTAAAAGGAACTGTGATGTTTTTGCAACTGTGATGTCTGAGGGTTTGCTGTAACACCCAAGAGGACAATCAATGGCCTGCTGGCTGCCTTCCCTATAACATATAGGAAATTTATGTGCAATGTACTGCAACACAGAAGTATCAAGAGATACAAAAGGTTGGTACATACCAAAAACTGGTACTAGTCAAAACTGCAACCTGCCCCCAAAAAACAAGAGCCTGCACATAACTCTGTCAATAGTATCAACGTCACAATAATCATAATGTCCCCAGAAATATGGTTTATTTTTGGAAAATGGCATATCATTTAGTGAAAGCTGTAAAGCATTCTAAAAATAATATACATATAGCATCGCTGTAATCTTCATGACCTGCCAGAAACATTAAAAAAAATGTTTTCACATGGACCTCCTAAAAACATTAATAAAAGCTAATCAAAATATTACATGTACCCCAAAATGATGCCAACTAAAAGTACAACTCACTGCTCAAAGAATAAGCCACATACTGTATGGTGTGATAGAAGGGGTTTCCATCTCACTAACCACTAACATGATATTATTTATTGATCGAATCGGAGCATTTCTATAATATTAAATGATTTATGGAAAGGGAAAGGGGGGGGGGAAGACACAGCCCACACGCGGAGACTTCAAAAAAAATAAAATATGCATACATTAAGTATCCAAAGTTACATGTGCATTAATGAAAAAAAGGACTCACAAATCCTGTGAAAGCATGAAAGGTGCACGGACGAAGCAACTCCGTCAGCCCGGAGCGATCCACATGGAAAGTAACCAAATGTCCAGCAACCGCAGTTAAAATCTTGATTTTTTATTTAGTTGAATTAGTTGAATTTAGTTTTTTATATTCAACTGAATAAAAAAATCAAGATTTTAACGCGAACATGGTGGGATTATAAATCCCTTAAGGTTTATTTAGAAAAAAAAATGGTACCACGAGGGCTAAGACTCAAGAAATTTCCCACTTTTGTTTTTAGTGATGCTTTCAACGTGGAGTGGGAAGCTGCATTGTCTGAATGCTCACTTAAGTTGATAAGTTTGATCATCAAATATGAGGAAGAAAAGTTGTCTTCTATTAATCAGGATATTTCCAAAACCAAGGAAGAACTGTCGAAATTTAATCACATGACATGTTTTGAAACGTTTTTTTTTGCGGGGAGTACTTCATTGTCATTTTTTGTATACTTTTTTATATTCAACTAAATAAAAAATCAAGATTTTAACTGTGGTTGTTGGACATTCGGTTAATTTCTATAATACTGTATATATAATCTGAGGACAGAGCTAATAACACCCTCACTAGCACAGCTAAAAACCTGCCCACACTGACCATGGCTACAACTCAGCTCCTATCCCTAGCTAGTATGTGCAGCAAAATGGTGGCATCATCACCGCCCTTATATAGAGGGGTGTGATGATGCTGCCGACAACCAAGGACATTACTGCCCATAGCTAACATGGTGCCTGAGTTTCAGGCATCATGTTAGCTGGTCCCACAGTGATTGGCCATAACTTGCATCTAAATATGCCAATCATTCTGTTTCAGTTCTTCAGGAATACTTTCAAAATAACATTTTAGAGAGCATATCTCCTGGTGTGCGCACAAAGCCTTTATTAGAGGACACTTTTTGAATAAAACCTCAGTTGATAAAAAGCGATTTCATTTCTCAAATAATATTTCAGTGCAATATGTCCTGTATGTACAGAGACGTTCAATTCTGATGAAATATAACTTTTAATACAATTTCACTAAAATGAATATTGTTGAACAGTGTGAGATTAAAAACCTGGTGTCTACCTATGCTCAGTTACCACTAAACTCAGATTTCTGAAGACAGTAAACAGAATATTAGCATAAGCCGACCCAAATATAATCCGAGGCCCCTAAGTTTAACACAAAAAACTGGGAAAACTTATTGACTCGAGTGTAAGCCGAGGCGGGGGGGGGGGGGGGGGAGTAATGCAGCAACTACTGGAAAATTTTCAAAAATTAAAATGGCCGGAGTTTTTGGGTGCAGTAGTTGCTGGGTGCTGGTGAAGGGGAGGGGGTGTTTTGGTTGTTTGTCTGCCCCTTCCCTGAGCTTGAGGACTGTTTTTTTTTTCTTCTCCCACTTGGAATTCAGCCTGGCTGAATATGGGGTGCTCCTATTTACCCCTTCCCAACAGAACAGGAGCACTGCAGATACCCTCTATTCAGTAGACCGGGCACTTTCAGACACAGTGATACCTAAGGGCGGGTTCACACCAGCACCCGATCTCCATTTTGAGGTTTCCGTCTTCTACTGACAGGAGGAGCGTTCAGTGTCTGCTGGTGAGTGCCCATGAGCGTCTTCTGCTCTCCGCGGCGAAAACATTTTTTTTTTTAACCAGACACAAAGTCATGCATGTCCAACTTTGTGTCCGATTTTTAAAAAATGGTTTCGCCACGGAGAGCAGAAGCCGCTCACAGGTGGACACTTTTCAATCCCATTCAACTGAATGGGTTTGAAAACTGCCTGCCGGTTTCCATCTCCTGTCCAGTTTCTAGGGCAGGAAACAGAAACCTGCAAAATGGAGATCGGGCGCTGGTGTGAACCCGCACTAATATGTATGTGTTTCACAGTAATGTTCTACTTTTATATGTATTCTAGGGAAAGGAGTGATTTAGAATAGAGATGAGCGAGTACTGTTCGGATCAGCCGATCCAAACAGCACGCTCCATAGAAATAAATGGATGCACCTGGTACTTCCACTTTGACGGTGGCCGGCCGCTTAACCCCCCACTTGCCAGCTACATCCATTCATTTCTATGCAAGCGTGCTGTTCGGATCGGCTGATCCGAACAGTACTCGCTCATCTCTAATTTAGGCAAGTGTATTGCCGTCTATGGGAGGTTCTATACAAACTTTCAAAGTTGCACTTGAGAAAAGGCTACTGCAGCCCGAAATGCGATATTTCTGTTTGCGTTGTATCCAATAAACTTCGGTCATTCCACATGTGTTTCCATTGACCTGTGTGCACCACTTCCATCTCTTTTTGCTACTACTAAGTCTGTCTCTGGATATTCATGATTGGGTATCCTCTTTTCAACTAGCTAGATATCCCTACAAGTGTCACTGCATCTCTGGCGATACACTTAACATATTCTTTAATTTTCAATTTTCTTCTGATATTCAGATAAGCCTACCTAATTTCTAGGTAGTTTTAGATTTCTTTTGAATCTAATTTTTGCTAAAAACTGAGAGTTGTACATATCTGATATAACTCATTTAAACTTATGGTATTTTGTTATATAATGGATTAGTTTCTATCATCTTTTATCTTGCAGTGCAATTTTGGCCAATTTGAATGACGTAATGGCCAATAGCAACTAAAATGTATATGGCTGAATCTATATTTGTTCTTCCTCTATGCAGATGATTTCCTTTACAATTAAGAGAATTTCACTGAAATCTGTTATTGGGGTACTTGTTTACTTCAGAGTTTTTGAAAAAAATATATCAATAATAATATTGGTAAATGAAGCTAATGGAGAATTAAATCAGTTTTTCAGGTTTTCACGGATTTGCTACCTAATTGTTCAAATACCGTACAGATTTGCTGCTAAACTCTTCAGAATTATAAATCTTTAACCTTTCTCTGGTTTCAAATAAGGGCCATTAAAAAAATGAAAAATTCCCATGAGAGCAGGAAGCTGGCTACCATTACAAAATCACATTATTATTTACAGCTTCAACATTTCAGATCTTATTATCAATTGTTACTAAAAAAAAAAAAGATGATTTGTAAACTTTATTATATTTATGATTCTAGAAGCAGGACAAGTTTCTGCAATATAATTCCAAAAATCTCTCAGAATGTAATATATATCTATCAATATGTAATATGTTGCCTATAGAAACAAAAGATTTAGATTTCAACTAAGGATTTAATCCTAAACTCATTACTCTTCAGGATTTTTTCAGCATTAAACTAAAAGTACTCATGTAAGGGTATGTTAAATACCCGAAATGCACCATACTAGTATGGCAGATTTTGGGAAAGGGTTAATTGCTAGTCCCATAGACTATAATACAGGTGTATTGCATTCTATGGGAGATTCTGTACATTACTATTGAGGCTCATAAGCAGCGCCGCACCTCCCATGAGGCGACCTGAAGCAACCGCTTCAGGCGGCGCTATGCCAAGGCCCCGGGGGGGGGGGCATTTTTGCTTACCTAAGCCAGTCCAGGACAAGCTGTCCTGGACTGGCTTAGCGTCACCGTCACCGAGCGGTGGATTGGGGAGGCCCTGTGGACGCAGCGCTGCTCCAGCGGCCTCCCCTCACGCTCAGGCAGAGAGCAGGTCCTCTCCGTGCCTGCTCTCTGCCTGCTAACGCCACTCCGCCAAGCCCCCTTCTCTCCGCCCCGCCCCCTTCACTCTGCCCCACCCCCTCCGCTCCGCCCCTTGGGCGGCGAAAAAGGCAGGTTCACCCCTGAATGCACCAGCCATCAACCTAAACTATAATTCTGATTATGAGAAAGAAGCCATTGCAGCAGAAATCGCATCCTGGATAGAAGTAGTTACCGATAAAATCTTCCTAAAACTGTAGTACTCCATAACAGTTTACTCACCTCCGGGGATCACCACAGATCATACTTTCAATGCATAATAATGATGATATTGAAAAACACTCCAAAAGCTCTGGTTTAACCAGTAGGAAAAAACACATAATAATGAAAATGTATTGTACAGAACAGAAAACTAATCATCACAAATCAGCCTCTGGAGAATAACCAAAGAATGTATGGCAAAATTTTAGAATGGAATTGAAAGATGGTATTCAATATGATGCAGAATCCTTCTTCCACATAAGTGCAACTAGGAAATACGGGACAACAAATGCTTAAATTGGGAAAAAAATTTAGGGGGAACTCTGGAATAATTAAACTGGGTTTGCATCGCGACGCATAAGGACGCAAGCCTCAGCCAATGTAACGTCTGGAACGTCACCAAGTATGTCTGAATCCTTCTGGAGCCAGGATAGGTAAGTAACAGTGCTTCCTATGTTCCGTATTCCACTTCAGACACATTCAATTATGGATGCTTTGATTTCCTTATACTAGAATGCTGAAAGACAGTTTGTAACTATGCCAGAACTAAGTTCTGGCGCGTTCCGGCTCAATTTAAGCACTGGGAGCAACTAAATCTACAATGGGGCATCCGTATGGACCTTAAAAGAGATGTCCAGTTTCAGACAAATATTGAGAGGGAAATGTTATTGTTTGTATAATGAAATGCTTTAGTTTTTTAGGTCTCTGCTTGCTGTCATTCATTCTGGTTATTTAAAGTGGATAAATATGAGTCCATGGTTATGTGATGGACATTCCAGGGTTGTGTAATGGGCACATACAGTAAGGGCTCATTATCAGGGAGATGAGAGATTACTGTGTGGAGACTTTAATGAACAAAATGAATCACAACACGCAGAGAACTAGAAATTTGCGAGGAATTGATAGAGAAAGTATATTGGAAAACTGTATAACGTCTCATGATATAAGCAATAACATTTGTCTCTCAATATTTGTCTGAAACTTGCCTGAAACTTACCTGGAGGAGATGGTTCCAGTATTGAGCAATATGGGTCAAAAGGATAACCATGAATTTATTTTAATAGCAGGCTGAAAGCCCATCTGTACAGGTGGCCTTCTCTAGTTTAAGTTCTTGGTAATATCCTCAACCTTCTCACATTCTACAGGAGCATTTAGAATGTTCCTGTCCACTTGAAACAATGTGAGAAGTGGAATTTGAGATCGGAAAGCTGAGATGTCTTGTGCACTGCTGGCTAAGGGTTCTGAATATAGCCTTGAATAATAAGTGTGAAAGGCATCATAAATATCAGCAGGGTGAGAACTGGTTTGACTTAAATGCTGTGTACCTAATTAATTTTCTTTTGTTCATAAAACATATGGACCAGTATATGATCAAGTTTACTGGCTCACTTTGGTCAGGACAATTTGACAGAGTTTCAGTTTGGTTTATTTTATCCTTCTGTAGAGGTATGAAGAAGGCTATGCAATAGTCTAGTGAGCTTATTTTCTAATGTTCGAAAGGATTGATCATGCCTGGGGGCATCTAACAAGCCCAAGTCACAGTTTTACCCCACTATCACAGACTATCAACTAGACACTTTCCACACTCAAAAAAACCTCTATGAAAGTGGAAAAATACCTGGAAACCTCCTTTCCTCCCCAATTGTATGGACAGAAACCCAAATTTAAGATAAAGAAACATTAGCATGCACCCCTTTAAATCACAATGCCCATGACAACCATAGATGGCATAGGAAATGGGAAATCCAACAGTACCCACCCTTAACTGTCATTGTGTGTGTGTGTGTGTGTGATGTGGTAAGACCTGCAAAAATTAACTTTTCTGGCACTTAACGTGAGCCCTTCCAAATTACCGTAAGTTAGACTCCCTTAAGCTGAGCTACCAGCAGAGATTGAGGCCCTTCAGGTGACTTCAGTCTTTTATCAGCAGAGTTTTAGGCCCTTTGGGTGAGTTGAGCCTTGCACCACCAGAGTGTTAGCCCCTTTAAAATTGTTAGCCCCTAAAACGGTGGTTCCAAAACCATCACTGTCATTGTGTGGGATTGATGCAGTGGATTGGAGTGAGGACCCAGACAATGACCTTGATTTTGATTGTGAAATTGAGAACATTTTGGATTAAGTCCTGGGGGTAACTTTTAGTTAGAGGACCGCAAAGGTGGAGAATTGACTGCAATTTGCAGCAAACACTACTACCAGTAATGGTCCTCTAATATCGGCCTCTACAGGGTTCTGATCAGGTGTTAATAGTCCAAACAACATGCTCCAGTACTTTAGATGTAGATCAGAAACCACTTTCGCTTCCGACACCAGATTTAACCAAGCTTCACCATCATCATCCTGCTGAGATGGAGCCACTAAAGGAAACCTTGCCTTCAAAGGCATGTTCTGGAGCTGTGACTGAGTCAAATCTAAATACAGAGTCCTTTGGAACTGAACAAAATTCAAAGTGTCAAAAGATTTTAGAGACTGTTAAAAGTAATGGTATCCAGAATGAGGAGTTCATCAGAAGGCTGACAGACCCAACTCCAAATGCTGCAGCACAAGCAACCAGCAGTCAGCCTAAGGGTGCATTCACACTGAGCATAATCTGAGCTGATTCTGAACGTAAAACACGTTCAAAATCAGCACGTTCAAAGCAGATCCCATTCATTTCAATGGGAGACGGCATACGTGCACTCCCCATTGAAATGAATGGACTGCTTTTTTCCCTATTGGTTTCAATGTGATACGCGATTGTCTCTTCTTCAAGTAAGACATAAGATTCTTTGGAGCCAGAACAGGAAAAGCCAGTGATTGCCATTGCAGCAGTGCCTAGGCCATCTTTCAGAGCAGTTCATTCAGAGATTGAATTGGAGAAAAATAAGAACATTTACTGTGATCAAGTCTATATGCAGATTAGTGGGCATGGACAACGTAACGTACAAGATCCTCATGCTGAGCTGGCCTCATTACTGAACAAAATCAACCAGGATAATCAGGGCTGGGAACAGCCATCAGATCTTACCGAAAGGAACCACCCTCGGTTTGGAAAGAAGCCATCTAAACGTTGCACCTTAAATTGAGTTGAGCATTGCACCAGAAGATTGTTAGGCCCTTTGGGTGAGTTGAGCCTTGCACCAACAGTGTTTTAATTTTTGGCCCTTGGGGTGAGTATAGCCTTGCACCAGCAGTGTTTTTGGTATTTGAGGTGAGTAGAACCTTGCACCAGCAGTGTTTCAATTTTTGGCCCTTGGGGTGAGTATAGCCTTGCACCAGCAGTGTGTTTGGCCACTGGATTGAGTTAAGCCTTGCACCAGCAGTGTTTTAATTTTTGGCCCTTGGAGTGAGTTGAGCCTTGCAGCAGCAGTGTTTTAAGTTTTGGCCCTTGGGGTGAGTAGAGCCTTGCACCACCAGTGTTCTAATTTTACTCCCTTGGAGTGAGTTGAGCCTTGCACCAACAGTGTTTTTGGCCCTTAGGGTGAGTTGAGCCTTGCACCAGCAGTGTTTTTGGCCATTGGGGTGAGTTGAGCCTTGCATCAGCAGTGTTTTTGGCCATTGGGGTGAGTAGAGCCCTGCAACAGCAGTGTTTTGGCCCTTGGAGTGAGTAGAGCCATGCACCAGCAGTGTTTAAATTTTTGTCCCTTGGAGTGAGTTGACCCTTGCACCAGCATTGATTTAATTTTTGGTCCTTGGAGTGAGTAGAGCATTGCACCAGCAGTGTTTAAATTTTTGTCCCTTGGAGTGAGTTGAGCCTTGCATCAGAATTGATTTAATTTTTGACCCTTGGGGTGAGTAGAGTATTGCACCAGCAGTTTTTTTAATTTTTGGCCCTTGGAGTGAGTTGAGCCTTGCAGCAGCAGTGTTTTAAGTTTTGGCCATTGGGGTGAGTAGAGCCTTGCAGTTCAAATTTTTGGCCCTTGGAGTGAGTTGAGCCTTGCACCAGCAGTGTTTTAATTTTTGGCCCTTGGGGTGAGATGAGTCATGCACCAGATGTCTTTTAATTTTTGGCCCTTGGAGTGAGTTGAGCCTTGCACTAGTAGTGTTTTAATTTTTGGCCCTTGGAGTGAGTTGAGCCTTGCACCAGCAGTGTTTTAATTTTTGGCCCTTGGGGTGAGTAGAGCCTTGCAACAGCAGTGTTTTGGGCCATTAGATTGAGTTAAGCCTTGCACCAGCAGTGTTTTAATTTTTGGCCCTCGGAGTGAGTTGAGCCTTGCAGCAGCAGTGTTTTAATTTTTGGCCCTTGGGGTGAGTTGAGCCATGCACCAGCAATGTTTTTGGCCCTTGGGGTGAGTTGAGCCTTGCACCAGCAGTGTTTTTGGCCATTGGGGTGAATTGAGCCTTGCATCAGCAGTGTTTTTGGCCATTGGGGTGAGTAGAGCCTTGCAACAGCAGTGTTTTGGCCCTTGGAGTGAGTAGAGCCATGCACCAGCAGTGTTTAAATTTTTGTCCCTTGGAGTGAGTTGACCCTTGCACCAGCATTGATTTAATTTTTGGTCCTTGGAGTGAGTAGAGCATTGCACCAGCAGTGTTTACATTTTTGGCCCTTGGAGTGAGTTGAGCCTTGCAGCAGTAGTGTTTTAAGTTTTGGCCATTGGGGTGAGTAGAGCCTTGCAGTTCTAATTTTTGGCCTTTGGAGTGGATTGAGCCTTGCAGCAGCAGTGTTTTAAGTTTTGACCCTTGGGGTGAGATGAGTCATGCACCAGATGTCTTTTAATTTTTGGCCCTTGGAGTGAGTTGAGCCTTGCAGTAGTAGTGTTTTAATTTTTGGCCCTTGGAGTGAGTTGAGCCTTGCACCAGCAGTGTTTTAATTTTTGGCCCTTGGGGTGAATAGAGCCTTGCACCAGCAGTGTTTTTGGCCATTGGATTGAGTTAAGCCTTGCACCAGCAGTGTTTTAATTTTTGGCCCTTGGGGTGAGTTGAGCCTTGCAGCAGCAGTGTTTTAATTTTTGGCCCTTTGGGTGAGTAGAGCCTTGCACAGCAGTGTTTTAATTTGAGGCACTTGGAGTGAGTTTAGCCTTGCACCAGCAGTGTTTTAATTTTTGGCCCTTGGGGTGAGTTGAGCCTTGCACCAGCAGTGTTTTTGGCCCTTAGGGTGAGTTGAGCCTTGCACCAGCAGTGTTTTTGGTCATTGGGGTGAGTTGAGCCTTGCATCAGCAGTGTTTTTGGCCATTGGGGTGAGTTGAGCCTTGCACCAGCAGTGTTTTTGGTCATTGGGGTGAGTTGAGCCTTGCATCAGCAGTGTTTTTGGCCCTTGGAGTGAGTAGAGCCTTGCACCAGCAGTGTTTAAATTTTGGTCCCTTGGAGTGAGTTGAGCCTTGCACCAGCATTGATTTAATTTCTGGTCCTTGTAGTGAGTAGAGCATTGCACCAGCAGTGTTTAAATTTTTGGCCCTTGGAGTGAGTTGAGCCTTGCAGCAGCAGTGTTTTAATTTTTGGCCCTTGGGGTGAGTTGAGCCATGCACCCAGGGGTGAACCTACCCCTTTCGCCGCCCGAGGCGAATGACAGAAAGCCGCCCCCCCCCCCGGGAGGAGGGGGCGGAGCGGAGGGGGCGTGGCGGAGCGAAGGGGGCGGAGCGGAGCGAAGGGGGGGGCTTAGTGCCGTTCGCAGGCAGAGAGCAGGCACGGACAGGACCTGCTCTCTGCCTGAGCGTAAGGGGAGGCCGCTGGAGCAGCGCTGCTCCAGTGGCCTCCCCAATCCACTGCTCGGTGCTAAACCAGTCCAGGACACCTTGTCCTGGATTGGCTTAGGTGAGCAAAAATGCTGCCCTCCCTGGGGCCCTGGCATAGCGCCGCCTGAAGCGGTCGCTTCAGGTTGCCTCATGGGAGGTGCGGCGCTGATCATGCACCAGCAGTGTTTTTGACCCTTAGGGTGAGTTGAGCCTTGCACCAGCAGTGTTTTTGGCCATTGGGGTGAGTAGAGCCTTGCAACAGCAGTGTTTTAATTTTTGGCCCTTGGAGTGAGTTGAGCCATGCACCAGCAGTGTTTTAATTTTTGGCCCTTGGAGTGAGTTGAGCCATGCACCAACAGTGTTTTTGGCCCTTGGGGTGAGTTGAGCCTTGCACCAGCAGTGTTTTTGGCCCTTGGGGTGAGTTGAGCCATGCACCAGCATTGTTTTTGGCCCTTGGGGTGAGATGAGCCATGCACCAGCAATGTTTTAATTTTTGTTCCTTGGAGTGAGTTGAGCCTTGCACCAGTAGTGTTTTAATTTTTGGCCCTTGGGGTGATTTGAGCCATGCACCAGCAGTGTTTTAATTTTTGGCCCTTGGGGTGAGTTGAGCCATGCACCAGCAGTGTTCTTGGCCCTTGGGGTGAGTTGAGCCATGCACCAGCATTGTTTTTGGCCCTTGGGGTGAGATGAGCCATGCACCAGCAGTGTTTTAATTTTTGGCCCTTGGAGTGAGTTGAGCCATGCACCAGCAGTGTTTTTGGCCCTTGGGGTGAGTTGAGCCTTGCACAAGCATTGTTTTTGGCCCTTGGGGTGAGATGAGTCATGCACCAGCAGTGTATTGGCCCTTGGGGTGAGTTGAGCCTTGCACCAGCAGTGTTTTAATTTTTGGCCCTTGGAGTGAGTTGAGCCATGCACCAGCAGTGTTTTTGGCCCTTGGGGTGAGTTGAGCCTTGCACAAGCATTGTTTTTGGCCCTTGGGGTGAGATGAGCCATGCACCAGCAGTGTATTGGCCCTTGGGGTGAGTTGAGCCATGCACCAGCAGTGTTTTAATTTTTGTCCCTTGGAGTGAGTTGAGCCTTGCTCCAGTAGTGTTTTAATTTTTGGCCCTTGGGGTGATTTGAGCCATGCACCAGCAGTGTTTTTGGCCCTTGGGGTGAGTTTAACCATGCACCAGCAGTGTTTTTGGCCCTTAGGGTGAGTTGAGTCTTGCACCAGCAGTGTTTTTGGCCCTTGGGGTGAATTGAGCCATGCACCAGCAGTGTTTTAATTTTTGGCCCTTGGAGGGAGTTGAGCCTTGCACCAGCAGTGTTTTAAATTTTGGCCTTTGGGGTCAGTAGAGCCTTGTACCAGCAGTTTTTTAATTTTTGGACCTTGGAATGAGTATAGCTTTGCACCAGCAGAATGGTAGGCCCTTATGGTGAATTGAACCATGTAGCAGTGTTTTGCCCTTTGGGTGACCACTAAAACATTGATTTGCAGGCACTTGAGGTGGAGCCCTAAAACATTGAATTGCAGGACCTTGTGGGGGAGCCCTAAAAAATTGATTTGCAGGCCCTTGCGGCAGAGCCCTAAAAAATTGCATTGCAGGCCCTTGGGGGGGGAGCCCTAAAAAAATTAATGAGGTAACCTCAGTGAGATTTTTTAAGGGTTAGGGGCGAAGGGGCTGGGGGCTATGGGGAAAAATGATCATTTCAGAGGAAACCACAATTCGACTAAGGAGAGTCACCAAGTCCACAATGACACCCCAGGAAATGAACACATCTGGAATGCAACTGGGACAGCAGGGGAAGCATGCCTGGGAGCATCTAACACGGCCAAGCCCCGGTATTACCCCATTATCACAGCCTATCAACTAGACACTCCAAACTCAATATGGAAAGTGGAAAAATACTTGAAAACCTTCTCTCCTCTACATTACTATGGACAGAAGCACACATTTTAAGCTAAAGAAACATTAGCATGCACTCCTTTAAATCACGTTGCCCATGACAACTACAGATGGTATAGGCAATGGGAAATCCAACAGCCCCCACCCTTAACTGTCATTGTTTATGTGTGTGTGATGTGGTGAGATCTTCTGGCCCTTCACGTGAGCCCTTCCAGATTAAGTTAGAGGCCCTTAAGCTGAGCCATACAAAAATTTACTTTCTCAGACCCTTGGGGTGAGCCCTCCCAAACTTATCTTCAGGCCCTTGGGGTGAGTTGAGCCTTGTACCAGCAAAGTATTAGGCCCTTGAAGTCAGTTGAGGCTTGCACCCTCAGAGTATTAGGCCCTTAAAGTGAGTTGAGCCTTGTAGTAGCAGAGTTTTAGTTTTTGGCCCTTTGGGTGAATTTAGCCTTGTAGCAGCAGAGCTTTAGTTTTTGGCCCTTTGTGTGAATTGAGCCTTGTAGCAGCAGAGTTTAAGTTTTTGGCCCTTTCGTTGTATTGAGCCTTGTAGCAGTAGAGTTTTAGTTTTGGCCCTTTGGGTGAATTGAGCCTTGTAGCAGTAGTTTTTGGCCCTTGAGGTGAGTTGAGCCTTGTAGCAGCAGAGTTTTAGTTTTTGGCCCTTTGGGTGAATTGAGCCTTGTAGCAGCAGCGTTTTAGATTTTGGCCCTTTGAGTGAATTGAGCTATTTACCATCAGAATTTTTGGCCCTTGAGATGAGTTGAGCTCTGTAGCAGCAGAGCTTTAGATGTTGTCCCTTTGGGTGAATTGAGCCTTTTACCAGCAGTGTTTTTGGCCCTTTGCGTGAGTTGAGCCTTGCACCAGCAGTGTTTTTGGCCCCTTGGGTGAGTTGAGCCTTGCACCAGCAGTGTTTTTGACCCTTTGGGTGAGTTGAGCCTTGCACCAGCAGTGTTTTTGGCCCTTTGGGTGAGTTCAGCCTTGCACCAGCAGTGTTTTTGGCCCTTTGGGTGAGTTGATCCTTGCACCAGCAGTGATTTTGGCCTTTTGGGTGAGTTGAGCCTTGCACCAGCAGTGTTTTAGTTTATGGCCCTTGGGGTGAGTTGAGCCTTGCACCAGCAGTGTTTTTGGCCCTTTGGGTGAGTTGAACCTTGCACCAGCAGTGTTTTAGTTTATGGTCCTTGGGGTGAGTTGAACTTTGCACCAGCAGTGGTTTGGCCCTTTGGGTGAGTTGAGCCTTGCACCAGCAGTGTTTTAGTTTTTGTCCCTTGGGGTGAGTTGAGCCTTGTACCAGCAATGTTTTTGGCCCTTGGGGTGAGTTGAGCCTTGCACCAGCAGTGTTTTTGGCCCTTTGGGTGAGTTGAGCCTTGCACCAGCAGTGTTTTAGTTTATGGCCCTTGGGGTGAGTTGAGCTTTGCACCAGCAGTGTTTTTGGCCCATGGGGTGAGTTGAGCCTTGCACCAGCAGTGTTTTTGACCCTTTGGGTGAGTTGAGTCTTACACCAGCAGTGTTTTAGTTTTTGGCCCTTGGGGTGAGTTGAGCTTTGCACCAGCAGTATTTTTGGCCCTTTGGGTGAGTTGCGCCTTGCACCAGCAGTGTTTTAGTATTTGGCTCTTGGGGTGAGTTGAGCCTTACACCAGCAGTGTTTTTGGCCCTTTGGGTGAGTTGCGCGATGCACCAGCAGTCTTTTTGGCCCTTGGGGTGAGTTGAGCCTTGCACCAGCAGTGTTTTTGGCCCTTTGGGTGAGTTGAGCCTTGCACCCGCAGTGGTTTGGCCCTTTGGGTGAGTTGAGCCTTGCACCAGCAGTGTTTTAGTTTTTGGCCCTTGGGGTGAGTTGAGCCTTGTACCAGCAATGTTTTTGGCCCTTGGGGTGAGTTGAGCCTTGCACCAACAGTTTTTTTTAGCCCTTTGGGTGAGTTGAGCCTTGCACCAGCAGTGTTTTTTAGCCCTTTGGGTGAGTTGAGTCATGCAACAGCAGTGTTTTTGACCCTTGGGGTGAGTTGAGCCTTTAAACAGTATTACAAATTATTTTTCAGGCCCTTGGGTGAGCCCAAAAACATAATTTGTCAGGGCTTTGGGGTGAGCCCTAAAACAATAATTTTCAGGCTCTTGGGATGAGCCCTAAAACATTAATTTTAAGGCCCTTGGGGTGAGCCCTAAAACATTATTTTTCAGGTCCTTGGGGTGAGCCCTAAAACATTAATTTTCAAGCCCTTGAGGTGAGCCCTAAAACATTATTTTTCAGGCCCTTGGGGTGAGCCCTATAGCATTATTTGTAATGCCCTTGGGGTGAGCCCTAAAACATTATTTGTCAGGTCCTTGGGGTGAGCCCTAAAACATTAATTTTCAAGCCCTTGAGCTGAGCCCTAAAACATTATTTTTCAGGCCCTTGGGGTGAGCCCTATAACATTATTTGTCAGGCCCTTGGGGTGAGCCCTAAAACATTATTTGTCAGGCCCTTGGGGTGAGCCCTAAAACATTATTTGTAATGCCTTTGGGGTGAACCCTAAAACAGTATTTGTCAGGCCCTTGGGGTGAGCCCTAAAACATTATTTGTCAGGCCCTTGGGGTGAGCCCTAAAACATTATTTGTCAGGCCCAGTACTGTTGATGGGACGTGCTGATTGCAGGTCCACAATATCTGCTATCCACTGTAACATTGGTTACTGGTACTCGGGCCTTGTCAGTGAGGTACCCTGTACCATGCTTGACGTTGTGGCACTGCTGGCTGCCCCTCTCCAGTAGCTAATTGGATCCACAGTAGCTCGACTGCGGCCTGGATCCCCAGCTGGATTTCCACGTCCCCGTCCCTTTGTGCTAATGACGAGGAGCGCTGCTGGCTGCCCCTCTCCAGTAGCCATTTTATCCACAGGAGCTTGACTGTGTCCTGGATTCCCAGCTGGATTTCCACGTCCCCGTCCTCATCCCCGTCCCTTTGTGCTACCCTGACTTATTGTCAGATGTGTACAGGTGACAATATAAAGCTTTATTCTTACCCCTATGAATTTGAGCCCTAAAAAGGGCTTTTGTGAAGTTTTGGCAGGTTTAGTGTATATACACTCTTTCTGCAGTTTAGCTCTGAAAAGAGGTGTTGATTCAATTTTTCCTGCCTAGCAGTAGCTAAACTATCTCTGATCCTCAGCACAATGTCTCTCCCTATCTCACCAAACTGCATCTGACATGAAAATGGCTGCCACTATTTTTATAAATCCAAGGTCACCTGATTTAGCCAGCCAATGACTTTTTCCTATTTTTTTTCGATGCCTATGTTTTCCTCTTTCCTGTCCCACCTTCCCTCCACACTTATTGGTGCAAAAAAAGAGCCAGGGAAGGTGGGAGTGGATTCGAATTTTACTGTGTTTACCGCGTGGTATTCAATGGAAATCGAATATGTCGAATACCGTAATATTCGATCGAATACCTACTCAATCGAACAGTATTCGCTCATCTCTAGTTTTAACCAAAATTCTCTGCGGTCAATGCGAAGCGTACATTAGAAGCACTTGGCTCAATGAACTCTGTGTATGTGCCCACCAGATAGATGGTGTTTTGAAGGCAAAGGGTGGTCACACCAAAGATTGATTTGATTAATATCTCTCTTTTATTTTTTAACTTAGCATGTTGTTAATTGAAAAAAGTAGATTTTTATTTTTGTGACTATTTGTACTTTGCAGTATTTTTTCCATACTTTCCTGAAACTTTTGCACCGAACTGCAGTTTTATGGGAAATTATTCTTTGGAATTGTTGTTCTGGAAATTTATGCTAAATTTGGGTTTATTAGCCTATTGGAAAATACCACTTAGAGATTGGCATCAATCTGATTGACAGTAACACTGTACTCATAAGACTGAGCATATATTTATGAGTTTTGGATTAATTCTAAATTATAAAAAAACCTCTCTAACAAGATTATTAATTTATCTGCTCAGTTCCTAATGCAATCCCATTGTCCAACAGTGACTACTTCTCTCAGCAGGCATGACTGGATTATGGGGATAATGTCACTCCATAAGGAGAGACCACCTATTAGTTGTGTGGAGACTTATACAGCCATAGTCGCTCCACTGTAAGGGATCATGGGAGGCCTTATGGAGTGACATTATCCCTATAATCTGGTCTCTCAGCCTCTCACTTCTACCAAGTCAGTTCTCTCTACGCTGCGCTGACGAGATCCAACTAGACCGAAACGGCCGTCCGTAGCTGAGAAACTGACTTGGTAAAAATCCCACGTTATGCAGTAAAGGCTTCTGGGAAAGTCGGGCATGATGTTCAGGGTGCTTCCTATAGAGGGCAGCATAACAGAGGCACTGTCTCCCTATTTACATCTTGGTAAAAAATATGCAAATCTATTCTCCAGGATGTAATTAGGAGAATTATAGAGGGCAGCATCCTTAACATCATGAACGACTCAGTTGTAAAGTCTTTTTAATCATAATGTGGATTTAATTGCCAAATCAGTATTTCTGTCCCAAAAGGAACAGATTCCCAGCTATGGACAGCGCTGTTTCGGCCTATTGGCTTTATAACTGAGTCATTCATGATGTTAAGTATGCTGCCCTCTATAGGGTGGCGTACAGAGTGCACTGTTCTCCTAATTACATCCTGGAGAATAGATTTGCATATTTTTTTACCCAGAATCCCTAGCGGAGCAGGAATGACTTGTAAGTCTCTGTACTGCCTACGTAGGCAAACACTCTGCCTGATGTGTACGATTGTCCCCTGAACCTGGTCTATAGTCTCTCACTCTGCCAAATCAGTATCCCTACGCTATGCTGAGGATGGCCCAATAGGCCAAAACAGCGCTGTCCATAGCTGGGAATCTGTTCCTTTTGGGACAGAAATACTGATTCGGCAATTAAATCCACATTATGATTAAAAAGACTTTATAACTGAGTCGTTCATGATGTTAAGGATGCTGCCCTCTATAGGGTGGTGTACAGAGTGCACTGTTCTCCTAATTACATCCTGGAGAATAGATTTGCATATTTTTTACCCAGAATCCCTAGCGGAGTAGGAATGACTTGTAAGTCTCCGTACTGCCTATGTAGGCAAACACTCTCCCTGATGTGTACGATTATCCCCTGACCCTATTTACATCTTGGGAGACAGATTCGCATATTCCTCCCAGGCATGACTGCCAAGTTAATTTCTCTACAATATCTTCTCCCTGCGTTTCCATACTCCTGTGTGTCTACACTTTAAGATAGTGCCAGTGCTGGACATTTTAGGATAATAGTCTGAATAAGATGGGCCTGTATCTTTTATTCCGACTTACTAACTACCTATTTATCTCTTTATATCATTTGAAGACCTAAAATATTTGTAAAATTGTCAATTGATATAAAGAAAGATCCCATACTCTGTAAACATGAATGCAGATTTAATGCAGTTTTCTAACAACTACAGACTTGCCACCAGCAGGATGGAGATGTACAGATAGATATAGGTTTTTACTTTATATTTCTCATTTGTTGTCAACCCACTCTTATTTTAATGGATTTACACATTGGTAACAAATTAAGCAAGTTAAATGCCTAAATTCACTGAAGGGAGAGTAATCCCAAAAACAAGTACCAAAGATAAAAATAAAACTTCACCTTTATTTTTTTGCAGATAAAAAACAACAAAAAAGGTAAAAACACATCTCCGGCAAACCAGGCAATGGAAACGCCAGATATTTACTGGGTGTGCACTAGCCTTTGTGCCACATCCCCTCGGAGGGTAGGAAAAATATGGGCGAGTAAATGTAGTTTAAATTCACCTATTCAGCCCTTTCACTAGGAGATCCTACCTCCCTACAATATACAAAGTATGTCCGGAGTATATTGGAACTGAATTCAAAATAGTATCAACCTCCAAAACCCAATATTATAGTGCAAATAGTGGGAGTATCCACTTCCTCCCTGAGGATACTGGCCTAACGCCACACCAACAGGAAGGGATAGCGGAAAAACTACACCACTGGGTATGGAGGATTCAGTCCATAGCTCCCAGACATACATATAACTACTGCAACTTTACCCTACGCGTTTCGTCTCATGCGAGACTCCTCAGGGGTATATAGTATGTCAATTTGTTGCAAACAAGTGGCATAAGCCACACGATAGTGCAAGTGTCTGGCGGAACGATGCACTGACCGCCGGCAGGACCGCTCCACAGACAGCGGTGAAGTGCCCTGTTACTGCCGGTCTTTTTAAATCAGTAACCACGCCCCCCGATATACTGCTCAGCCAATCTGGCGTCGCCTATAATGACACACCAGTAGCTCCGTATGTTAATAGAGTACACACCCCCTCCATGAATAGCTACGTACTGACAGGTACCTCCCTCCTTTTCTCTTGCCATATTACATCGCGGCATTGTCCGTAACCAATTGTCCAGCAGTTATCTTGTATCAATCGTCCTGCTCTTGAATGATAATAATTTATTCGATGCACATGTAATGCTACAGATATTATCGTGATCCTCCCAATATGTGTTGATAGAGGGCTACACATCAACATGTTTACACAGGATGACATCACACGCATGCGCCAAAACTTAGTCCAGAACCAAGATTGTATCACAAATGACTTAACACGCATGCGCGGGACTTTGTTACGGAACCATTAGGTAAGTCGACTCGTAATGGCGGAGGTATTGCATCAAAGCCTGTCACCATTCCCGATCCTTATCATGGGGGTGTATGAATGAGACTTGGTGAGTCATACAATCGGGGGCTATACACGTATACTGAAAACAGCAAGACAAGGGATATATTCACCAGGTATTTGCATGCTTACAATACAGCATTACTGAGTATCAAAAAGTATATCGCAGCACGGAACGGACAAAAAGGTATACCCCAATGTATCAATATGTGTGACATCTAGTTTACCAAACACAAACAAATGTATCGAGATACCAATAAAGAAGGCTACAAAGAAGAAACGGAGCAATCGTTTAGAGGTATTACAACCAAAATAGGGAAAAGAAATGGACAACTATACAGGTAAGTCGCAACAACCCACCATGTTTTTAAATGAAACAAGAAAAATCCATTTGTTCATTAAGTCCCTTAGGGGATACTGTGTCCAATCTATATATCCATTGTGTCTCTTTTTGTAAAATGAGACGGTCCCAATCCCCTCCCCGCCTTGGTGGTCTAATCACCTCAATCACCTGGACCTTTAAACCTGTCACCAAACCTGCGTGACAGGTATTGAAGTGACGTGCTACTGGTGTGTCCCTTTCATTAAGCACATCACATACATGGTCTCTCACTCTCCTTCTCAGCTGTCTAATAGTTTTTCCTACATATAACATTGGACATGGACAGCTAAGGAGGTAGACTACCCCCATGGTCGCACAGGTGGCAAAATCCCTACAAAAAAATGTTTTTCCTGTTTGTTTATTCCCAAACTCCTTATTTCTATCAATGAATGGGCATGCTGTGCACCTCCCACAGCTATGTGTGCCACCCCTCCTACCACCGGAGAGCCAAGTCTCCCCTCTAGGAATTATTATCATTCAAGAGCAGGACGATTGATACAAGATAACTGCTGGACAATTGGTTACGGACAATGCCGCGATGTAATATGGCAAGAGAAAAGGAGGGAGGTACCTGTCAGTACGTAGCTATTCATGGAGGGGGTGTGTACTCTATTAACATACGGAGCTACTGGTGTGTCATTATAGGTGACGCCAGATTGGCTGAGCAGTATATCGGGGGGCGTGGTTACTGATTTAAAAAGACCGGCAGTAACAGGGCACTTCACCGCTGTCTGTGGAGCGGTCCTGCCGGCGGTCAGTGCATCGTACCGCCAGACACTTGCACTATCGTGTGGCTTATGCCACTTGTTTGCAACAAATTGACATACTATATACCCCTGAGGAGTCTCGCATGAGACGAAACGCGTAGGGTAAAGTTGCAGTAGTTATATGTATGTCTGGGAGCTATGGACTGAATCCTCCATACCCAGTGTTGTAGTTTTTCCGCTATCCCTTCCTGTTGGTGTGGCGTTAGGCCAGTATCCTCAGGGAGGAAGTGGATACTCCCACTATTTGCACTATAATATTGGGTTTTGGAGGTTGATACTATTTTGAATTCAGTTCCAATATACTCCGGACATACTTTGTATATTGTAGGGAGGTAGGATCTCCTAGTAAAAGGGCTGAATAGGTGAATTTAAACTACATTTACTCGCCCATATTTTTCCTACCCTCCGAGGGGATGTGGCACAAAGGCTAGTGCACACCCAGTAAATATCTGGCGTTTCCATTGCCTGGTTTGCCGGAGATGTGTTTTTACCTTTTTTGTTGTTTTTTATCTGCAAAAAAATAAAGGTGAAGTTTTATTTTTATCTTTGGTACTTGTTTTTGGGATTACTCTCCCTTCAGTGAATTTTGTATAAAGAAAAGTACTAGACATTGAGAAGTCAGTGAATTTAAGTTAAATGCCTGTTTCATTCTTTCTCCTTTGTTTTATTTTGTTGTGTTAGCAGTAAATTTGTGTTGGAGACAGCTACAACTACTTGTGTAAAGATGACTCTGCGACAGTTGCCCCTCTCTATGAATTTCTGTGGAACTCATCACTCAAATGTAAGAAAAGGTGCACAAACCAGGTCAGAGGTTAGAGTACCATTCTTAAGATTCTTACCACTTTCACCAGCATGGTACTCTTTCATGCCATGTGTTTTTGTACTTAGATAACCCTGTACAAAGGTGAAATAATACAGAGAGTAGTACAGGATCTCAATAGGAAGCAGATAATAAAGACGCCATAAAAGACTCACATGTGAGAAAAGGATTTACCTCCACAACTATAGCTTGTTCTGAAGTCAATGCTGATATGTGGTCAAGGAGAGGCCAAAGAAAACTACTGAAAACTACTGCATTGCAATGTGCATGTATACAATTTGGATCTCAATTATAATTGTTAATATAATTAAAAGTTCAATAATACACCGGGTGTAAGGAAACCTTAATTATACACACACAAATATCCCTACTCAAGTTAAAAAATAACCTTTATTTCGTTAATTAAAACACGAAGATCCCTTAAATACTGATAAGTGATTAACTAAAGGCTTTGATGTGATTGAAGGCTATAAAATCTAGGTTTGGGAATAGAGATCTCAGACAACAACAGGCATAACTGTGTGGGTTAAAGCTCCCTGATACCCCCACACTACCTAGGTTACGAGTGCGCTTTCACTAATACTGTCCCAAGCCTATGCTTCTTGCCACACCACTATTACAAATGTTGCTCCCAATAGGCATTGTTGATGTCTAAAAGGAAGAAAGGGGGAGAGGGAGAATATATGAAATCCCTCACAGGCGTGAGTAAGGTAAGTTACAAACACGGCTAATGAAAATGGCTCCGTTGATCTATGTGAGCCACAGTGCCGATGTATATACCCTCACTGTCCTAATATCCAGTTTGCCCCCTATCGCCAATTCCAACCTCAACGCGTTTC
Organism: Leptodactylus fuscus; assembly: GCF_031893055.1. NCBI lineage: Eukaryota > Metazoa > Chordata > Amphibia > Anura > Leptodactylidae > Leptodactylus > Leptodactylus fuscus. The sequence continues at coordinate 71,647,026 of NC_134267.1, read as the reverse complement.
CCTAGTGATGTTCATCAGGAGGTAAGTATCTATCAAAAATGATGTGTGGTAAAAACCACAGTTCACGGAGCCATGGAGGTTGACCTCGTTACTTAGAGAGATCGACGCTGTCCTCTGACAAACCCCAGTCCTAAATAGTTCTCCCCTCTGCGTGTAAATACAAAAGTACCTCCATAACATTTATATACAGTTTTATACATAAGATATGATTCCCAGGGTGGGAAATCTTGTGCCGCTGTTAGGACTAAGGGAAACAAGATTATCTTCATAATCACTTGTTCCCTGTCGTCCGTACCAGCGGCACAATGTGGGGATATAGCAAGCAGGTCCCCAAGATGGGTGGGACTAACCCATGACCGAACTTAAAACGGTCTGGGCAAAGGCAGTGGAATCTGCCACTTGGTCCTTCAGGCGGTAATGCCGAATGAAGGTGGATTCAGATGCCCAAGAGGCAGCTGCGCATATTTGGTCCACAGACAAAGCACTTCTTTCTGCCCGTGAAGTGGACACTGCCCTGGTTGAACGGGCATGAAGGAAAGATGGAGCTGACAGCCCTTGGGCGGTATAGGCGACTCTAATAGTCTCGGTAACCCACCGGGATATTGTAGCTTTGGTGGCTTTGGCGCCCTTGTTTTTCCCCGTGTAGCTGACCAATAGGTTTTCAGTCCGCCTAAAGGGGCGAGTGCGCTGCAAGTAGATCTGCAGGCATCTAACCACATCCAGCTTGTGCCATCTTTCTTCTTCAGCAGAAGAAGGGAAAGGAAAAAATACTGGAAGGGAAATCAGTTGGTTCCTGTTTACAGCAGATGGCACCTTGGGACGAAACCCAGGGAGGAACCTAAGCTGTACATGGTCAGAGAAAAAGGTGGTATATGGCTCCTCAGCGGACAAAGCTTGTAGTTCACTAATGCGTTTGGCAGTTGTGACTGCCAATAGCAGCGCCATTTTGCCGGTTAGCGACTTGAGGGAGACCTCTTCCAGAGGTTCAAATGGCTGGCCACATAGGGCGTTCAGGACCGGAATAAGGTCCCATTGGTGGACAGTGGTGTTTACCACCGGTCTCAGCCTAGTTGCCCCTTTAATAAAGGTGCTCACTAAGGAATCCTGAGACAAACGCCTCCCCAGATAGGCGGACAGGGCCGCTACGTGTACCTTGAGTGTGGCCGCAGCAAGACCTCTGTCTAGTCCGTCTTGAAGGAAGTCCAGGATCGCCTCCATAGGGGGATCAGTGGAATCCACTTGATGCTGCAGACACCAGGCATTAAAGATGTTACCTATTCGACGGTAGTTCCTGTTAGTCGAATCTGCTCTGGCGCTGGATAGGGTCTTCAAGACGGCTTGTGACAGTCCTCTATTCCTCAATAGGGACTGGTCAACCTCCAGGCTGTCAGGTTGAGTCTCCTCAGATCCTGGCATCTCAGCTCTCCTTGGGTTACCAGGTCTGGGAGAGGGGGAAGCCTCCAATATATGCCCTGACTCATTTGTATGAGCTGAGCAAACCAAGCCCTTTTTGGCCAGAACGGGATTATGGCTATTTCCCGAGGCTTGGTCCTGTTTTATTTTTATCAATACCTTCGGTATGATTGGAATTGGAGGGAATATGTAAAACAGCCTGAACCTCCATGGGATGGACAGGGCATCCACTGCCAAGGGATTGTCCTCCTGGTACAGGGAGCAGAAGGTCCCCACCTTGGCGTTGAGTTGGGTAGCCATAAGATCGACCTCCGGGAGACCCCATCTCTGGACGATCTGTTGAAATACGTGTGGATTGAGAGACCATTCTCCTGATACGGTAATACCCCGACTCAGCTGATCCGCTACTATGTTCAGGGAGCTCTTTATGTGAACAGCGGATAACTGGACCAGATTCTACTCCGCCCAGGCAAATATGAGATTCGTCTCTCTCAGCAAGGTTGGTGACCTGGTGCCCCCTTGTTTGTTTATATAGACTACCACCGTCGTATTGTCTGACCGGATTTTGACAGACTTGCCTTTCAATTCTGGGGCAAAGTGTACTAGGGCCAGGTACACTGCTCTCAGTTCCTTGAGATTGGATGACCCCAGCTCCGGACATCTCCATCGTCCTTGTACAGTTTTGTCTTGACAATGGGCTCCCCATCCCCACTGGGATGCATCTGTTGTCAACAGGGTCCACACTGTCGGGACCGTGGACCTTCCGTCTTTTAGGTGTATCCACCATCTGAGGGAAAGATGGGTAGCAGGAGAAAGGCAGATCTTCTTGTGTAATCCCCGTGGAGACCTGTTCCAGGTTCTCAACACTTCCATCTGCAGGGGACGCAAATGCCATAAAGCCCAAGAGACCGCCCTGGCCGAGGATGACATCAGGCCCAGGACTCTCATGGCGGTCCGGATGGTTACCTGCCGAGTGCGCAATAGGAATCGTGCACTGGCTTGGATTCTTTCTTTCCTTGGACTGGAGAGGAAGATCTGCATCGCTTCTGAATCCACTATAAATCCGAGGAATTTTCTTCAGGTGGATGGAACAATTTTGGACTTCTCCCAATTGATAATCCTAACTCCTGTAGGAAGTTGATGGCAAGGTTGAGCTGCTGGAGGAGGGCAGCAGGAGACTGAGCTTTCAGTAGCCAGTCATCTAGATAAGGGATGATGAAAAGACAATATGGCAATATGTCCCCCAGAGGCAGACGTGGAGGCTTCCCCGTCAACATCTCGGCCCACTGTAGACCGGATGGACTTCAGCAGCCTGCCCGTTTGTTCATAATGGAATGCAGGTCTGCTGGAAATGACTGAGTCGTCCTCGGAGGAATCCTCCTCTGCCACCCGCAGATGTTCCAAGGGGGGAGAGACGAGGAATGGTGCTCAGAGCATGGTCTCTTGGTGAGCTGAGACAAGGTGCAATGGATCCCTCTGAGGGAATCATCCTGCAAAACAAAAAGGAGTGTACAAGCAAGGGAAAAACTATTTACCCAAGCGATGCCCAAACTCACCATCTCCTTGACTCAGGCCATCATATCTCTGGGAGAGGGCTCCACAGGTAGAGGACCTCTGCATCCGCGACAACGGGCCCACTCATAGCCTGAAAATAGGCAAGTTATAGGACCAGTAGTACCCCGCAGGGAACAACCTTTCAAGCCGCTACCTACCATCAGGGAGCGGTGTGTCGCAATCGAAGCAGGAAAGATGTTTCCTCTTGGAAGAGCTTTTCCTCCTACCATCCCCAGGAGGGGTAGTAGAGGATGACATATCCTACAGAGAGAGATAATAGACCATGCAACACTGTCACCATGACATCATACCAGCTTTAAAAAAGGGTAAATCATACCAGGTCCTGTAGACCGGACAGCGAGGTGACGGATCCCAATAAAGTTTGCAAACTGGTAAAGAGTTCAAGATCAATGAACACCACAATCGCACACCTTCAGCAGATACTGCAGGAAGGTCTCTGACACCAGGCCAGCCAGCCTCTTAATTCTGACCGGCTGGAAGTGGGCGGAGCCACAATCAAAGCAGGTGAGGCAACCTGCCCAGACAACTACCCCTGTAGTCAGGGGTCTGCAAAGATATACATTCCCCCCCACCAAGAGGCCCTTAACCCGGGCACTTACCCCCACATCTCCCCGTCTTTTCCGGCCTTTAATAAGGCCTGAATCTCCCCTGAGCGAGTGGCCGCTGGCGCCAGGCCGTTGCCATGGCGCCATGATACTTTCGGCGAAACCGGAAGTGCGTGCTTACAGGATACACAACAGTATGGTTCCACCCGCCGGCAGTCCACGCGGCCACCAGAGGCGGCATGCGGAGTCCCCGGACTCTCACCAAAATGTCAGGTAAGTCACAAGGAGCGGGGAAAGCGGAGGAGAGGGGGGAGGGGGGTAGCCACACATGGCTAACAAGCACCTTCTCCCCGCAGGGCACAGAAGGTGACAAGAAGAAAACAACCGCTCAGGAGGTAAGTGATCCTGCTGAGCTTCTCTAAGAGGACACAAGTCCTCCCACCTGTCCTCTGTCCACACAGGACAGAAAAAAACACGCAGAGGGGAGGTTCTTGTGCCCTCTTATAGGGCCTGCCACGCATTTGATTGGCTAATTAAATATCCGCCTGTCCTACCAGCACACAGGGGCAGAAATACCCCACATTGTGCCGCTGGTACGGACGACAGGGAACATAGTTTATAAGGTTGAACAAAGATGTAGGTGCATAATGTACCACCCATAAACCTTCCACCCTGATCCAGAGTGAGGCCAGGTTCACATGTGGTATTTTGGACCAGAAATTGACACGGAGGCCGCCTCAGATTCTGGTCCAAAAAACGGGTAGCTGCAACTGAAAGCACGGCACTCCACTCCGGATTAGGCCCAAATGAATGGGCCTACTCGGGAGGGAGTGTCTTCAGGCGGACGTCTAGCTGAGGCACCCGCCTGAGAGAAAGAGCTTAGCGCTTCTTTTTTCCGGGTATAGCAACAAATCACTCACGGAAAAAGGAACCCATTGATTTCAATGGGAGACGTTTTTTTGTCAGGATTGTGAGGCGGATTCAAGGCTGCAAGGCTAGCCACCCTGTCCCCTCCCCCCTTCCCTCCACAGACTTCTGTGTATGGGGAGAGCAGCCTAATAAGTTGGAAAGGAAGCATATTTATCCAATATACAGTAGTACAAAGTTTCTTAGATTCACATGTACTATTTATTTATGAAAGGTTGTTTTAGAATTGGAGGTACACATTAAATTTAACAACTCCACTTTCCCCAGTTGATACTAAGCCCTTTGCAGCTCACTGTGAGTGAACAGAATATAATTTGCTGCACTTTATATTTACATCACTCTTCATTCCATAGAACTAGGCAATGGTGGCAATGGTGGTCATAATATTGCTAAACTTCATTAAATATTTCTCATATTTAAATTTACTGTGCAGAATGGTTGTGTTGATAATCCTATACCTGCAGGAAATATCTGAACATAGTATTAACATCAATTTAAAATGAGAAACTGTCACAGAGGCTTGGACCCTATTTTCTTTTTTTTCAACATTAAAGTTTTATTAAAGGTTTTTCCAAGGGTTTTACAAAGGGGAGGGGGGGAGGAAAGGCAGGGGAAAATCAGGGAAACAATGGGAAAGAAAGAAGGGAAAAAAAGCGGTTGGGAAAGGAGAACAGGGGGAGGGGGAGGCGGACTCTGAGTTACAATGAACAATGCAATTCAGGTAATCATATTAATGGAGAAGAAAGTGCAACAAAAGCCGTAATATGGTGTAGTAGCAAAACAGAAAAAACAGTAATCTGCAATATAAAAGTACAAGCAGGAATCATGCGAGAACCAGAAAAATGGTTTGCAGGAAAGAATTCGAGAAGTAGGCAGGCATCACAGGGGTGAGGAGGGGAAAAGGGCACGAAAATCTGAAGAGTAATAGAACATGTTCCACAGTAGCCAGGTCTGGTGGTGAAGTCGGTCATCAGGGCGAAGCATCGCCAGCATATCCTCCATTGTACGGATATGGAGGAACTCTTTAAGCAGGAAAGGAGCGTGGGGGGGGGATTGGGACTTCCACAGCCTCGGGATGACTGAACGTGCAGCTACCAACATAAACCCTAATAACTTGCGAATAGGTTTCCGGAACTTACAAGAGAAAAGGGAGAGAAGTAGAGGGGCCGGATCATCTTCTAAAACGACTACTGTGACTTGAAGAATAACCCCTCTTACATTATCCCAAAAAGGGCGAAGAAGGGGACATCCCCACCAGATGTGGGCCATCGTGCCGCGGTCGGTGAGACATGTCCAACACCTATCAGAGGTGGTTGGAAAGATGGTATGGAGCAGAGACGGGACCCTGTACCATCTAGAAAGGATCTTGTAATTAGTCTCCTGAGCCTTACAGGAGATAGAAAATTTATGACACATCTCAAAGGCCGATGACCACACACCCGGCGAGAAAGCCACCCCCAGCTCCATTTTCTTATGTATTTGTTCTAGAAGAGAAAAAGCTCAACGGTCTGAAAAGCCTTGCTAAGTAATATGAATAATACAGTATAAAACATCAATGGTGTAATTGTGGATCGCAGATGTCTGCACACATTATGTAGAGGGGCTGTAAACATAAGAACACATGCTGCAAACATTTGTCTGCATCACTAGTATGTTTATAACAAAAAAAACCCCAACAGAATAGCATCTGTCCTTTGGGTAAAGCACATTTATTTAACCAAAATGCATATATTTTAGTTATTATAACAAATACAAATGTTATTTGATGGTTTCCTGAAAGAGGAAGGACTATGTTTTATATAATCTTTCCTTACCATAAAGTCTATTTTCTTCTATGTAATTGAAATAAGTTTTGTCTTGTTTCCAATAGTAGAGACTCTGCAACTATGAATGCATATGGGTGTAAAATGTAATTCCTTACTAGGATATCACTTCCTTCCCAGTTTAAAGTCTGGACAAAATTTGTATATCTCTGTGATTAATCTAAAACTTAATATAATTAATTAATTAATCTAAAACTTAGATTTTAGAATATCATATGAGTCAACATTCAAGAAAAAAGAAGAAGTAAGAAAGCCCAAGTCATTATGTGAACAACTGCAATGGATGACTAATTTGGCAGAATATTCTAATAGAACAGAGAAAAACTAAAGTGAATGGAAGAACTGTATAGAATTGCCCAGGGGCCCAGTGGTGCCGCCTTCCCTTCCATGCGCTGCCATGTACCCCAGTATCAGTTTATATCCACATGTGGGGTATTTCTGTGCTTGGGAGTGAAATTGTATAACAAACTGTGAAATGCATTTTTTCCTTTAAGCGCTTATGAATGTGCTAATTTAAGGGCTAAATGAATGTATTATTGAAAAAAATTTAATGTCTAAATTTCTCATCCATATTGTTTTAATTCCCATGAAAGGGTTAACAAACTTCCCAGATACAGTTTTGAATTATTTGAGGGATGCATTTTCGAAAAGTGTTAATTTATGGTGGGTTTCTAATATATAGGACTTTAAAATCCCCATCAGAACTGAAGTGGTCCCTAATTCTGAGAAATTTCTGGAAAATTGCAATTACACTTGAAAGTCTTATAACGTCTAAAATAAGCTGAAGGATGATTAAAAGATGATGCAGAGATAATAGTTAATGTTTAATGCCCCGGAGCCCTGGGGATCATCGAGAAAATGGCGGTGCCCACACGCCCCCAGTAAAATGGCGCCTTGGTCAGCTTTGATCAAGGCGCTAGAGGGGTTAATGTAAAAACCTCCAAAAAAATAGAGCACAGGTGCCAGTCACCAATACTCAGTGCTGCAAGGTGCAAGCAAAGAAATGGCTTGTGTTAAAAAATTAACTTTAGTACAAAAATATACTAAAAAACCCCAAAAGAACTAATACTAACTGAATTTTCTCTCTCTTTTTATAGACTTCTATGTGTATATTTAGCAAACTAAAGGTGCCCTAGAGAGGTAGAAATGGCCCAGATGAAGTCCTAGGGGAACTGACAGTGTCGTACAATATGTTTCATGCTAATTTAAACTCTTGGCAAACTTATATGACTCAAAGTACTCACTTCATTGTGTAATTCATAATGGCAAGGGGGCTACCTGCAATATATTATGGAGAAACCTACCCGGTTATTGAGGTCAGGTGATCTTTCTCTCTGCTTCTCAGCGACCATCTTAGGGCCCCTTCACACGGAGGATACATTCCGAATCAGCGGCGGTTAAAACAGATCCCATTGCTTTCTAGGGCTGCTTTTTTTCCATTCATTTCTATGGGGAGCGCACATATGCCGGCTCCCATAGAAAGCAATGGGATCTGTTTTAAACTCTGCTGATTTGGAACGTTTACAAGTTGTGTAATCGGCCAGCGTATCCTCTGTGTGAAGGGGCCCTTAGGCAATTTATTGGAAGCACACCACAAAAGTTTCCAATTTAGATGAAATCAAAGCTTTTAAAAAATTTAGGTTGAATCCTGTTCATTCACTTATTAACTAATAATAATTAATTCAGTTCTCCATTCTTTCACTATACAAAGATGAAATTACACTTCCTATTACTAAGACCTTACAAAAAGTACGTTATTTTACAATATGAGGCGAGATCACAACATCTGTTTTGTAGCCAAGAATAAATAACCATCTTATAGTCTGAATCTTACAGACAAACAACACAGCTGTGTGCATTATACACCAAAACAAAAAGCCAGCAATGCCAAGCTTCCTCCTTTAACGAAATATTGAAAAAATCTAATTACTCAAATTTAGCTTAATTGCTATTTACAAAGTATATGGATAGTAAAGGAAGACTTGTATTAATATACAATTAAGCAAATAAACAGCAAATAATAGACAAAAGCTAGGACCAGACACATTTTAGTTTTTTTTTTGTATGTGCGGTTTTGAGGGCTGTATCATTTTTCTCATATGTGTCAATTTCTGTGTCTTTTTTTCGGTGACACATAAGACTTTATTTCTATGTTGTTTTTATTTTTGCTTTTGTTTTAATTCTTATTATATCTGAGAAAATATAGACAAAATAGGAGGGAAATCGTTTCTGTTTTTCACTTTTCTTCTTTTTTTTTAACAACACAAAGTGCCATACACACCGTATAAAATAGTTTTTTCTCTCTATTACGAAATTTTTTATTTTGTACAGTGTTTTCGGGGGTGGGGTTATAACCTTTAATAACAGTGTTTTATTGTTTAATTATTTTACTTCCTTTTTTTAAAAAAAAAACAAAAAAAAAAACTCTTCTAGTAATAAAACTTCCCCGCCTTCTCACTGGGAGCTCCGGCTGAAGTTACAGCCTGCTCCCTGTTTCAGTAGCTGCACGATCTTGTGCATTTGCTGTGTTGTGCTTGAACATTAGTCCTTGCAGAACAAGGCAGCCATCTTTCGGACATAAAAATCCAATGGGTAGTCCGGAATTGGTTAAATGTCTGCAAATGATGAAGATAAAGGCAAGCACACATGTGTGAATCCATTGATATAATAGAGTTTGGAGAGCTCTCAGAGGATTTTCTCCCTGTATGAAAAATACAATATATATATATATATATATATATATATATATATATATATATATATATATATACAGTCCTATGAAAAAGTTTGGGCACCCCTATTAATCTTAATCATTTTTAGTTCTAAATATTTTGGTATTTGCAACAGCCATTTCAGTTTGATATATCTAATAACTGATGGACACAGTAATATTTCAGGATTGAAATGAGGTTTATTGTACTAACAGAAAATGCGCAATATGCATTAAACCAAAATTTGACCGGTGCAAAAGTATGGGCACCTCAACAGAAAAGTGACATTAATATTTAGTACATCCTCCTTTTGCAAAGATAACAGCCTCTAGTCGCTTCCTGTAGCTTTTAACCGGTTAAGGACCAGGCCCAAAAGTATGTTAAAGACCAGGCCTCTTTTTTCAAAACTGACATGTGTCACTTTAAATGGCAATAACTTTGAGACGCTTTAACTTACACAAATGAATTTGAGATGGTTTTCTCGTAACACATTATACTTCATGTTAGTGGTAAACACTAATCAATATTTTTGCATTTATTTATAAAAAAACTAGGAAATTTGATGGAAATTTGAAAAAAATTGCAATTTTCAAAATGTGAAATTCTCTGCTTTTCAGGCGGATAGTCATACCATCCAAATACATGAATAAATATTATCTACCATATCTCTGCTTTATATTGGCATCATCTTTTGATTGTCTTTTAATTTATTTTGGACGTCACAAGGCTTACAAGTGTAACAGCAATTTTCCAGATTTACAAGAAAATTCTCCAAACCAATTTTTTAGGGACCACTTCAGTTCTGAAAGTAATTATAAAGGCCTGTATAATAGAAACCCCCATAAATTACCCCATTTTCAAAACTGCACCCCTCAAATTATTCAAAACAGCATTTGGGATGTTTGTTAACCCTTTAAGCATTTCATAAGAATAAAAATAATATGGCAGTGAAATTTAGACATTTCATTTTTTTTCACTAATACATTCATTTAGACCCAAAATTAACACATTCACAAAGGGTTGAAGGAGAAAATGCATCTGACAGTTTATTGTGCAATTTCTCCCGTGCACAGAAATACCCCACATGTGGGTGTAAACTGATTTTTGGGCACACGGCAGTGCATGGAAGGGAAGGAGCGACACTGGGTGTTTGGACAGCAGATTTTGCTGGAATAATTTTCAGCGCCATGCCTTATTTGCAGAGACCCTAGAGTACCAAAACAATGGAAACCCCCCAAAAGTGACCCCATTTTAGAATCCACACCCCTCACAGAATTCATCAAGGGGTATAGTCAGCATTTAGACCCTACAGTTGTTTCACAGATTTTACTAACATTGGGATGTGTAAATGAAAAATTACTAAAATGTCACTTTATCTCCAAAGTTTTCATTTTCACAAGGGGTTAAAGGAGTAAAAGCCCCCCACAGTTTGTTAAACAATTTCTCCTGAACACGGCAATACCCCATATGTGGCTATAATCTGCTGTATGGGAACATGGCGGGGCTCAGAATGGAAGGAGCGCTATTTGGCTTTTGGATGGCAGATTTTGCTGGAATAATTTTAGGTGCCATGTCGCATTAGCAGAGCCCCTAGAGTACCAATACAGTGGAAACCCCCTAAAAGTGACCCCATTTGGGAAACTATACCCCCCACAGAACATATTAAAGGGTAGAGTGAGCATTTTGACCCTACAGCTGTTTCACAGATTTTATTAACATTGGGCCATGAAAATGAAAAATTACTTTTTTTCCAACAAACTGTCAATTTAGCCCCAAATTTTTAATTTTCACAAGAGGATAAAGGAGAAAAAGCTCCATAAAGTTCGTTACACAAATTCTGCTGAACACAGAAATGCCCCATATGTGGTAATAATCTGCTGTATGGGAACATGGCGGGGCTCAGAATGGAAAGAGGGCTATTTGGCTTTTGGAGGGCAGATTTTGCTGGAATATTTTTCAGGTCCCATGTCGCATTTGCAGAGCCCCTAAAGTACCAATACAGTGGAAACCCCCTATAAGTGACCCCATTTTGGAAACTACACCCCTCATAGAATTTGTCTAGGGGTAGAGTGAGTATTTTGGCCTCACAGGTGTTTCACAGATTTTATTAACATTGGGACGTGAAAATGAAAAATTACTTTTTTTCCCAATAAATCGTCCATTTAGCGCCATAGTTTTAATTTTGCAAATAGTTTAAGAATTAAAAGCCCCCCACAGTTTGTTACACAATTTCTTCTGAACACGGCAATACCCCATATGTGGCCAAAATCTGCTGTATGGGTACATGCTGGGGCTCAGAATGGAAAGAGCGCTATTTGGATTTTGGAGGGCATATATTGCTGGAATAGTTTTGAGGTGCCATGTCGCATTTGCAGAGCCCCTAAAGTATCAATACAATGGAAACCCCTCAAAAGTGACCCCATTTTAGAAACTACACCTGTCAAGGAATGTATCAAGGGGTATTATCATTTTGAGCCTAAAATGCTTCCCAAAAATTAATGTACAAAATGAAAATTGAAATTTTTAAAAATATGCCATTTCGGTGCCCAATACGTTGCACCCACTTTGTGTTGTCAGAGACCTGCACTCCTAAAACTATTAAGTGGGCCATCCCGGGGGTCAAAAAATTATATATGTGGGTGTAAACTGCTGCTTGGGCACACAGCAGGGCTCAGAAGGGAAGGACCACTGTGCGTTTTAGCTTTTGGGATACAGATTTAGAGGGACCCTCTGGGCGCCATGATGTTTTTGCAGAGCCCTGGAGGTTCCAGTAAACTGGAATTCACCAAGAAGTGACCCCATTTTGTAGGGGCAATTTTAGGGTCTCTGCAAATGTGACGTGGTGTCCAAAAACGAAGAATCTAAATCTGCACTCCAAAAGCACATATTGCTCCTTCACATCTGCACCCTGCTGGGTACCCAAATAGCAGTGTATGCCCACATGTATGACACTGGTGTACCCCGGATAACGTACTTAATGCCATATGTGGGTAGAATCGGCTGTTTGGGCACAACCGGGGACAGAAGGGAAGGAGCGCTATTTTGGTTTTTGGAGCACAGTTTGGTTTTTTTTGCCACTTTTGCAAAGCCCCTGAATTGCCAATAAAGTGGAATCCGCAGACATGTCACCCTATTTTGGACACTACCCCACTGATGGGATTTATCAAGTGGTGTAGCGAGAATTTTTAACCCTTGAGTGTTGCATTTATTTAGTTTCCAGAAATGAAATCGCAACTGATAGAGAAGTTAAAAATGAAAATTTTACAGATTTGCCATTTCAGCGTGCAACATGTTGTGCCCGACTTATGTCAGCAGAGACACTCCAAAAACTGTTAAACGGGTATCCCAGGCACAACAGCTTTTAGAGCGTTCATCTCTGATACAAGGCGGGCACAACATATTACGCACTGAAAGGACGTATTCCTGGAAAAATGGTCATTTTCACCTCTCACAATCCACTACAGTTATAGTTATATATATAAAGTTATAGCAACACTTGGGGGTTAAAAATGCTGTCTGTACCCCTGGATAAATCCTTCAGGGGTGTAGTTTCCAAAATAAGGTAATTTATCAGGGGATTCCAAATTACTGGCGTTTCAGCTCTACAAAAGTGTCATGGCATCCAAAAACCAAACCGTCTGTGCTCCAAAAACCAAATGACCCTTCTTCCCTTCTGTGTCCGGCTGTGCCCTAGTATCAGTTTATACCCACATATGACATTATGTCCGTTATACGGGGGTACACCAGTGTCATACATGTGTCATACATGTGTCATAAACTGCAGTTTGGACGTACAGCAGGGTGCAGAAGGGAAGGAGCGCTATGCGGCTTTTGGAGCACAGATTCAGATGTTTGGTATCTGGACGCCATGTCATGTTTGTAGAGCCTGTAAGGTACCAGAAAAGTGGATTCCATGGGGTACCAGGAGTGACCCCATTTTGAAAACTGCACCCCTCAAAGAATTTATCAGGGGGTGTAGTGAGTATTAGTATCCCGGACGTGACTGCACAGCGGATGGCGAAGAGGGAATGTATAAGCTGTGCGGAGGACATTGCAAACACCAAATTCCCTACTATGTCCCCGTAGCTCCTATGATTGGGGGAGTCACTCTGGGGGTCACTTTAGGGGTCACTTCTGGTGTCTGTTCCCTCATAAGCTGTAAATCTGGGGTGTCCCCTGATATCCGCTCACACAGCTTATATATTCCCTACATGACGCACCCAGTTGTGTTCTAATAATTTGGCGATTTTTGAGGGTTTTTGTCTTCACATTGTGAGATGCTATATTTTCTTTATGTTTCTGGTGACGCGGCCATATAAGGGCTTATTCTTTGCGGGATGAGATGCATTTCGTAATGACACCATTTTTGGGTGTCTACATCTTATTGAATACATTTTATTAACCCTTTTTTGCTGGATTTAAAAAAAAAAAAATCAATCCTGGCATTGAGTTTTACTTTTTTAATTTTGCGCCATGCAGCGTACAGTATAAGTAACATGTTCCCTTTATTCTGCGGGTCGGTACGGTTACGGCGATACCTCATTTATAGTATTTTTTTATGTGTTACTAGTTCTGCAGAGGAAAAACACATTTGGGGACATAAATCAATGTTTTTTGCATCGCATCTTCTAAGAGGCGTAACATTTTTATTTTTCGGTTGACAGAGTTGGTTGAGGGCTTATTTTTTGCGGGACAACCTGCGCTTTTTATTGGTACTGTTGTCGGATGCATATGACTTTTTGATCACTTTTTATAGCATATTTTGTATGGTGAGATGGCGAAAAATCATTACTTCCGGCGAGTTTTTTCCGGGTTTTTTTTCCGGCGTTCGCCGTGTACATTAAATATTATTTCAGTTTTATTGTACAGATTGTTACGGACGCGACAATACCAAATATGCATTGTTTTTATTACTTTTGAGTTCTTTTTTTATATAATTCATTTTCTATTGAGAAAAAGGGATTTTTGGGCTTTATAACTTTATTAATTTTTTTCATACACTTCATTTTATTTTTTTACATTTTTTTTTACTTTTTCATGTGTCCATTTAGGACACTTCAATCAGCAATACTTTGCTGATATAGAATGCCATGTGAGACACAGCCTGCAGGTGGGTCCCGGTCGTGCTGTCGCTGGTCTCTCCACCACGCCGAAGTGACCGCTGTGTGACTGCTGCACTCTGTGGCACGATGTTAGGACAGCGTCCGGCCATGTTGGCTGCTGGCCACGCCCCCTCGCTGCCTTACGTGTTCTTCACAGCAGTCTGTTGTGTGGGCAGGGCCTGGGCCGCAGCCCCGCCTAGTTTGTGTTACACTGGAGAGCTGGGAGCACATCATCCCCCGGAGCTGCTGCTGCTTCTGTCCCCTGTGTCTCACACAGAACAGAAGCAGTAGCAGCTCTGGGGGATGTTGCCTTCCCCGCTCTCCAGGCAGCCGCGGGCAGGAGGTCTGTGGGGGTCTGTGCTGAGGGCACCGGCATTACTGGCAGTGGTGTTGGCTCTGTGCTGGGTGCCCGGGCAGTGCTATGAGCCAATCAGAACGTCTGCATCAGAGCAGGCCCCGCCCCTAAGACGTGTTAAGCCCCGCCCAGTTTTGGTAAACTTGTGGGCCCCGCTCACACAGCAGCCCAAGCCTCTGCCCACACAGTAGATAATTTTAAAATGGTCAATTTATAAGTAGCTCAACCCCTATACAAGTGTGAGCACCCCTGCTGTAAATGGTTTGAGCACTACGGCCACCGTATACAGAAGCTGTGATATGTACAGCTCTGTGTGCAGCAGCCCAGTGACATAACTGTGCTTCATTCAATATCCAATGTACAGCGTCTTATAATTCAGCACATCTTATAATCTGGTGCATCCTATAATCGCACCCTATATGGTGCGCCTTATAGTCCGGTGCGCCTTATATATGAACCTAGATGCCTTAGCAGGCATTTTTTGCAGGTGCGCCTTATAGTCCGGTGCGCACCTGCAAAAAATAGTCCAGTGCGAAAAATACGGTATATATGCCATAACCTAACATACTGTAAGCCAAATGAGGTGATAGAGTTGGCAAGAAGCAATCTTTCAGGAAGCTGGGAGATCAGCACTCTTTACAATTAAGAACAAGTATGGTGTGGTCTCTCCAGCTTTAGGCTACATTCACTGTTAGTGAATGGGGACTAATCACATGACATGGTCCGTTATCACAGACCATCAAAATATAGATCATGTCTTATTTTTGGCCATTTTTACAGATCCCTCCATATACTGCTGAAATGTATTGGGGCATACGTGAAAATGGGTTCCTTCTTTCGTGTAAATCCAGACTTAGGCCGGGGCCCCACGGGACGTCTCCGCTGCGGGCAAATCGCGGCGTTTTACAGTGCAAGCGAATCCCATGCCCACTTTGCGGAAAAAAACGCAGCACGGACATGCTGTGATTTGCAAAGCCGTTGCAGCTTTGCAAATCGCAGCATGTCACTTACAGTATATCTATGGAAACACGGGCGGCTTTCCCATAGATATAATGTTAAGAGAAAGTCCGCAGAGGAAAATTATGTGAACTTTCTCTTAAAAGCGCTGCAGAAAGAACCATGGGGCCTTAGCCTTATATAGACTTATAATTAATTGTTACTGTTTATTAACCTTTAGTCTTTTTAAATTGTACCTAGGGGGATATTAACCTATTTGTGTGTTTCTGACAGATGAACATGAAATCTTGGGTCACCAAGCCCACTATGACACCTCGGCAAATGATGACAGCACCTCTGCAATTCAACTGGGACAGCAGGGGAAGCATGCCTGGGGGCATTTAAGGGCCCCTTCACACGGCGTAAGTGCTCGGCTCATTCCGAGCCATACACGCGAGCGCTTCTAAACACTTCCCATTCACTTCAATGGGAGTGTGCGTAAAGCCGGCTTTACGAGCACTCCCATTGAAGTGAATGGGAAGTGTTTAAAAGCGCTCGCGTGTACGGCTTGGAATGAGCCGAGCGCTTACGCCATGTGAAGGGGCCCTAGAAAGCCCAAGTCACAGTTTTACTCCATCACAGCCTATCAACTACACACTTTCCACACTCAAAAAACACTATGAAAGTGGAAACATACCTGGAAACCTTCTTTCCTCCCCAATTGGGTGGACAGAAACCCAAATTTTAAGCTAAAGAAACATTACCAAGCACCTTTTTAAATCACGTTGCCCATGACAACCACAGATGGAATAGGCAATGGGAAATCCAACAGT
The DNA here is from genome assembly GCF_031893055.1 of Leptodactylus fuscus. Lineage (NCBI taxonomy): Eukaryota > Metazoa > Chordata > Amphibia > Anura > Leptodactylidae > Leptodactylus > Leptodactylus fuscus. The sequence continues at coordinate 71,630,806 of NC_134267.1, read as the reverse complement.
ACCCACCCTGAATTGTCATTGTGGATATGTGTGTGTGTGTGTGTGTGGTGTGTGTATAATGTGGTAAGACCTTCAAAAATTCACTTTTCTGGCCCTTAACGTGAGCCCTTCCAAAATAAGTTAGAGGCCCTTAAGCTGAGCTACCAGCAGAGATTGAGGCCCTTCAGGTGACTTCAGCCTCTTACCAGCAGAGTTTTAGGCCCTTTAAGTTAGTTCTACCTTCCACCAGCAGAGTTTTTTACCCTTTGGGTGAGTTGAGCCTTGCACCAGCAGAGTGTTAGCCCCTTTAAAATTGTTAGCCCCTAAAACGGTGGTTCTAGAACCATCACTCTCATGGTGTGGGATTGATGCAGTGGATTGGACTGAGGACCCAGACATTGACCTTGATTGTAATTGGGAAATTGATAACATTTTGGGGCATCAAGTCCTGGGGATAACTTTTATTTAGAGGACCACAAAGGTGGAGAATTGGCTGCAACCTATACTATTGGTAATGGTCCTCTAATATCGGACTCTACATTACCTCTATAGGGTTCTGATCAGGTGTTAATAGTCCAAACAACATGCTCCAGTACTTTAGATGTAGATCAGAAACCACTTTCCCTTCCGACACCAGATTTAACCAAGCTTCACATCATCATTCTGCTGAGATGGAGCCACTAAAGGAAACCTTGCCTTCCAAGGCATCTTCTGGAGCTGCGACTGAGCCAAATCTAAACACAGAGTCATTTGGAACTGAACAAAATTCACCAGCAGTGTTTTTGGCCATTGGAGTGAGTAGAGCCTTTCACCAGCAGTGTTTTTGGCCCTTGAGGTTAGATGAGTCTTGCACCAGCAGTGTTTTTGGCCCTTGGAGTGAGTAGAGCCTTGCACCAGCAGTGTTTTTGGCCCTTGGAGTGAGTAGAGCCTTGCACCAGCAGTGTTTTTGGCCCTTGTGGTTAGTTGAGCCTTGCACAAGCAGTGTTTTTAGCCCTTGGGGTTAGTTGCACCAGCAGTGTTGTATGTTTTTGGCCCTTGGGGTGACTAGAGCCATGCAGCAGCAGTGTTTTATTTTTTGGCCCTTGGGGTGACTAGAGCCTTGTAGCAGCAGTGTTTTATTTTTTGGCCCTTGAGGTGACTAGAGCCTTGTAGCAGCAGTGTTTTATTTTTTGGCCCTTGGGGTGACTAGAGCCTTGTAGCAGCAGTGTTTTATTTTTTGGCCCTTGGGGTGACTAATGCTATACAGCAGGAGTGTTTTATTTTTTGGCCCTTGGGGTTACCCCTAAAAAATTAGATTTCAGGTCCTTGGGGGTGAGCCCTAAAACATTAATTTTCAGGCCCTTGGGGGGAGCCCTAAAAAACTATTTTGCAGGCCCTTGGGTTGGAGCCCTAAAAATTGCTTTGCAGGCCCTTGGGGGCTATCCATGAAAAATTTATTAAAATTAAAAAAATGTAAGTTTTTTAACAATTACATTAGGGTGAAGGGGCTGGGGATGGAGGAGGAGGAGGAGGAGAATGATGAGTGAATTGGGTGCTGGCAGCCCCTTTCCAGTACCTGGACTGTGGACTGGATACCCAGCTGGATATCCACATCCACATCCTCGCCCACATCCCCTGTTGCTACTGACGATGGGCACTGCTGGCAGCCCCTCTCCAGTACCTGGATGTTAGAGTTCTGTCTATATATATGAAATTATAATTTTGACAGAACCTCTTGACTGCAATTGTGACTGCAGTTGAGGTCCACAAGCCCCAGGAGGCTTGTGGACTTCCTGAGCAGTGCAGCAGCGTATAAGCCACAATACATTCTGTACCAGTTTTTCTCACAGGCACGATATTGTGTGTGGACTGAAATATAAGCTACCAGTTAACTGGGTAGCTGTGTTTGTGCAGTCCTAGTGTGAACAGACTGCCATAGACTTTCACCAGCTAACCTCGCCGGTAAACTGCACCTGTGTGTAGATGCTACAGCACAGGCTGCCAAGGGTTAAACGTCACCCCTGGTCAGCAACATAAACATGCTCCACAAAGCTCGGAGCTGCCGTGTCAGTGCACGGATGACCGCGTACTCACAGACCCCTTGTAGGGTTCCGACTTTAGAGGACTGTTCAGCAAGCTACTAGTCCCTACCGGCAGTGCCCTGGTTGGGGCCAAGGAAGCCTAGCCTAGAGCCCTATACTGGCAACCTGCCTACGCCGGAACCTAGCCCTGAACACCTGCCTTACAGGCATATAGTCAAAGTGTGAGCATCCGGCGGGCGTCAACTCACACTATAAAAAGGCAAGTCCCCGCCCAGAGGGGCGGTGGCCATGACCTCACTCATCTTGCTCAGTAGAGAAACATGGGAATGCAGAGTGAAGGCAAAAGGGCCAACAAGTGCTGAGCATTTCTGGGAACTCCTTCAAGACTGTTGGAAGACCATTTCAGGTGACTACCTCTTGAAGCCCATCAAGAGAATGAATGCCAAGAGTGTGCAAAGTAGTAATCAAAGCAAAAGGTGGCTACTTTGAAGAGCCTAGAATATAAGATATATTTACAGTTGTTTCACACTTTTTTGTTAAGTATATAATTCCACATGTGTTAATTCATAGTTTTGATGCCTTCAGTGTGAATGTACAATTTTCATAGTCATTAAAATACAGAAAACTATTTGAATGAGAAGGTGTGTCCAAACTTTTGGTCTGTATTGTATATTTTGGGAGAAAGTAACAGGCGAAGTGCTGAAGTAAAGGTATATTTGCCCCAGGTTCCTGACATATGTGTGGTCCAGCGCGGAGCAGGAGTAGACCTCAGCCCAGGTGTAGATCCTGGGCTCATTAGTGATCCTGCAGACCAGGGTAGAACCTGGGAGTGGGAGGACATGGGAGCAGCCCAGACATTTTGAGTCCAGTGAGACCACGCTATACTGTTTTGTTTTGGTCCTGTAGCTGACAGTAAGCCACATGTATAGTGAGGTATTTTTGTTATTGTTTACATTTACATTAATATATTTCTAAAGGTGCTAATGGCATGAAATCAATTCTCACCAGATGTTGGTAACAACCCATCCAATCCACAAAGAAAAATAAACCAAACCATAGATGTCCATACATTAAAGGGCTCTATCAGCAAAATTATGCTAATAGAGTCCACATATGCGTGAATAGCATTTAAAAAGGCTATTCAGGCACCATAAATGTTACATTAAATCCCGATCCCGTTTTTAAATAAAAGTATTAAAACATATATGCAAAACTTACCTATCGTGCACCATGGGCGGGGATAAACGATGCGACGTCAGCTTCGGGCACGCCTGCCTCTTCTGTCTTCTTCGAGCGACGCCCTCTGGTTCCGTGTCTTCCGGCTTCTTCTCTTTAAATCCCGCGCCTGCGTATTAGCTTCCCTCCGAAGCGCTACTGCGCTGGCTCACTCGCGAACTGCCATTAAGTAAAATGGCGAGTGAGCCTGCGCAGTAGCGGTTCGGAGGGAAGCTAATACGCAGGCACGATAGGTAAGTTTTGCATATATGTTTTAATACTTTTATTTTAAAACGGGACCGGAATTTAATGTAACATTTACGGTGCCTGAATAGCCTTTTTAAAGGCTATTCACGCATATGTGGACTCTATTAGCATTAGAATTTTGCTGATAGAGCCCCTTTAAGTTATTGAACACGCCTATTGAAATGTATTTCATACTTAAGTTTTTATTAGATACTAAGTTATTGATAATAATTTATTTCCTTCTATAGATTGTCTATTGGATTTGGGTCAGGTGATTGAGTATGTCATTCTAACAGTTTAATTTTCTTTTTCTAAAACCAATTGAGAGTTTCCTTTGCTGTGTGTTTGGGATCATTGTCTTGCTGAAATGTCCACCATTGTTTCACTCTTCATCATCCTGGTACTTGGCAGCAGATTTTTATCAAGAATGTCCAGGGGCGTAACTACCGTGGTAGCAGCAGTAGCAGCTGCCACAGGGCCCGGGCCATTAGGGGGCCCGGTGACAGCCGCTACCGCTGCGGTTTTTTTTGTTTGTTTTTTTTTAAAAGTCCGTTACGGGCTCCATTCACTTGCCGATCCTGGCTGGGCCGGGATCGGCAAGTGACACCGCGGGGCCCACAGAGGCTATCATTATACTCGAGGGTCTTTGCAGACCCCCGAGTATAATGATCGGCGCTCCGGGAGGGGTAAGGTAACATAAAAAACAGTGTTACTTACCTCTCCGCGATCCTGCCAGGCCTCCGTCATTTGTGTCTGACGTCTCTGACGTCACATGACCCAGGCCAGCTTCCCGGGTCATGTGACGTCTGACGTCATTAAAGCTGGACAAGAGCGGACAGGACAGCCGACAGGAACAGGTAAGCAACTGTCTCTGTTCTTTTAATGGTTTTAATCCCCTGGGTCTCCGATTATTATACTCTGGGGTCTTTTCAGACCCCAGAGTATAATAAATGTTTATAGGTGTCCACAGTGGGACGTATGGGGACACTATGGGGGATAATACTGTGTGTGCAGGGGCACTATAGGGGTTAATAATACTGTGTGTGCAGGGGACACTATAGGGGTTAATACTGTGTGCATTGGACACTATAGGGGTTAATACTGTGTGTGCATTGGACACTATAGGGGTTAATAATACTGTGTGTGCAGGGGACACTATAGGGGTTAATAATACTGTGTGTGCAGGGGACACTATAGGGGTTAATACTGTGTGTGCAGGGGACACTATAGGGGTTAATACTGTGTGCATTGGACACTATAGGGGTTAATACTGTGTGTGCAGGGGACACTATTGGGGATAATACTGTGTGCAGGGCTTACTAAGGGACATAATAGAGTGCGGAGGAGGGGGTCAGTCGAGGTCTTCGGCATCGGTTTGGGGAGGGGGGGCCACATGTCAAAAGTTCGCCACGGGGCCCCGCCATTCCTAGTTACGCCACTGAGAATGTCTCAGGACAATAGCCCATTCATCTTACCTTCAATTCTATGAAGTTTTCCAGTGCAGTATGCTGAAAAACAGTCCCACGTTATAATGTTCCCACTTCCATACCTACTGTTGGTATGGTGTTTTGGGGTGAATATGCAGTGATTCACATTTGAAGCTGTAGCACGCGGTGAGATATGGGGTCTGAAATTCAAAAACTAAAAACATAGTTACCTTTTTGCTTGTCAGGATAGACCATAAAAAAATTAAGCCAGACAACCCTTTAATATTTCCCTTAATTCCTCACACACTTTAATGTCCCCTACGCAGGATGTTAGCCTCCATTACTGTCCAATACAACATCTCCATAACTGGTCCCCATACTTCACCCCATATTCAATCAGCAAAAAATAAAAGTCTCTTTTCTAGAACATGCAATTCTGTGCTCATTAATGATATGTGAACATATGTACCACTAGTCTCTTATCCGTCTTGGAGGAATCTTATGACCTCATGATGGTTGATTGTATGTCCTCTGCCAAGTCCGGATTCTTTCTCTAGTGTTTCCACCCACATCGTCTCTGCATCTCCCCAAAAAAGAAAAAGTTAAAGAACCATAAGATGATTTCTTTTTTCTGTTTCATCATGGCAGCTTGCATCCACTTTCATCAAATGCTTGTGATGACTCAAGTGTCAACCATACTGCTGTAATAATCCTCAATATCACGATGCCATTTAGACCCTTTAGTTTCCTCTAACTGGACATCCACTTTTTCGTTTGGGCCTTGAAAATCCCTTAAGGTCATAATGTTCCTCAGGATTCAGCCATCTGGGTTTTAGTTTTGTTTAAATCTTTGAGGAGAAACTGATTGTCCAATAACAAAATGCAAAAAATATTTGTTTTTATCTGAATACACTTCTGTTTAAACAGTTTGTTAATAAAAAAAAATGGGATCTCATACCCTTTGGCACTTACTGGGCTCTGTCTTATTCATTCAGGGCAGAAAGGTGTATGTCCAGTGTGATCCATTTTCTTGAGTCAGTTTCAAATTTTCTTTAAAAAAAAATTCACGGAAAATGAACTCAAAATGGAACAGTAACTTTTGACTAAAATCTAAGTTGCTTCCTGTTCAGTATAAGTAAATGTACCTTGGATGGCAGTATCTGCTGACAGCGTAGCTTTCATGGCTTCTGTTATCTTATTTTTCAGCTCCACTTTCATATCTTGTGCATATATTTCAAAGCAATTAGTTTTCTGATAATTTGAATCCTGGATTTGTTTCGAGTTGAACAACTTTAGTACAAACTACATCTTAAATTAGCTTAAAGGGATTCTACCACTAAACTAACATTTTTTGTAATGACCATGTCGGAATAGCCTTAAGAAAGGCTATTCATCTCCTATCTGTCATTCTGTAGAAATACCAGTTTTAACCGGTATGCAAATGAGCTCTCTGCAGCAATGAGGGCGGGCCCCAGCGGTCCAACTTCCGACGCCTGCGCAGTAGGCTCCTGTATTGAACTACAAGAGCGGCCTCCCAAAAGTGGCCACCGGCCGGCAGCCATTTTTGGGTGCCCACTCTTGCAGTTCAATACAGGAGTGGAGTTGCTGCTCAAGAAGGAGGCGGCGCTGGAAACAGCTCTGGGGCAGCAATGGGGACGCGCTCACCGGCGTTTCAGTGCTAAGACCCGCCCTCATTGCTGCGCAGAGCTCATTTGCATACCGGTTAAAACCGGTATTTCTACGGAACGGCGGAGACCACATCTAAAGGTAGGAGACGAATAGCCTTTCTTAAGGCTATTCTGACGTGGTCATTAGAAAAAATGTTAGCATAGCATAGTGTAAACCAAAGTCAGGGCTCCTAGGAACCGATCTATAACACTTTTAAGCTCTCTAAGTTATGTCAAAGTGTAAGTGTGTTTGGAAAAATTGATGGTAAGCAATGGATACAAACTCTGAGCTTAACCGTACAATGACACTTATTTTCACGCAGTTTAACATTTAAAAGCCTTTTTGGGAGCAAATGTGAAATCAAAATGGTTTTGTTTTTTTGATGCCAACACTACGGCCCCAACAGTACAATGCAGGGTTAAGCAACCTTCGGCACTCCAGCTACTGTAAAACTACAACTCCCAACATGCTCCATTCACTTCAATGGGAGTTCCAAAAACAGCAGAGCAAGTATGCATGCTGGGAGAATGTAATTTTACAACAGCTGGAGTGCCGAAGGTCGCCTACCCCTGGTATAGTAGATAGAGGTGGATAGAGATGGATCTTCTCTTGATCTGTCCTGTGTTGCTAAGTATTGATCAATCTCTAATCTCCCCTTCATCTACAAAATCTTGGAATGCTTGATCTATTCTTGTTTAATCTGCTATCTTTCTAACTCTCTTCTGGCTTCTGCACTCTAATGAAACAGTCCTCACAAAAGTCTCCAAAGATCTCCTGACAGCTAAATCTAAAGATGACTATTCTCTTCTTATTCTTCTAGACCAGGGGTGCTCACACTTTTTCAGCGTGTGAGCTACTTTATTAGCTGACCAAGGCAAAAGATCTACCAGGGCGGGGCCAGGGCGGGTCTATGGGCGGGACCGGGCAGGCTTGTGGGTGGGGTGGGCATGTCTGTGGGCGGGGTTGGGCATGTGGGCGGGGCCAGGTAGATCGAGAGAGCAGGAGACAGCGGCGTTCTCTGGCAGCCCCGCCTACCAGTGTCCAGAGATGACTCTCAGCCTGCACTGTGAACAAGCAGACACCAGGGATCCCTGCATCCCGTAATTGACCCATACGTCCTTTGCGATCTACCAGTAGATCGCGATCGACGTATTGGGCACCCCTGTTCTAGACCTGTCATCAGCATTTGACACTGTTGACCGTCAACTCCTCCTATGCTCTGCTCTGTCAGCTTCACGGACACTGCGTTCTCTTGGTTCTCCTCTTATCTCTCAGACTAGAAAGGGCAGATTTTGCAGATGTTCTTGAGGTGGAAATGGCAAGAGCATGATTGGATACAGTATCCAAATCTGGTGATGGTTTGTCCAATAAATGACAAAAATAATAAAATATTTATACTCACCTTCCATTTCCTCTTCTAGGCCTCCTTGCGGCATCTAACTCTCTGTGACTCCAGGCGCCTAGGGTTAAGGGCCCGTTCACACGGACTCCCATTGACTTCAATGACATTTTTTTACATGTGTAAAAAAAACACGTCAAAATACACATCAAAATACACGTAAAATGTCATTGAAGTCAATGGTGTGATGTTGTTATAAGTATGTTCTGTATGTTCTGTTCTGCTTACTTATTCTGCTTTGTCTGCCTAGCAACAGTGAGGTAGTAAGGGAGGAGGAGCTGAGCTTAGGGGGAGGAGTTGTTATACAGGGAGCCTTGATGGAGCATGGAATAAAATGTTCTGATCTACAAGAGTAACCATCTCATATTGGACTTATTCCAGAAGACCTGCATCCTCACTACAACACTACAAATGGGAGTCTTAATTTTACACGTGTATTTTTTACACGTGTATTTTTCCAAAATACACGCGCGTTTACTCCGTGTGGACAGGCCCTAACACTGAGGTCTGTGATTAGGCTTCAGCTGTTGTGGAATGGGCAAGCTGAGCGTCCACAATGTCATGATGTTTTTTTATTTTTGGCAACTCCTTTGGTCTTCCAGCTCTGAAGAGACAGCAGACTATATTAATTTACCAGCGGCGGCTGTTTTAGATAATCTGAGATGAATCCCAAATTATTCAATTGCGTTAAAAACTGAGCAATATTTGGGTGGAATCTCTTGCCCTGCTGCTGCAACAGGCCAATAGCAGGTTTCTTTCCGTCATTGGTTTAATCTTTTCATATGGATAATTACTATTCATACCTCATGTCTTTATATTATTGAAGTGTTCATTATTTTTCTCATTTTGAAAATCTAATAAAGATTATAATGTTAAAATTTTTTTGAAAGAATCTGGATAAGGCCATGCACACAAGGGGCAACGGGTCCAGGTGCTGAACTGGATTGTTTGAAGTCCAGACCTTTCACCAATATCAAACATTTGGTTCATTATGAAATTAAAAATTCAGCAAAGCAACTGGAATCCAACATCAGAAAAAAATGGACAACATTCCTCTCCCAAAACTCCAGCGATTGGTTTCCTCATTTCTCAAATTCTTACAGACTGTTGTAAAAAGAAGTAGAGATGGTCTACAATGGTAGACATGGCCCTGTCCCAATTTTTATGATGAGATGTGCTGCTGCCCTCAAATTTTTTTTTCAAATAAAATAACGTTTAGCTTTCAACTTGTGATGAGTTCTATGTTATATTCAGGGGCATAACTAGAGGGGTGTAGTTGCACCAAGGCCCTGGAGCCTTAGGGGGCCCACAAGGTATTCTTCCCAATATGAAGAGACCAGTGCTATAAATGATACATTACAGTTGCGGGGCCTGGTACAGATTTTGTATCAGAGCCCAGGATCTTCCATGTTACACCTCTGGTTCCATTATACATTTTGCACCTCTTCCTAACTATTTTGAAAAATAAAACATGAGGTAGTAGAATGACAAAACAGTTCTGAGCATGGATCCTACGATTGTAGCTAGTCATGTATGTAGAGCTCATGTAATTTAAATGGCGCATGTGTAAGAATGACAAAGAGGGAAGAGTGCAGAATAAGCAGTTTCGAAAAAAGCTGTATCTTTTGGCCTAAGCAATATTCTTCTCTTTCAATCTAAAACTATATTATTTTTAAAGCATTATGCCATAAATGAAAAATAAAAAGCAAACTTTTTTTGCTTGGGACACAGCTTTATAATATATTTTCCTACCTTTGATCTATGAAAGTAGCAGATTTTTCTGTCAAATCTTAAGGGTGAAATAACAATTACTAAAATATGTAAGAAGAAAAGTTGGCATTGGAGGATCTGGTTAACATCACTTTTCACCCGACATGGCTTTGGGAAGGAAACGATTAGAGTTTCTCAAGGCATTTAATGATGAATTAGAAGTGGACAGTCTAATATATTGTTTATGATGATTATGGTTCCGTGTGGAAGAATAAAACGTTTTAGGTTTAGGCCCCATGTAGTGAAATTCAGTAAAAAATAAAAAACACCTTGCTTTTTTTTTCCAAAGCATTTTTCATTATGTTTTTGCAGCATTTTTCTCTATTGACTTTCTGCCCTCATTATATCTGTACTGAGTGTTCAATTAACATGCTACTGATTTTTTTCTGCAATTTGTGGATGGGATTAGCCAGAATCTCATTCACTTTGCAAGTACTGTAAAAAGCAGTGTTTTTTGCCATGCTGCATTTTCACAATGTGGAGCTTCAGCCTAAGGCCGAGTTCACACAGGGTATTTTGGAACGGAACCTGAGGCGGAGGCCACCTCAGGTTCCAGTGCAAAATACAGGTGGCCACGACTGGATGCCGATGCAGTGAAAAAAGACTTGACCGGCTCCCATTGATTTCAATGGGAGCTGTCTTTTTGGTCAGGATTTTGAGGCGAATAGGGCCTCAAAATCCTGACTAAAAAACTCTATGTGAACTCAGCCTTAGGCCCCACATTGTAGAAACACAGCTTTTTTTGTTGCAGATTTTATTGCCGTTTTTTCTGCCAAAATCAGGAATGGATTGAGCAGAATGTACAAGTGTAAGGGGGCATTCACACGATGTAACGCGGCGTTGATTCTGACACGTAAACTCGTGTCAAAATCAGCGCTGCAAAATAGAATCCCATTGACTTCAATGAGTTCCCTTTAGTGACACATTGAAATCAATGGGTTAAAAAGCCTCCCATTGATTTCATGCACTAAATGGAACCCATTGAAGTCAATGGGATTCTGTTTTGCAGCACTGATTCTGACATGAGTTTATGTGTCAGAATCAACGCCGCATTACATCATGTGAATGCCCCCTAAGAGCTTCCTATATATTTCCCATTACTTTTGTGGTCATGCCTAGGTTTGGCTCAAAAAAACACAACAAAATCTACAACAAAATTAAGCTGCGTTTCCACAACCTGGGGCCTCATCCTTACAATGGTTATAAGACTCAAGGGATCTAAGTGCCTGTTACTTGGAAATATGTATTTTACATTTTGAGAAACATGAATAGGGTTGAGCGCTCGGGATCAGAAAAGATTCTGATCGGCGAGCAAGTAAATTTCACGATCGCAATCGGAATTTCGATCCCGATCTTTTTAGGCGGAATCGAGATCGGAGATTATTTTCCACAATGCTTTGCTACTGTCCAAGCATTGTGGGAAAAGCTAACAATGTTAGCTAGGTCTCATGTGAATGAATGGATGCAGCCGACACACAGCCTGTGCCAGTGTCCGGCCACTTAACCCCCTGCGCGTTTGCTGCGTCCATTCATTCTAATGGGAGGCTAGCTAACATCGCTAGTAGCTTAAGGCTTGGTTCATATATGCTGATGTGTTCCGTCCGTAAGAGTCCACATGAGGACCCCTACGGATGGAACACAAGCGCAACTGCAAGTGCTGTGCAGTTCAAGCACACGGGCCCCATAGACTATAATGGTGTGTGTCTATGGGGCCTTGAACTGCACAGTGCTTGCAGTTGTGCTTGTGTTCTGTCTGTAGGGGTTCTCATGTGGACTCTTATGGACGGAACACATCAGCATATGTGAACTGAGCATAACACTTACCTGCACTGAAGCACTGCCGCTGGTCTGGTCCCCCTGTTCTCGTTCCTCTTCTCGCCTCACTGCCCCCGCCTCCAAGATAGTGTTACAGACCTAGGAAGAAGGTGGGGCTTGTGGCTTAGGAGAGTGTGGGCGGTTACTGGGAGGGAAGCACTCATGTCTCACCACCCTGTACCTGCCCATACTCTCCTAAGCCACAAGCCCCGCCTTCTTCCTAGGTCTGTAACACTAACCTAGGAGGCTGGGGCAGCGAGGCGAGAACAGGAGCGAGAACAAACTGGACCAGCGGCAGCACTTCTGTGCAGGAAAGTGGACACCAAGGGGGGACTAAGTAGTCAGAGGATTTTTTTTTAAGATCTACACAGCGTGGAGTCTAACAATTAAAGCGTTCAATTTTTAGACTCCATGCTCTGTAGTGAATAGGATCGTTTTTAAAATCTGATCTTCGATTATTAAAATAATCTCATTGACTTGCATTGGGATCGGAATTGGGATTGGGATCGGGTTCGAATGGAAAATGATCGGAAATCGGATTTTAAAAACGATCCTGAAATCTCAAGATCGGCTGAACCCTAAACATGACAATTTCTCAAAGTATGAGATTTTCTAAGGCCAGGGATACACTGCAACGTTTTGGCTAGGGCCACATGTTGCAAAAAGACTCTTTGGCAAAAAGCACTGTGTTTTACATTACCTTGCAAAGTGGATGTGATTCTGGCTAATCCCATCCACACATTGCAGCAAAAAATCTGCAATGAGCATTTTTGCAAATCGCAGCATGTCAATTATACCCACAGAAATAAGGTCTTTTCCATATAGATATAATAGAAGTATAAAGTTTCTGTATGGACTCTGTGAAAAACTGCAGAAAAAATGCAATGTGTTTCCGCCATGTCTATTCTGGAGTGTTTTTCATTTGCTGCCTATTACGTGCAGCCTTAGTCTTTATAGTGCTACAAATAGATTTTAACTATTTAGGGCTAGTTCACACGTAAAAACCGCCTGGCTTATTTTGGTCCTGAAAAAAACTGCTTCCTAATTAGTAAGCGGTTTTCTGACCTTGAGTCTTTTTTTGGAGTGTTTTCTGGAGCAGTTTTGGGGAAAAACTGCCTCAGAAAACGCCAGGCGGTTTTCCCCTCCCCTAAAAGTGAATTGACTGTAATAAAAAGGCGTTGCATTTTCGGTCGCGTTTTTTTTTTTTGCAAAAAAACACGCCAAAAACACAACGCTTTTTTTGCAAAAAAAGCGACACATTTTTCACCTCTCATTCACTTCTAATTGCTTTCCTCAGGCGTAATCCACTTGAAGAAAGGTCATGTCGCTTCTTTTTCTGCTAGCAGCAAAAAACTCTTATCAGAAAAACGAAAGCTAGCAGTCTCCATAGACCACCATTGTATGGAGGCAGATTTTGAGGCGAAATCCGCTGTCAAAATCTGCCTCATTGCCCAAGTGTGAACTATCCCTAAGGGAAAACACAAAGTCCAAATGAATACATTGAGTTGCTTGCAATCTTGTGGCTGCAGTTGTCACTTAATAGTTAAAACCAGTCAATAGCACTACAAAACATATCACAGTGTAGCCTGGCTTAAAGGAATCCTATCTTTGAAACACATTTGGAAAAGGATGGACTGTTCTTATCATTGCTGCAGCCATTAGTAATTCTACATTCCTGTCCTGTTATTTAGGAGTACGAGCTGTTACCTGCAGTATGACTGTATGTGTGTGATGACTATCATCTCTGGGTCACTATCTTAAAGGGGTTGTCGAGGGTAAATAGAAAATCTATCCCTAAACTAAACCATCTAGCCCCGCCTAACTTCTAATTGACTTTATTTATTTATTTTTTTTAAATCTATATCTACCTATATACCTGGGGTGGTCACATGACTGCCCCACGATGATGTTCTATTTCCGCATTTCTGCATTTCTTGAAACGAAGCATCACCAAAACTCCCCCATCCCTTACATACTTACCCATCTTCATTCTTCTGGCACTAAGTGGTGCTTCCTCCCCTTCTGCCGGAATCTTTGCAATAGAGCTTTATTGTACAGTCACTAGCAGAAGTGAAGAGCGCAAACCATACATGTCTAGAGAAGAAGATGCCGATGGGACCAAAGACGCTGATATCCAGAACACTGAAGACAGGTAAGTATGATTGCAATGGGGGGGGGGGGGGGGGGGCTTGAGGGGGATTGGGGCTGAGCGAGATAGGTAGGTAGGTAGGTAGATAGGGCTAGTAGTCCACAGGCTAGCTAGGGAAACAGGGAGGGTGTGTGAGAGAGGGGGTCATGAGAGATGTAGCCTAGGACTGCAGAAAGCTAGGGAACAAATGCAAAGTTAAACAAATGCAGAGGATGTCAGGAGGTCCCTTTGAAATCCCGAAATCACTCAAAACACTGCTAAGGGTATTTTGGTGCAATTATTAACTCATTAATAGCACTGAAATACATTTTTTTAATTTTTTTTTCACCGGAAAACCCATTTAACCCTGTGCTATTCCCTATAGTGTATTATACCCGCCAAGCCTGGCACATAGTCCATTCCCACCACTAGTAGGTTTATTAGATGTTCTTGTGCATTGTCACGTGAATCACTGAAGTATTTCTTTGTTCATATTTTATCAAGCTTTCCCTGTTTACCCTTCCCAGAATAAACCAGTTAAGTAGTTTTATCCTCAACATTTGTGAGTGTTGAGCTTAGGTGGGGGCTTGCCAAGTCAACCTCTAGCAGAAGAGGAAGACCCTCCTGAATTCCTACAGAGTTCCTAGCAAGATTCAGGTAAAGGCACTATGCCATTGTGAGAAGTACAACATGAACTGCCTTCAGAGGTTGGCCCAAAGGAGTGTTACATCTAAAACTCATTTTTCAAGGGACTAATTCTGTTCAGAATTTTTTTTAACCAGACACAAATTCCTGCATGTCTCACTTTGTGTCCGGTTAAAAAAAAAACAGTTTTGCCACGGACAGGCACAAGATGCTCATGGGTGGTCACTTTGCAAACCCATTCAAGTGAATGGGTTTGAACACTGACTGTCGTGTTTCCATCCCTTGTCCAGTTTCTCTGGGCAGAAGACGGAAACCGGCAGGATTGCCTAAAGCGAATATGGGGGCAGGTGTGAACCCTCCCTAACCCTGATCTTGCCCACGGTCATCTGCAAGAGGCCTAAAGGTTGGCTATTTCTTTGGTACCTGAGTAGAGGTGGCCCATATAGGACTTGATTTGTGATATGAAGGACATCTGGCGTTGTTTCTAATGTAAGGCAGTTCTGTTGCCTTTTGCTTTTTTTTACACTTAAATGATATCTGAGTGTGTGCGGGATTTGGAGATATCGTGAGACTATGTGGTGCAGTTAGTAGTTACTGGATAATGGCTCCATTAACAGCGAGGTAGTTTGCAGGTGTAATACTCCTATATATATTCCCCTCCATGCTGCTGGTGGAGGTCACGGTGTCACTATATGTAAGATACTGGTGCAGTTTCTCTGTATTAGTTTATATCTATGTTTATTTATAATGTTTCCCCTTTTCAGCATTGTGTTAGCAGGGACTGTGTGGATACTTAGCTATATGAGATATGGTGTATAAGGGTGTGTAAAACCTTATGGGCTACCTATCTGTATATTTATTTATCTAAATGTGGTTATTCCTCTGCACAAGTGAGCTTTGAATTGAAAGAAGAGACAAGTGATTTGATAGGATGGTGTGCACACCTTTATAGGGTGCCTATTTATTTATCTATATTTGTTTGTCTCCAGCAGGTAGCTGGGGTCGATATGATGGCGGAGGAGGAAGCGGAGGAGGAAGAGGAGGAGGGTGGTGGTTCAGAGCCCCTGCCAGGGATGTCGGGTGGGGAAATGAGGTAGACCGCCCCAGATTGTGACCCGGTCCCAGCCTCAACTACATTCACCCAGTGTGCCGTCAGTGAAATGTAGCGTCCCTGTCCGCATACACTTGTCCACGTGTCAGTGGTCAAGTGGACCTTTGTGCAAATCGCGGAACTTAGGGCTCGCCTGATGTTGCGTGACACGTGCTGTGCAAGGCGGGGATGGCACACCGGGAGAAGTAGTGACGGCAAGTGCCGCACTTGCCATCAGGTCACGGAAGGCCTGAGTTTCCACAAGCCGGAGTTTGGAGATGTGTGCGTTTAAGGCTTGTGCATGGGGGTGGGTAGCGCTGCATTTTTGCCTGCGCTCAAAAGTCTGGGAGATGGTGGGTTGCTGTGAAGAGGCGCATGATGGTACAGGAGAAGGAGCTAAGGCAGGAGAAGGAGCTGAGGCAGAAAAAGGGGAGGATGAAGGAGAAGTCTCCAAAGTGGTGGAGGCAGATGTGGAGGTTTCCTGGCTGCTGGTCTGGACTGCAGCGCCAGCACTGGCAACAGTGAAGACGATTGTCCTGCGTTTGCTCTCTGCCACTGAGCCCAGTGCTTGCCTTCCAAATGATGGCGCATGCTAGTGGTCGTAAGGTTGCTCTTTTCAGAGCCACTACTCAGTTTGGAGTTGCAGAGCGTGCAAACCGCAGTATATTTGTCTGTCGCACATACATTAAAAAAATTCCACACCACTGAAGACCGTGGCCTCGTTGTGGGAGTTTTTCTAGGCTGGCTACAAGAGGGAACATTTTCGGCCCTGCTGACTGTGGCCTGGTTTCGGTGAAGCAGCTGTCCTCTGCCTCTGGATATGCCTCTGCCTCTAGCAACCCTCTTTGGTGTTGCACTTCCCTCCACATCTACACTGCTCTTCCCGCTTGACATCCACCTGTCCAGGTCGGGTCAGTGTCCTCGTCATCCATCACCTCCTCTTTAAATTTCTCCTCCTCTTGCACACCGACGATGGCAACAGGCTGCCCTGATTGCAACTGTGTCTCACCATCATCGTCACTGAGGGAGATAACGTTACAGGAGATAACGGATGCTCCAGTGTTTGTGCAACAGGACACAGCAACTCATCTGTTACCTCTGGTGATTCAGGACGTAGTGGGACAGAGAGAGGGATAGTGAAAGGACCCCAAAACAGCTCCTGGGAGGTGGGAAAGGTAGGATTAGTTTGCTGGGAAGATTGGACATGTTGTGAGGAAGGAGGACCAGACTGTTGGGTAGGAGGAGGAGTTGAGGTAGAGGCTGACTGGCTGGTGGAGAATGTGTTGGAAGCATTGTCCGCCATCCATTGTTACACCTCTTCCTGTTGCTCGGGCCTGCACCCTACTTAATGTGGCCATCAAGCCGGGGACTGTGGGGAAGCGCAATGCAGAGCAGTAGGCACAGTAGACGCTGTTGGTTGAGCGCAACCTTGCTCCACATCTGCATTTCCACGCCCTGTCCTCGTCCCCATCCTCGTCCCCTTGCGCTAGCTTACGCATTTTTTGATGTATAGTAATGCCCTTTTTATGGTCTATACACCCCTAATAAAAGCTGTTTTTCACGTATATAGCAAGAAGTAACTGCTGTGGATTCCTGCTATTTTTTTTGAGGGGAGGGGGGGACACCCCTGAGAAAAGCTGGTTGGAACGTATATAGCAAGAAGTAACTGCTGTGGACTCCTGCTATTTTTTTTGGGGGACACCCCTAATAAAAGCTGTTTTTCACGTATACAGCAAGAAGTAACTGCTGTGGATTCCTGCTATTTTGAGGGGGGACACCCCTAACAAAAGCTGGTTTGCACGTATATAGCAACAAGTAACTGTTCTGTACCCCTGTTTTCCACAGTCCAAGGAAAGCTGGACTCCTGTCCCTGCAGTGTATAGCTCTGAGAAGAGCTGTTGTTGTTCTTCGGTTTTTCCCTGCCTATCTGAAGCTAATGCCTATCTAGCCCTCAGCAGATATGTTTCTCTCCCTATCTCTGACCTCAAATCTGGTGAATATGGCGTCGGCCATTCTTATAAATGGGAGGTCACATGTTTTCGGCAGCCAATGGGTTTTTCAATTTTTTTTCAACCCCTCCGTTGTCGTAGTTCCTGTCCCACCTCCCCTGCACAGTTATTGGTGCAAAAAATGCGCCAGGGAAGGTGGGAGTGGATACGAATTTTTACTGCGTTTGGGAACAAATACCTTGAATGGCCTGATATTCGATCGAATACCTATTCGATCGAACGGTGTTCGCTCATCTCTAATAAAGACAAACTCCTAAAAATACATATAGACGTAATGTGGTCAGGAAAATTGACCATCGGTGGCAATACTGGGAGCAACCCTTATTTTTTATTTTGGCTATAACTGCTCAATATATTAAATAGATTAAAGGGGTTTTCCAGGCAAAAATTGAACAACCCGTTTAAGTATTAAATAGACAGGGGGAAGTTAAAAAAATTGAGACTCATCTTTCCATTGTGTTCCAGTACCTCCCTGTGCTGTCCAGTCTTTTTTTTTTTTAAGTGTAGATTGTGAGCCCCACATAGAGCTCACAATGTATATTTTTTCCTATCAGTATGTCTTTGGAATATGGGATGGAAATCTAAGCAACCATGGGGAGAACATACAAACTCCTTGCAGATGGGTTTTTTGCCCTTGGCGGGATTTGAACCAAGGACTCCAGCACTGCAAGGCTGCAGTGCTAACCACTGAGCCACCGTGTGGCCCCTGCTGTCCAGTCTTTTGAGTCCCATGCTGACGTGTTGTGGAAGTCCCAGCCACACGTGACCGCGGATCCCAATCAGTGGCCTCAGCAAAGGGCCTGAGGTGTCACTACCTGTGACATCATGGGTTTCTTGTTGAGGCCTGTTGAGGCCACTGATTGGCATCAGCGGTCACGTGACTGCTGAGGATAATCAGTGACTTCAGCGGAAGGGATCCGTGGCATCACAGGTGGTGAGCAGTTTCACTTTGAGAAGACATCAGAGCAGAAGGACTGTAAATCACAGTGAGAACCCCGGAGCATTGGGGACAGATGAGTATGATTTTTTTTTTTTTTTTATAGAGTTTTGTTGTGTCTGTATAGTGCTGTGTAACTTTTCTTCAAAGGAGGTGACCTCATTTCATGCTTGCTCCAGAGAGTTCACCCTGTTGCTGATGTGTCATAAGTCCAATTTAATACCAGTAAACTCCTTTGCCATAGGGGTTAGGGTTTGAATAGCATCTCTTTCATGAATCCTCTGGACCCCAGATTAGCCGTGGTATCATATTCTGTGTCAGACTGGCCACCCACACTGCCTCCTTCTATGTTGTCTTCCTGTGATAAATCCCTATTTATCACAATAAGAAGACACAAAAAGATCTGAATAACCCAAAAGAAAAAAATTGACAAAAAACACAAAATATTCCTGAACCAGGAAAAATGGTCTGGTCCTGATGTGACTAATAACTGCTATAATTTCCCTCACACAGTGAGATGTACAACCAGAGCATTAAAATTAGAACATGGCTTCTCCGTAGCTGGGAAACCAGGAATGGGAGCATTCGTTCTGAGAACACCCTCATAAAAGGAAGGCATTCATTTCCAATACAGTAACATTTGCATGACTGTGCTTAATCTGACAGTTATTTATTTGTAGGATAAAGCAAAGGCCTGATACTTGCCAGATTTCACAGATGGCGTTTTTCTCATATTAACTGGTTACACTGGAACAAGTGGCTTTCAATCTCTAAATGGCAGTCATTTCAATGCTCCCAAAAGTGAAACAATTTAAAATAGTTGACTAATATAAGAACTCAGTATGAGCCTGGACAGATAACATTTTTTGCTACATCTTTCCATCCATTAATACACATTAAAAAACATCAAAATTACATGGACCTACTGACACTCTATTTACAGAGTAATATGGTAAAATAATAAGGTTGAAAAATACAATTGTTCATCAACTTCAATCTATAAAGCTGCATTCACACCACATTCTCTGTTTCTCTTAAACACATCAGTTTTTAGAGAGAAACATTAAAAAAAGAACATGTGCATTTAACTAAATATATAGGCAGTGGTTCGCACTGTTGCCTTACAGCACTGTAGTCCTGGGCTCAAATCCAAGCAAAGGTAACATCAGCATGAAGTTTGTATATTCTCCCGGGTGAATACACAAACAAACTGAATTTGGCCTGAATATTCCAAATTATTTAACTTTTGACCAAACTGAATAATTTGGGATTTGTCTTGGACTAACTAAAATGGCCATCGTGACCTGATTTGCGGCAAATTATTAGCAATATTAGTATAATAGAAGTACGCCCAAGGGAGATGTTAACCCTTAAGTACTATCATGGTGTCTATCATAATGATATGTGTATGATAGTGGTGTATGATAGACACCATGATAGTACTTACAGTGTTGGCCAAAAGTATTGGCACTCCAGCAATTCTGTCAGATAATACTCATTTTCTTCCAGAAAATGATTGCAAGCACAAACTCTTTGGTATTAATATCTTCATTTATTTTGCTTGCAATGAAAAAACACAAAAGAGAATGGGAAAAAAAAGTCAAATCATTGATCATTTTACACAAAACTCCAAAAATGGGCCGGACAAAAGTATTGGCACCCTCAGCCTAATACTTGGTAGCACAACCTTTAGACAAAATAACTGCGAACAACCGCTTCCGGTAACCATCAATGAGTTTCTTACAATGCTCTGCTGGAATTTTAGACCATTTTTCTTTGGCAAACTGCTCCAGATCCCTGAGATTTTAAGGGTGCCTTCTCCAAACTGCCATTTTGAGATCTCTCCACAGGTGTTCTATGGGATTCAGGTCTGGACTCATTGCTGGCCACTTTAGAAGTCTCCAGTGCTTTCTCTCAAACCATTTTCTAGTGCTTTTTGAAGTGTGTTTTGGGTCATTGTCCTGCTGGAAGACCCATGACCTCTGAGGGAGACCCAGCTTTCTCACACTGGGCCCTACATTATGCTGCAAAATTTGTTGGTAGTCTTCAGACTTCATAATGCCATGCACACGGTCAAGCATTCCAGTGCCAGAGGCAGCAAAGCAACCCCAAAACATCAGGGAACCTCCACCATGTTTGACTGTAGGGACCATGTTCTTTTCTTTGAAGGCCTCTTTTTTTTCCCTGTAAACTCTATGTTGATGCCTTTTCTCAAAAAGCTCTACTTTTGTCCCATCTGACCAGAGAACATTGTTCCAAAACGTTTTTGTCTTTCTCAGGTAAGTTTTGGCAAACTCCAGCCTGGCTTTTTTATGTCTCCGGTTAAGAAGTGGGGTCTTCCTGGGTATTCTACCATACAGTCCCTTTTCATTCAGACGCCGACGGATAGTATGGGTTGACACTGTTGTACCCTCGGACTACAGGGCAGCTTGAACTTGTTTGGATGTTAGTCGAGGTTCTGTATCCACCATCCGCACTATCTTGCGTTGAAATCTCTCGTCAATTTTTCTTTTCCGTCCACATCTAGGGAGGTTAGCCACAGTGCCATGGGCTTTAAACTTCTTGATGACACTGCGCACGGTAGACACAGGAACATTCAGGTCTTTGGAGATGAACTTGTAGCCTTTAGATTGCTCATGCTTCCTCACAATTTTGCTTATCAAGTCCTCAGACAGTTCTTTGGTCTTCTTTATTTTCTCCATGT
This sequence comes from Leptodactylus fuscus, assembly GCF_031893055.1. Taxonomy (NCBI): domain Eukaryota; kingdom Metazoa; phylum Chordata; class Amphibia; order Anura; family Leptodactylidae; genus Leptodactylus; species Leptodactylus fuscus. Next base: position 71,609,753 of record NC_134267.1, on the reverse strand, counting down.
TCAATGCGGTACACACAATGACACTGGACAGAGGTTGAGTCAACTTTAATCCTTTTCAACTGGCTGCAAGTGTGATTTAGTTATTGCCACCACCTGTTAGGTGCCTCAGGTAAGAAACAGGTGTTGTCAATTACACAAATTAGAGAAGCATCACATGATTTTTCAAACAGTGCCAATACTTTTGTCCACCCCCTTTTTTATGTTTGGTGTTGAATTATATCCAATTTGGCTTTTTGACAATTCTTTTTGTGGTTTTCCATTGAAGACAAATTAAATGAAGATAATAATACCAAAGAATTTTTGATTGCAATCATTTTCTGGAAGAAAATGAGTATTATCTGACAGAATTGCAGGGGTGCCAATACTTTTGGCCAACACTGTAAGGGTTAAAAAAAAAAGTGCTCTGGCGCTCTTCTGGGATGTCATGTACTTGAAGGAGGAAGACAAAGAATGCCGGACGCCACTGGAGGCCTTAAAAAAGTGAGAAAAGGTGAGTATATATATATTTTTTTACACCTACCTTGGGTCCAGGGCAAGCTTCAAGGGATGAAGGGATGTTCCCTTGAATATGGATGTATATTATGGATGTACTAGCTGGTACCCGCGACTTCTTCTGCGGTGATTGCAGAAGTGTGTAAGGTTAAGGCACGGGTAAGGTTTTAGTAGTGTGTAAAAGGTAAGGGATATGAAATGTAACTGTGTATCTTGTTTTTGCTGTAATTCAGAGAATACATGAGACTTTTGTGTTGAAGTTAATTTGTATTTGAGCTGCTATACGGTGTTGTGAGAAACTGTACATAGTGACTTTGGGACAGAGGTATTTGAAGTTAAGATACCTCGATATACGACATTATATGCTTTGTTATTTTCTGCCGGTAGTGTGTTGACATTTTTTTGTTTTTAAAAGTTGCCATATTCTGACAGCAGTCACTTTTTTATTTGTCTGTGTCGGCGGATGTCTTTTTTTGCGGGGCTGGGTGTAGTTTTTAGTTGTTGCATTTTCGGGAAATGCTATTGGTTTGATCACTTTTGATTGATATTTGTATGATAATGAAAATAGTGAAAAAACAGCGGTTTTGGACTTTTCAGTATGTTTGCCACTACGGCGTTAAGCGTCCAGGCAAAATATTTGAATAGCTTTGTAGAGCGGGCGATTTTGGACACAGGGATACCTAACATGTATGTGTTTCACAGTATTTAACTACTTTTATATGTGTTCTAGGGAAAGAAGGGTGATTTGAATTTGTAATACTTTTTATTTTTTATTTTAATTTTTTTTCCTTTTTTTTGTTTTTGTTTTTGCATTTATTAGACCGCCTAGGGGTATTGACATGGGTGGGCGGTGTCGCGGATTGTCAGAGCGGTGGGGGTCGGCAAACATGGCTGCTCCGGAGCGTTAAAGAGAGCCTCCTGGAGTATCGTTAAGGTGAGGGGCAAAGTGGTAAAGTATATGTATATGTGATTGGGGTTAGGGGCTAAGCTGTAGAGGGCAATATGAATTTTGGGACTTGCTATGGTCCAAAGTGTGTGAGATTGCAGAGATGGTGGTGTCAGTTTGGGTTTTGTGGGGTCCTGGCACAAACGTATGTGTGCTATTGTGACGAAAAGTAGCCTATTGCGCAATCGGGTGTATTAACTATGTTTGTGGAAACTTTCAGCCAAATCGGTCGAGCGGGTTTTGCGTAATTGAGGAACAAACATCCAAACATTCAAACATCCAAACACACAAACCCACAAACTCACAATATAATATTAATAGGATAATAACTAGAGAGGAGCATGTAGTGTTCGATCGAGTAGGTGTTCGATCGAATACTACGGTATTCGAAATACTCGTACTCGATTGAGTACTACTAGCTGTTCGAAGTTTAAGGTTCGATGCAGAACCAGCGTTGATTGGCAGAATGCTATACATTCTGCCAATCAACACTGGTTCTTCTCTTATCTTTAGAAGTCTTCTCCGTACAGCGTCCCCACGGCGTCTTCCAGCTGGAATTCACTCTGCCTAGGCAGAGCTGATGCGCATGCGCGGGCATGCCCACACATGTGCAGTCGGCTCTGCTCAGGCGTTGGGCCGGGCAGAGCCGACTGCGCATGACCGCGATGCCTATGCAGAGTGAATTCCAGCCGGAAGACGTCGCGGGGACGCTGCGCCGGGAGAAGACTTCAAAGAGAATCCAGCCCGACTGTCACTTGTGGACTTGGTAAGTATAATTTTATCGAATTTTATGTACCCCTGAAACGAGCATTCCCCCCATAGACTATAATGGGGTTCGAAATCTGTTCGAACAGTCGAACAGTGTGCGGCTGTTCGAATCGGATTTCGAACCTCGGACATTTTAGTGTTCGCTCATCTCTAATAATAACACCTTAGGTGTTTATCTTAGCGGAGCCAGCACTCTTGCTTAAGGTCCATTCACACAAAGGAAAATGGTGAGGAATTTGGTGTGGAATTTCAGCCTCCCATTGACTTAAAAAAAAAAGAAGCCTCCCATTCAAAAAAAGCGCCTCCCATTCCAAAAAAAAAGCGCCTCCCATTGACTTCAATGGGTTCCTTTTCCAGGAACCCATTGAAGTCAATGGGAGGCTTTTTTCAGCACTGAAATTACACACCAAATTCCTCACCATGTTCCTCCATGTGAATGGACCCTTAGTGGTGTGTTGTCTATTAGGCTGGGGGGTGTTACCAACATATACCTTCCTTAACGAACAGCTGACCCACTGTACTATCTGTCAGTATCCTGGCAATGCACACTATTAGTAGTTCTACGAATGTGTAAGCTAGGGGAGGTTTTTTCCTATGGAGCCATAATGTACGTCAGGCGATTCCCTTATTATACATCGATATTCAAAGGACTGTCCCTGCATTAGAGCCACAAGAGTAATGAGTCTCAGTCCATTTTCTTTTGCATTTTTAGGCCACATTACGGGAAAGCTGACAGCGCACTGAATTCATCTGCTTTTTAGCGGTATATAAAACCGCATGTGCAGGGAGATATGAAAGGTCCTCTTTAACATGTTAATAAATAAGCCTCACATGCATTATTAGGATACACAGAAGACATAACAGCTGCTCAAGTCTTTCCTAAGAATACACGGTGACGTTATTTACCCTTTTATATTTTATTTTTGTAAAGTTCAAAACAAATTTTGCGAAATAGAATTGAAGTCTAATGAGACATTTACATCAAGGAAACCTATGGACACCATAAAAGCATGTGTATAGGTTTGCCAATGTCATTTCTATTTTTTTTTAGTTTATGGAACAAAACATCATTCTTTGTTTGTAGCTGTCATGACTATATCCATTAATCTGAATGGGCTTGACGGCAAAGTCATTGACTTTCACAAGGGTGAAGTGGGTGTCATCCTGTTCCCAACATTTATTAATCTTAATATATCACATTTTAGCAAAAATATTTTCCATCATCTGGAAATACCAAAATGTGTGGAATGTTTAATCAGTGATTCTTAAGCATTTCTTTGTGTTGTTATTATTTTATTTTCAGCTATGTACAATGTCTAGTATGAGGTTCTTCTCTCTTTTCTCATTATGCTTGTTTAAAGAGGACCTTTCACCACTTTTGGGCACATGCAGTGTTATATACTGCTGGAAAGCTGACAGTGCGCTGAATTTAGTGCACTGTCGGCTTTCCCGATCCGTGCCCGCTGTAAAGAGCTTACGGTGCCGGTACCGTAGTGCTCTATGGTCAGAAGGGCGTTTCTGACCATTAGCCAGGAACGTCCTTTTGCCTCGCGGCACCAATCACGCTGTGCTGTGGAGCGGGGAGGAACTCCCCCCTCCCGCTCCTGATAATACTCGTCTATGGACGAGCTGTGTGAGCAGAGGGAGGGGGCGTTCCTCCCCGCTCCATAGCACAGCGCGATAGGCGCCGCGAGGCAGAAGGACATCTCTGGCTAATGGTCAGAAACGCCCTTCTGACCATAGAGCACTACGGTACCGGCACCGTAAGCTCTTTACACCGGGCACAGATCGGGAAAGCCGACAGTGCGCTGAATTCAGCGCACTGTCAGCTTTCCAGCAGTATATAACACTGCCTGTGCCCAAAAGTGGTGAAAGGTCCTCTTTAACAATCTTGTTAGTCATATATATATATATATATATATATATATATATATATATATATATATATATATATATATATTAGTAGAATACCCACGACTTCGCTCGCTGAAAATATGTTAAATTGTATGTTATGCTAGGGGCCACACGGTGGCTCAGTGGTTAGCACTGTAGCCTTGCAGCACTGTGGTCTTGGTGTTCAAATCCCACCAAGGGTGAAAAACCATCTGCAAGGAGTTTGTATGTTCTCCCCGTGTTTGCATGGATTTCCATCCCATATTCCAAAGACATACTGATAGGGGACAAAAAAAAAAAGTACATTGTGAGCGCTATGTGGGGCTCACAATCTACAAAAAATGAAATTGTTGGTTACGCTGGCTAAAGTAAAACTTTTAGTGTCAGACTATCGGGATAACGTCCATCCTTAGGGAGAGACCACCTTTTCAGGTGTGAGGAGACTTATACAGCCATAGTTGCTCCACTGCAAGGGAACATGGGAGGAATATGCAAATCTGTCTCCCAAGATGTAAACAGGGAGACAGTGCCTCTGTTATGCTGCCCTCTATGGGAAGCACCCTGAACATCACACCTGACTTTCCCAGAAGTCCTTACTGCATAATGCGGGGTTATAACCAAATCAATTTCTCAGCTACGGACGGCACCGTTTCTGTCTGGTTGGACTTCATCAGCGCAGCCTAGAGAGAATTGAATTGGTAGAAGTGAGAAGCTGAGAGACCAGATTATGGGGATAACGTCCATCCTTAGGGAGAGACCACCTTTTCAGGTGTGTGGAGACTTATACAGCCATAGTTGCTCCACTGCAAGACTGCTACAGAATTTGAGTTTTATATATATAATCTCACTGAACCCTTTGGAATAAATAATTAATGTTAATGGTAGATTGTGTTGCTCTATGAACTCATTACCTGTTTTAAAGTGTGTTTGCACGTCTGTGATTCCTATGAATCTTCATTTCTGAATACAGTAAGTGGTGGCAGCGTGTATGGGGTTTGTATGCTCAATTTGCAGCCTGAGTGAAGGGTGAGTGCAAGATTGAGTAGAGTGAATTGACCCCTGAAAGTCACACCCATGTAATGTGTCAGGACGATTCGTACGTGACAACTTATTTAAAAACAGAAGTCATAACTAGAGATGAGCGAGTACTGTTCGGATCAGCCAATCCGAACAGCACGCTCCATAGAAACAACTGCTTTTCTACTTAATAGAGGTTTCCTAAAGTTTGTAATGTGGTAGAACAGTTGACAAACAGAAACAATAACAAACAGTTTCATTGACAAGATTCCTATCTTCAGCTGCCTGAATTCTGGAACAGAAGGGTCTCTCTTCCTCACCTAACAAAACAGTAGTGGAACAGAACCACTAATTTTATCCTTCAGTGATATACTGATTGGTAACATTCACCTGTGGCTTGTTTTGCTGACTGGGCTCATCATTTCCTAAAATGGTCTACTTTTCTTACCCCGTTGTCCTCTCAATGGCTCCAAACTTCTCTTTTGGGTAAAAACTTGGCCCTCTTGCCCCATTTCTGGTGACTTCTAATGAGGCACACCTCAAGCCTGATTCCCTGGTGAGGCAACTTGTCCTTCCTCTTTGCTGTCTGTGTGTGAATTGAATGTGTGCTTACCTGATGGTCATTTGGAGACCTCTTCTGGCCTGTCTTCCTTAGTTCACAGTGTCTTCCTTAAAGCATGGATGCTGTGGTATAGGCAGAGCTTAAATTGGGCCCGAACAAGCTGGATCTCAGTCCCGACATAATTTCAAAATATCTTTCAGCGTTCTGGTATAAATAAAAGCGTCTAACGCAGAATGCAGAACACAAAAAACACAGATATTTAACTCTCCTGGCTCCGGAAGACTTAAGGTCTACTTGGATGACGTCCCAGATGTCACATGGACCAGGGCTTGCGCCCTTATGTGTTGCAGCGCAAGTTCCTGCTCACGTGACATCCCGTACATCATTTTAGATGGCCGATATCTGCGGGGAGTGCGCTGGAGCCAGGGAGAGGTGAGTAACAGTGTTTTTTATGTTTGTATCCTCCCCTGGGTCTCCGATTATTATACTCTGGGGTCTGAAAAGACCCCAGAGTATAATAATTGTTCATGGGTGTCCATAATAGGGCATAATACTTTGTGCAGGGGCCACTATGGGGCATAATACAGTGTTCAGGGGACACTATGGGGCATAATACTGTGTTCAGGGGACACTATGGGGCATAATACTGTGTGCAGGAGCTACTATGGGGCATAATAGTTTGCGCAGGGGCCACAATGAGGCATAATACTGTATGCAGGAGCTACTATGGGGCATAATACTGCGTGCAGGTGCCACTATGGGGGATAATGATCTGTGCAGCGTCCACTATCAGGCATAAAACCGTGTGCAGGGGCCACAATGAGGCATAATAGTTTGTGCATGGGCCACTATGGGGCATAATACTGTATGCAGGAGCTACTATGGGGCATAATAGTGTGCGCAGGAATGTGTGTGTGGGGGGGAGGAATACGGTCGTTGGTCGGGTTTTATGGGTCTCCGGGGATTATTCCAGAGTTCACCCTACAATTTAAGCACTGGAAATAGGTCTATACACCTAAACTGTACAGACATGTCTATATCTCCATAAGGCATATTTTTAAACATTGTGGTATTGGTTGAATCATTGTCTTCTTGCAACACCACAACACCCATTCATTGATAGATGTTTTGTATGAGATCTGATATTAGGAAATTCTTTTAACTAATTACTAAAGAAGGGAGCCTTGTGACAGCGAAACACTGGTGGTGACTACTATCTCCACTGGCATTGTGGCCTTAGGCATGTATGCACTTTTTATTATTTATCATCACTAGTTACTATCACTATTGAAATTAAGTTAGTGAGCTGTATTTATTATTTCATGCAAAAATATTAGTAAATATTAGCATTAGCATTATTAGCATTAAAAATTTAGCAGTTTCATAAATTGTCCCAGTGTGTTTCAGTTCTTCACTAAGTTACATATGTGTGTTTTCTGTGAATGAGAACAGTCTTACCTATAAAATATATGTTGAAAAACCAAATACACTGCTCAAAAAAATAAATGCAACACTCAAATAACACATCCTAGATCTGAATGAAATATTCTCATTGGGTTTTTTGTTCTCTACAAAGTTGAATGTGATGACAACAAAATCACACTAAAATCATCAATGGAAATCAAATGTATTAAAGAGGACCTTTCATCAGATCGGGCACAGGCAGTTTTATATACTGCTGGAAAGCTGACAGTGCGCTGAATTCCGATCTGTGCCCGGTGTAAAGCGCTATCGGTCCCGGTACCGTAGGGCTTTACAGTCAGAAGGGCGTTTCTGACACTAAGCCAAGAACGCCCTTCTGCCTCGCGGCGCCTATCACGCTGTACTGTGGAGCAGGGAGGAACGCCCCCTCCCGCTCCTGATAATACTCGTCTATGGACAAGCTGTGTGAGCAGGGGGAGGGGGCGTTCCTCCCCGCTCACACTGTACAGCACGATAGGCGCCGTGAGGCAGAAGGGCGTCCCTGGCTAACTGTCAGAAACGCCCTTCTGACACTAAAGCGCTACGGTCCCGGGACCGATAGCGCTTTACACCGGGCACAGATCGGGAAAGCCGACAGTGCGCTGAATTCAGCGCACTGTCAGCTTTCCAGCAGTATATAGAACTGCCTGTGCCCAATCTGATGAAAGGTCCTCTTTAATCAATGGAGGCCTGGATTTGGAGTCTCCCCCAAAATTAAAGTGGAAAACATACTACAGGCTGATCCAGCTTTGATGTAATGTCCTTAAAACATGTGAAAATGATGCTCAGTAGTATGTGTTGCCTTCACGTGCCTGTGTGACCTCTCTACAATGCCTGGGCATGCTCCTGATGAGGTTGTGGATGGTCTCCTGAGGGATCTCCTCCCAGACCTGGACTAAAGCATCTGACAACTCCTGGACTCAATAACTCCTGACATCTGCTGTCCAGAAGTTAAATTGTGATAAGGGAAGCCCATTAGGACCTTTATCATCACTTTTATCTACAAAATTTAACTCTTTATAGTGATCGTTAAAGTGAAAGAGACTTTCCATTCACATTTGTTCTAGCAGAACTCAGTCGCCTGCCTGCCCCCATTCATCACCTACTTCCTGGATATAGAAATAACACAAGTAGCTTACAGCCCTCTACTATACTAAACTAATGGTTGATTTGATTTACACATGGACAAGGTGTTCAGAAAATAAGCTATGCTGAATATAACAGCATTTTTGTTGAAAAACTATATTTTATAATTATAATTTTAATATGTTTATGTGCAATAGTATATATAAAAACTATTTTGTTTTAGGTAAAAGAAGCAAAATTTATTTATTTTTCTTTTATTCTTCTACTTCTGGCGAAAAAAATATTCAACTTATTCAACAAAAAAATAGGATAGTTATTTCAAGCCTTATGTGTCCTGAAAAATCATTGTAAAAATAGTTGAGATATACAAAGCCATTAAAAAAGATATTGCTGTGCAAAAGCAATGCGTACAAAAGGGCTAAATTTGGCCTAGGCATTGGGGCATCAATGATGCTTGGTCCTGAAAGGGTTAATAGAATCTTGAGCATGAAGTTGACAAGATCCATACACATTCCTCCTGACTCTTTGACTGGACTTAAATTCAACTTTCCCTATTAGTGGAAGGACACAAACAGCAAAGGCAGCCTGGAGGACACAGATCCTGAATGCAACACTGACGGAGATTCTGCTGATCATGCCACCTCTTACATTCCCAAGAGCTTTATACTTAAAGGATCCTATCATTCAAACACATTTTTTTCTCACTAGTACATTGGAATAGCCTTAAGAAAGGCTATTCTTCTCCTACCTTTCGATGTCCTCTCCACGCCGCCATTCACTTGAAATCCCGTATTTTGTCGGTATGCAAAACAGCACTGGGGGCGTCCCAATGCTAAGAGAGATCTCTCCAGTGACACCTCCATGTTCTTCAGGAGTGTCCTCTTCACACGTCTTCTTCCGACGCAGGTGTTCAAACTTGTTGGCCTTGGACCTTGGGCAGAGCCGACTGCTCATGCCCGCGGCACAGTAAGTAATCGGTCATTTTCTTGTGGCCTGTGGGCATGCGCAGTCGGGGCCCGAGGCCTACAAGTTTGACCGCCTGCGCCAGAAGAAGACGCATGAAGAGGACGTTCCTGAAGAAGATGGAGGCATTGCTGGAGAGTTCTCTCACAGCATTGGGGACGCCTCCAGTGCTATTTGAGCGCTGGGACCCGCCTTCAGTGCTGCAAGAAAACTCATGTGCATACCGAAAAAAACTGGGATTTAAAGTGAACGGCGGCGCGGAGAAGACATCTTAAGGCTATTCCGACAAGTTAGTGAGAAATAAATGTGTTTGAATGATAGGATCCCTTTAAAATCTTAGCCCAGGTACTCCCATGGGTCTTAGCTGAAGTAACAGAACTGCCTACCCTGAGTCATGAATTCAAGCTGGTGGAGGGGGCCTGTGCTGATCCTGTGTTTCTTCAGCACTATAAATGCATGCAGTCCAACAGAAGGAACATATTAATAGAGTTCTGACACTATTGGAACATCAAGCAAATCACAGCCATAGACGAAATTTCAAGATCAACGGTCTAACTGAAATGTTGGCCATTGGCGTTACAAAACACCACTCACAAGAACATCTCTAGCTTACTAGGCCGAGAGAACTGCTTTGATTTTTATAGGAGCGAGCATACAAAACGCCGCACCCACAGCCATGACAGGCAGAGGTACCAGTCACTGCAAAGGGACTACACCATGGCCACCTACCTGGACTGAGCGCCCACAACCTGGAGATGGAGACGGGGTGATACAGGCAGATGTACATGCCACGGGAGAACAGACTGTGACAGGGGGCCCTAGAAGACGAGGCCCATTTCCTGCTACACTTCACCAAATACTCAGCTGTGAGGGCCGTCTACTACCAAAGACTCTCTGCCCACATCCCAGACTTCATATCTGCAGACGAGAAGAGGAAACTCTACAGCCTACTGGGAAAAGAAGAGGCCACTGTGGAGATCGCTGCCCAATATGTGTCCAGCTGTCACCAAACAAGAGGAAGATGAGACTCCACGGACTGTTCAAACTATTCCTGATGGGGGGAGTATTATTTATAAGAACAAGCTATTAGGGGGAACTATTATTCATAAGCAGGAACTATTATTTATAAGGTTGCGCTATAATAACTCATAAGGTGATACAAAAGGTAGTGATTTCTATTGCATATGAGCAAAAAAGGGTTTTGTTATTACTGGGGGCAGAAAAGAGTATTATTAATTCACTATTTTAAAAGGAGTTTTCAAGTCACAGACTGATTTTTGATACTGATGACTTGTCCACAGGATAGGACATCTTTATGTGATCTGTTGGGTCTGTCTGTTCTAGCAGCCTCCATGTGCGGATAGCTAATAGTAGAGAGGATCTAGCACCACTACTATACAAGTAATTGGACTGGCACAGCAGCGCCATCCACTGTATAGTGGTGGTTCTGGGTAATTGCAGTGCCGATCCTATTACTTGAATAGTAACAGTGCGAATCCTGTCCACTAGCAGCATCTGGCACCCGGACGCTGCTAGTACAGCTGATCTGTGTGGGGATCGGGTGTGGGGTTCGGTATATACTGACATACCGATGCGCCGTCCTGTGGATAGATTATATACCGACATACCGATATGCCATCCTGTGGATAGGTTATATACTGACATACTGATGAGTTGTCCTGTGGATTGGTTATCAGTATAAAAGAATCAATTTGGGGGGAGAAAACCCTTTAATTGATGTGATGATTATTAGGTTAAAAGTCTGTGTAGTGTGCAGCTATTGTCTTTAATTCATTATACAATGTAATGGCGGTAGTCACAGTGTGGAGGTTGTGTACTATCTGGGACTTGTATAGAGCTGGTATTGGTCTGTACATGATGTGTATTGTCTGGTAATTGCCGGTATTGCTGTAATAATTCTCTACAGTATAGCTGTACACACATAGCAGTTTCTCAACTATATATATATTTACAATTTTTTTTTGTATTCCTGATCTTTTGAGACTATATCAATCCCACTGGAAGTCCAGCACTGACTTCTGAAATGACTGAATATGATGGTGTTGGTATGTCAGGTTATGGGGGCCCCGACTGCTTACCACACTGAATGACCTTAGCCTATTTGCAGAGGGAACAATCATTCCAGGAGGAGATCTGAATCTAGTAGTAACATTCTGCCACCGATGTGCATGTGAGAAGTCATTTATAGTGTGAGCTGCAATCTCTTCCACAAGCATTTCCCTCAACAACACAATTTCCATGTAGAAATCCAGTGACCAAGATGCAATGGATGTGCCTTTAGGTGATTTATTGACTGTATCTGGAAAAATGATGATATAGAGGTCAAAAGAAAATATTCTTTCCAGCTCTGTGATGCATAGAGACAAGAAAGGCTACAAGAAAACAGGATGTAATATCACAGAGAAAAGGAGTTACAGTGACAAATATAATGAATTACATGTATAGAAAACTTGCAGAAACCTAATATATCAATGACCACTAGGTGGCAGCAAAGGAGCTACATATAGCATTGAAGATATAATATTCAATGCAATCTATATAGATCCCAGTGGGAAATCAATGCTGGGACAGCACAACTAAACCACTTTTTGGATTCCTCCTCTGGGTAGTCGCACATTTCCCAGATGGCCATTAGAAAAATCTATGCTAAACTGCAGGATATGTCCCTCTTAGGTGTCTGGTGTATTCAGACTTCGACTACCAAAGACTACTCTATCTATTCTAACACATGTAAGTCATACCAACGATTAATTACTTTTCTCTGCCAAATTACTTTTGTATGTAAAAAAAAAATCTAGTATAGGTTCTATTTCAATTTACCACACTCTTAATTATGTACCCCTGCTCTCTGAGGTTCAGTCTACCCCAGACCTATGACATCCCCCATATGTCCTGGTTCAGGAGGAAGATTCTGATCCAAACCTACATAATGCCTACACATGCTTCCTATTTTCTTGATGACCTTGTTGACCTTTTGATACACGTTTTCAAAATATATATGGAAACTGAAGAAGCCACTTGATGTTGATTCTGCCCAAAGCAGCAGGAGGCATTAACCTACCTGAAGTTTAACAGTACTAAGAGGCTGTGCTCCAATTGTGGCTGGACATGGTTACACCACAGAAGAATGCCTTATTAACAGCAGCTAGCTGCTGCAGTCTGTGGCCCAAACCTGTTGGGAGACCTATGGTTACCAAACAGGTGTACTAGATAGGGCATATCTTGCAATATCAACTAGCATATCTTCCTTTCAGTATGCCGTCTTGTGGGTGTGATCCCACACCTCCTAATGGAGAAATATTCCCAGGGACTATTGGGACCCATTACTAAATATCCCAGTAGGGGATTTCTGTATAGACAAGGCCATACTATCCTTACAAGCTCTAGCCCCAACTTCCTACAGACTGAACATTATAATAAATGCAAGAAACTTTTCTCTGACTCTTTCAACTAGAATAGACCTTAAATGGAATTGGAACAACTTATTATGACTGAACCCCTCAGCAAGGAAAATCTCTGCTATTTTGAAGAAGTGTATCCATATTTTATCATTGTCCTTGCACGGGCCTTCTTCTACGTTAAATTTCTTTGGTGTCACATGTTGCATTGGTATCACATTCCAACACTGCTTCACTCTTTGAATCCCTCACTTCTGAATGTTTGTTGGCTATACTTAGTCTTTGGGGCAAACATACTTCAACTATTCTGGGAATGTCCTTTACTAATACCATCCTGGGGAGGGGTTGTCCTGTCCCAGGGACATTTACATAGTGAGCTGTTAATTAATTTTTTATTTTTTTTTATTTTTTTTAAATTGACTGCTTTTGTAAGGTTTATGGCATATTTACCCCCATACACCTTTTTTATTACTGGATCTCCAGTCTTGATAAACTCTCATAACACTGCATGTAAACAAAGTCCTTGTGCCGCAACCCAGTTGGAGGGAACTAGATAATGAGAGTAGTAATTGCGGATGATGTGCCACCTGCTAGGCCTAGCCCACTCAACCATGCACCCTAGCACCGCTCCTGGGCCGGATACTACTGTGGGGGGTCCTGCAGAAATATCTGATGGTGGTGGAAGTAATTACCCCTGGGGTGCTTTCTGACAGGGATCTGGTTACCTTTACTAAGGCTCGAGTCAACTCCTCATGTCAGTGTCCTCCACTGCTTCTCCTGGTACGGAATTCAATAGTCGAGACAGTTGAACTCCCTTCTCAGGGCTGTCTCTAGATGAGCCTGGGGCAAGTACTCTCTCCTCCTAGAGGCTGTAGGGATGGCCATTGAGATCCAGTCCGAGTGCTGACAAGTACCTCTGCACAGTCCAGACAGGAACTGCACAGGAATACTGCTCTCCCTGAATTGGCTGAAGAATAGACTGGCACTGAACTCTCAACGGCCACCACAGAGACCCAGGTCTCCTAAAACCCTGCCCAGTAGTCTGTGAAGGTTTGAATACAGAGGGGTAAAAATAACAAGGGAAAAGCTGCAAAATAGTGAGACAGAACCTAGAACACAGAAAACGGGACATACCAACACAACCCGATGCAGTAGCACTGTAGTATGCTGCACGTGCAGTTGTAAAAGAGCGCCAAGCATCATTCAATCAACACCCACTCGATTTTGCCCACACCAAGTATGTCAAACAAACCATTTCTATACCACTCTATAAAAGAGAGGTACAGACTAGAGATGAGCGAACAGTAAAATATTCAATTTTCGTTATTTGTTTCAAATAGCCGCTCAATATTCGACTATTCGATCATTATTGTCTATGGGAGAAAATGCTTCATTTCAAGGGAACACACCATTCGACTCGGGAGGGTCACCAAGTCCATTATGACACCTCAGCAAATGATGACAACACCTCTGGAATGCAACTGGGACAGCAGGGGAAGCATGTCTGAGGGCATCTAACAAGCCCACGTCACAGTTTTACCCCACTATCACAGCCTATCAACTACACACTTTCCACACAAAAAAACCTCTATCAAAGTGGAAAAATACCTGGAAACCTTCTTTCTTCCCCAAATGGATGGACAAAACCCCAAATTTAAGCTAAAGAAACATTACCAAGCACTCCTTTAAATCATGTTGCCCATGACAACCACAGATGGAATAGGCAATCTGAAATTAAAAAGCCCCCACCCTCAACTGTCATTGTTTATGTGTGTGTGATGTGGTGAGACCTTCAAAAATTCACTTTTCTGGCCCTTAACGTGAGCCCTTCCAAATTAAGTTAGAGGCCCTTAAGCTGAGCTACCAGCAGAGATTGAGGCCCTTCAGGTGACTTCAGCCTCTTACCAGCAGAGGTTTAGGCCCTTTAACTCAGTTCAGCCTTGCACCAGCAGAGATTTTGCCCTTTGGGTGATTTGAGCCTTTAACCAGCAGAGTGTTAGCCCCTTTAAAATTGTTAGCCCCTAAAACAGTGGTTCCAGAACCATCACTCTCATTGTGTGGGACTGATGCAGTGGATTGGACTGAGGACCCAGACATTGACCTTGATTGTGATTGGGAAATTGATAACATTTTGGCATCAAGTCCTGGGGGTAACTTTTATTTAGAGGACCGCAAAGGTGGAGAATTGGCTGCAACCAATACTATCGGTAATGGTCCTCTAATATCGGACTGTACATTTCCTCTACAGGGTTCTGATCAGGTGTTAATAGTCCAAACAACATGCTCCAGTACTTTAGATGTAGATCAGAAACCACTTTCCCTTCCGACACTAGATTTAACCAAGCTTCACCATCATCATCCTGCTGATATGGAGCCACTGAAGGAAACCTTGCCTTCCAAGGCATGTTCTGGAGCTGCGACTGAGCCAAATCTAAACACAGAGTCCTTTGGAACAGAACAAAACTCACCAGCAATGTTTTTGGCCCTTAGGGTGAGTTGAGCCTTGCACCAGCATGTGTCCCGTAACATCAGGCGGGCTCTAAGTTCTGCGCTAAGTTGCACAAAGTTCCACTTGACCACCGACGTGTGGACAAGTGCATGCGGCCAGGGAGGCTGCATCTCAATCGCGGCACACTGGCTGAATGTAGTTGAGGCTGGAACCGGGTCGCAAACTGTGGCGGCCTGCCTTGTCTCCCCGCCCAATATTCCTGACAGGAGTGCTGAAACACCACCCTCCTCCTCCTCCGCCGTTAAATCGACCCCAGCTACAAGCTGGAAACACTGCAACACTGGCGTGGGGAGACGTCAGCAGCCATCAGCTTGGGGGACAGAAAGCTCAGTGCCTCAGAGGTCAGGGATGCCATCCTGGATGAGATGGCAATGTTTTTTGCCCTGCTGCACCTGGGCCCTGGTGCAGGTTGGCGTATGTGATAATGGCCGGAACATGGTAGCAGATCTGGAGCTTGCCAGACTCAAACACGGTCCACACATGGCCCACGTTTTCAAATTATTGGTGCAACGATTTCTAACAACTTACCCCAATTTACACAAGCTACTAGTTAAAGTGCAGCGCTTGTGCTCCCACTTTGGCAAGTCTACAGTACCTGGTGCTAGCCTCAATACACTCCAGCAACGCCTACATCTGCCTGAAGCACCGGCTGTTGTGCGAGGTCACCAAACGCTGAAACCCTAGATACCGTATGTTGAGCAGGGTGTGTGAGCAGCAGAGACCTTTGATGGAGTTCCATCTCCAAAACCCAAGGGTTCATCAAAGTAAGTTCCCTCAGTTTCTGCACCATGAGTTTCCATGGATGGCAGACGTATGTGAAATCCTATTCCATCCTTTCCACTGGACAAAAAACATTAGCATGCGCTCATCACAATTCCTGATATGACAGCTGCGTTAAGCAGGGTGCAGGGTACAACGCAGACCAGGCCCGAGCACCAGGAACAGGTGTTACAATGGCTAGCGGATAATGCTTCCAGCTGCTTTTCCAGTAGCCGGTCAGCCACTACCTGCAGTCGTGTACATACCCAAGAGTCTGCCCCTCCTTCCTACCAACATGCCCAATCTTCCAATCTTTTAGGGTCAATCTTTTAGGGTTGGTGGCCTCGTCGTCCACCAACTGCTCTTCCAATTGCTCACTCTCCTCTTACTGCAAACCGCACATGACAACAGCATGCCCTGATGGCAAATGTGTGTCATCATCATCACTGAGGATGGAAAATGCTGGTTGTGGGTCCACAACCACAAAATCAACAGGTGATGGTGGATGCTCCAGTGTTTGGGCATCAGTACATGAGTTATATAAATATAACAGGTTATGGACTCTCGATTTTAAGGACACGTTGATCCTGGAATTTTTCCCCCTGAAATGGGGCAATTGGCATGAGCCTGATGGGTTTTTTTGCCTTGCCCTGGCTCAAGGACCAGGGACAACTAGGGCTGTCTACCAGGGAGAGCTTGGGACTGCCCTTGTTAGAGCGGGAGTCATTGGGAGCCAGGGTGTAAGCAGGGTGTTTACAGGGATAATTCCCATTTTACCTGTGGTGCTCCTTGTACTGTCTGACTCCTGCCGACACTTTGGTAAGATCATTTCAAATTATTTACCTAATGTGTATTTAATATTGTGGGTTACGCTATAATACTTTGCGCTTATATTAGGCATGAATGTATTGCCCACAGTAAACCTACTTGTGTGTATATTTCTGACTAAACTGTGGTGATTGAGTTTTTCAGATGTTTTATAAAGAATATATCTTTTAACAGGTTAAATTAAATGTTAAGTTTTAGAATTTGCATCAGTGGTGTATTACATTGGACTATTTTCTGTTGCAAGCAGTACAGCCTATGATCATTTAAGGTCTGTACTGATCATGCTCTTGTTCTGCTGAATAAGGCAAAAAAAAAAAAACTGAACGATTCGCTGGTGAAAACAATGTTTGGCATTAAGATCCCAATGCAGATCCCAATTCCAGCGTTTTTAACAGCAAATCGCTCCAAATCTGTAAGGGTTATCATAATGCTCATGGTAAAATTTTGAAGATGAGATTCTCATCTTTAAATTGAATTCAAGGTCATCTTCATAGCCCTAAGGAGTCCTGAGATATGGTGCTCTAAAGTGCTCTTCCCCCTCCAGCCTCAGGCAGCATCTTAGGGTGTCATGATGGAGGAAGAAGGGGGAAGGAGTAGACTGCAGAGACAATGAGAAATCATCATTCTCTCTGCATAACCTGTATGTGAGCCTGTGGCGGGGTGGGGATGGTTAGAGAGAACTTCTGTCCATGTTATCCCCTGTCATATCAATCAGAGAGCACACTATATTATGCCTTCTGATTGTCACATAGAGCAATAATGTAATACCCCTCTTAGCCTAATCATAGGGTATTCATATGGTATTCTTCTGTAATACCCCTCTGAACATAACCAGGAAGTTTATTGGTGCTGTGACCCAGACGTTTAGCATCGTCTAGGTTGCAGCCCCAAAAGAGTTGCACCAAACACTTAAGCAAAACATGCACAAAGTCTTCAATAAAGTTTGCATTTGACCCTGTTCCTATCCTGTCCATACTTGATCTTTATAGAGTAAAATATGCCTACCGCCTCTCTAGCGATATCCGTTACACACTAAAATAATAGCAAAAACTATTATTACTAGAGATGAAAGCATAAAACATTTCTGTCAGGCAGAAAAAGTTCCATCAGTCAGATAACACATTTTCAGTCATTGAATGTCACCATATAAAATCCCAGTTTTGGGCAGCTTTCATATCGATATAATAGCGGGAGGTGATGGGTGGGCCCAGATATGAAATCATTGCACTGGGCCCACCAATGTGTTAAAACAGCCATGCTGTCTGAACTGCTGTGGGCCCACAAGTCATCACGCCAGATTCCAGAAGATGACCCCCAATTACTCCTGATGGCTATTGGGGCAACAGATTTGGATCTATCACCAGGTACTGAGAGACAGAAAGAAGCCAACCAGCAGCTGTGCTGACATTTTTGTACATGTATCTTTGACTACTACTAAACGCATTTGTTATTGAAAAGATAGCATCTAGAAAATTCTTGGGGAAGGTTTTAATTAAGATGATATTATCTGCAAATAAGGCAAATTTATGCTGATATGCACCTATATGAACTCCCTTAATTTGTAGGTTCATTCTAAATCTCTCAGCTAGAGATACTATGGAAAGAATAAAAAAAATATTGGGGAAATGGGGCCTAGTACCATGAGTGATTCCCGATTCATGTAAGAATGTACCATTAACAAATACATTTTATTTTGTGAAACTATGCTTTACATTTCTGAAAAAACAAATAACGTAGCCGCAATCTCTCATTGTCTTGCTCAACTTTAAGAGAAAAGACATGAGAAGACGTATTCTGTTTCTCTTTGGATCTAATTTTATTCGTAGCTTGAACTATCTTGGCTTCTCTAATTTTTTTTTATTTTACTGTCCATTCTAATTTGGATTGGGATCTTTGAATAGACATATCTTTCAAGGGATAGTCACAAGGTCAGATTGGGACTGTCCTTATCAGGACAGAAGCTATGTACGGGATGATAGGGTTTGATAGGGATGTATCCCTTACCCCTTGAACCTGAGATGTTTTTGATGATGCATTATGGTTTTCCCAGCTCTGCTTTTTTCCCATTCTGGTAAGATGGTTCTTTTTATATTTGAGCACTGGTTCTGAGCACGAGGGCACTTACTATTCGTGATTATTAGAGATGAGCGAACACCCAAATGTTCGAAGTTCGAAATCCGATTCGAACAGCCGCTCACTGTTCGACTGTTCAAACGGGTTTCGAACCCCATTATAGTCTATGGGGAACATATACTCGTTAAGGGGGAAACCCGAATCCGCATCTGCAGAGTCACCAAGTCCACTATGACACCCCAGGAAATGCATTGGCCAGCGTTGATTGGCCAGTCTCCAGGATTCGGCCAATCAGCGCTGGCTCTGCCGGAGGAGGCGGAGTCT
The DNA here is from genome assembly GCF_031893055.1 of Leptodactylus fuscus. Lineage (NCBI taxonomy): Eukaryota > Metazoa > Chordata > Amphibia > Anura > Leptodactylidae > Leptodactylus > Leptodactylus fuscus. The sequence continues at coordinate 71,590,653 of NC_134267.1, read as the reverse complement.
AAGATCGCTGTACACCAGTCTCCATTCAGGTCCGACCTTAGACTCCGCCTCCTCCGGCAGAGCCAGAGCTGATTGGCCGAAGGCTGGCCAATCAACGCTGGCCAATGCATTTCTATGGGTATGCAGAGACTCAGCAGTGTTGAGCCAGTTGTGCTCAACTACACCGTGTGCTGGTCAGCCCTGCTGTGCGAGCTCGGCACACACTCAGCTCTGCATCACCGCTGGCGTTGGCCAGCGTTGATTGGCCAGTATACAGAATCAGTAGAACCCTTGTGCACACTCGGCTCTGCTACATCAGAGCCGAGGGTGCGCTTGAACCCTTGTGCACACTCAGCTCTGCTACATCAGAGCCGAGGGTGCGCTTGAACCCTTGTGCACACTCGGCTCTGCTACATCAGAGCCGAGGGTGCGCTTGAACCCTTGTGCACACTCGGCTCTGCTACATCAGAGCCGAGGGTGCGCTTGAACCCTTGTGCACACTCGGCTCTTCTACATCAGAGCCGAGGGTGCGCTTGAACCCTTGTGCACACTCGGCTCTGTTACATTAGAGCCGAGGGTGCGCTTGAACCCTTGTGCACACTCGGCTCTGCTACATCAGAGCCGAGGGTGCGCTTGAACCCTTGTGCACTCGGCTCTTCTACATCAGAGCCGAGGGTGAGCTTGAACCCTTGTGCACACTTGGCTCTGCTACATTCAGTGTTTTTTTTTTTCTTTGTTGTGTCATATTGTTATTTTTTTTTCTTACAGATTTCTTACCATGGGGAGTATATATGTCTCTCTTCTAAGCACATCTTACTGCTCTCCGGGTCCTGATATTACAATTACAAGCAATACTACTCAGTTGTGCTGGGTTTTTTTTGTTTATTTTACTCCCCCCAAGAACTCGTCCATAGACGAGTATTATCAGGAGGGGAGGGAGGCGTTCCTCCCCGCTGATACTGTACAGCGCTATAGGCGCTGCTGTGGAAAAGGACGTTCCTGACAGAGTGTCAGAAACGCCCTTCTGACTGTGAAGAGCTACGGTACCGGCACCGATAGCTCTTCACCCGGGGCACAGATCGGGAAAGCCGACAGTGCGCTGAATTCAGCACACTGTCAGCTTTCCAGCGGTATATAACACCGCATGTGCCCAAATCCATGAAAGGTCCTCTTTAAAGGGATCCTATCATTAAAACTCAATTTTTTCTCCCTACCACGTACAATGTTGGTCAAAAGTATTGGCACCCCTGCAATTCTGTCAGATAATACTCATTTTCTTCCAGAAAATGATTGCAATCACAAATTCTTTGGTATTATTATCTTCATTTAATTTGTCTTCAATGAAAAACCACAAAAAGAATTGTCAAAAAGCCAAATTGGATATACAGTAATTCCACACCAAACATAAAAAAGGGGGTGGACAAAAGTATTGGCACTGTTTGAAAAATCATGTGATGCTTCTCTAATTTATGTAATTAACAACACCTGTTTCTTACCTGAAGCACCTAACAGGTGGTGGCAATAACTAAATCACACTTGCAGCCAGTTGAAATGGATTAAAGTTGACTCAACCTCTGCCCTGTGTCCTTGTGTGTACCACATTGAGCATGTAGAAAAGAAAGAAGACCAAAGAACTGTCTGAGGACTTGACAAGCAAAATTGTGAGGAAGCATGAGCAATCTCAAGGGTACAAGTCCATCTCCAAAGACCTGAATGTTCCTGTGTCTACAGTGTCATCAAGAAGTTTAAAGCCCATGGCACTGTGGCTAACCTCCCTAGATGTGGACGGAAAAGAAAAAATTGACGAGAGATTTCAACGCAAGATTGTGCGGATGGTGGATAAAGAACCTCGACTAACATCCAAACAAGTTCAAGCTGCCCTGCAGTCCAAGGGTACAACAGTGTCAACCCGTACTATCTGTTGGTGTCTGAATGAAAAGGGACTGTATGGTAGGATATCCAGGAAGACCCCACTTCTTACCCAGAGACATAAAAAAGCCAGGCTGGAGTTTGCCAAAACTTACCTGAGAAAGCTAAAAATATTTTGGAAGAATGTTCTCTGGTCAGATGAGACAAAAGTGGAGCTTTTTGGGAAAAGGCATCAACATAGAGTTTACAGGAGAAAAAAAGAGACCTTCAAAGAAAAGAACACGGTCCCTACAGTCAAACATGGCGGAGGTTCCCTGATGTTTTAGGGTTTCTTTGCTGTCTCTGGCACTGGAATGCTTGACCATGTGCATGGCATTATGAAGTTTGAAGACTACCAACAGATTTTGCAGCATAATGTAGGGCCAGTGTGAGAAAGCTGGGTCTCCCTCAGAGGTCATGGGTCTTCCAGCAGGACAATAACCCAAAACACACTTCAAAAAGCACTAGAAAATGGTTTGAGAGAAAGTACTGGAGACTTCTAAAGTGGCCAGCAATGAGTCCAGACCTGAATCCCATAGAACACCTGTGGAGAGATCTCAGAATGGCAGTTTGGAGAAGGCACCCTTCAAATCTCAGGGACCTGGAGCAGTTTGCCAAAGAAGAATGGTCTAAAATTCCAGCAGAGCATTGTAAGAAACTCATTGATGGTTACCGGAAGAGGTTGTTCGCAGTTATTTTGTCTAAAGGTTGTGCTACCAAGTATTAGGCTGAGGGTGCCAATACTTTTGTCTGGCCCATTGTTGGAGTTTTATGTAAAATGATCAATGATTTGACTTTTTTTTCATTCTCTTTTGTGTTTTTTCATTGCAAGCAAAATAAATGAAGATATTAATACCAAAGAGTTTGTGCTTGCAATAATTTCCTGGAAGAAAATGAGTATTATCTGACAGAATTGCAGGGGTACCAATACTTTTGGCCAACACTGTAGGAATAGCCTTAAGAAAGGTTATTCTTCTCCTACCCTTAGATGTCTTCGCATTGCCGTTTGGTATATAATCTGGTTTTCAGCAGTGTGCAAATTAATTCTCTCGCTGCTTCCATCTTCTTCAGGAACGTGTCTTCTTCGCATCTTCTTTCAACGGTGGCTTCAAACTTCTAGGCCTTGGGAAGCCAACTACACAGGCCTGCTGGCCACAAGAAAATAGCTGCTTACAATACTGTGTAAGCGGCCATTTTCTTGTTGCAGGCAAGCATGCGCAGTCGGCTTTGCCCTAGGCCTAGAAGTTTGAAGCCACCGTGAAGAAGACCAATTCCTTAAGAAGATGGAGGCAGCACTGGAGAGTTCTCTCGCAGCAATGGGGACACCCCCAGTGCTGTTTGAGTACTGGGGACCGCCCCAAGTGCTGCGAGAGAGCTCATTTGCATACTGACGAAAACCAGATTATATACCGAATGGCAGCGCGGAGAAGACATCTAAAGGTAGGAGAATAACCTTTCTTAAAGAGGACCTTTCACCATATCTGGGCACATGCAGTGTTATATACTGCCAGAAAGCTGACAGTGCGCTGAATTCAGCGCACTGTCGGCTTTCCCGATCTGTGCCCGGTGTAAAGCGCTATCGGTCCCGGTACCGTAGCGCTTTACAGTCAGAAGGGCATTTCTGACCATTAGCCAGAGACGTCCTTCTGCCTCGCGGCGCCAATCGCGCTGTGCTGTGGAGCGGGGAGGAACGCCCCCTCCTGCTCCTGATAATGCTAGTCTACGGACAAGCTGTGTGAGCAGAGGGAGGGGGCGTTCCTCCCGGCTCCACAGCACAGCGCGATTGGCGCCGCGAGGCAGAAGGACGTCTCTGGCTAATGGTCAGAAACGCCCTTCTGACCATAGAAGAGCTACGGTACCGGGCCGTAAGCTCTTCACACCGGGCACAGATCGGGAAAGCCGACAGTGCGCTGAATTCAGCGCACTGTCAGCTTTCTGGCAGTATATAGAACTGCCTGTGCCCGGACATGGTGAAAGGTCCTCTTTAAGGCTATTCCTACGTGGTAAGCTGAAAAAATTGAGTTTTAATGATAGGATTCCTTTAATGGTGCTATATAAATAAACAATAATAATAATAATAATAATAAAAATAATAATAATGTGAAGGTTATAATCATGTAATGTATGAAAAACATTGTTATCCTTAAAAGCTTAATGCTACATATAGTTGTTTATTTTTTAAACTGAAATACAAGATGGTGCCTGCACTCAGGATAAAATCCCATTGTATGCAAGTGAAGACACATGAAGAGTCAGATGGAAGAACGATTAAGGTCCTAAAATTTGTCAAATTGAGATGATGGCGCCTAGAAGTGTATGGCGCTTGAACCTATAGGCTGCCAGTTAAAAGTTGAAAAAGCAAAGTCCATGTTTATATTAGGCTTGCAAATATAGCGTAAGATGGAAAAGCGATCAGAGTCCTGCAACACAGACGAAGGACTAATGAAGTACCGCACGTCCTACAATGGTCCTTGGACAACAAGTCCTGTTCTGGAAAAAATATAGCAGACCTTAAGAAAACTACAAGAGGAAGAAAGTCAGCTGCATGCACAGGCACAAGCTTAGGGCAAAAATACAATTCCTTTTTACCCATTAGAAACGCCAAATATGCTGATTTGCAAGTTTTGAAGAAATTCTGTGGTCAGGCTTCACAGGACTTCTACAGCAAATTTCCCTCTGCTGACAAGTTTAAAGATAGCAGTTCTGAGGATGAAGCCTAGAAACTTTCAAAACAACATTTTTGAATGTTTGAAGAAGTAGTTATAAGTCTCCAAATATTAAAACTTTACTTAAAATTTACGTTTTTGGACCTTGATTGTTCTTCCATCTCACTCTTCACATGTTTGGCGCGCTGCCAGGAGAATCCACCCAAAAACGGAGAAGCTGAATATACACTCACCGGCCACTTTATTAGGTACACCATGCTAGTAACGGGTTGGACCCCCTTTTGCCTTCAGAACTGCCTCAATTCTTCGTGGCATAGATTCAACAAGGTGCTGGAAGCATTCCTCAGAGATTTTGGTCCATATTGACATGATGGCATCACACAGTTGCCGCAGATTTGTCGGCTGCACATCCATGATGCAAATCTCCCGTTCCACCACATCCCAAAGATGCTCTATTGGATTGAGATCTGGTGACTGTGGAGGCCATTGGAGTACAGTGAACTCATTGTCATGTTCAAGAAACCAGTCTGAGATGATTCCAGCTTTATGACATGGCGCATTATCCTGCTGAAAGTAGCCATCAGATGTTGGGTACATTGTAGTCATAAAGGGATGGACATGGTCAGCAACAATACTCAGGTAGGCTTTGGCGTTGCAACGATGCTCAATTGGTACCAAGGGGCCCAAAGAGTGCCAAGAAAATATTCCCCACACCACCACCACCAGCCTGAACCGTTGATACAAGGCAGGATGGATCCATGCTTTCATGTTGTTGACGCCAAATTCTGACCCTAACATCCGAATGTCGCAGCAGAAATCGAGACTCATCAGACCAGGCAACGTTTTTCCAATCTTCAATTGTCCAATTTCGATGAGCTTGTGCAAATTGTAGCCTCAGTTTCCTGTTCTTAGCTGAAAGGAGTGGCACCCGGTGTGGTCTTCTGCTGCTGTAGCCCATCTGCCTCAAAGTTCGACGTACTGTGCGTTCAGAGATGCTCTTCTGGCTACCTTGGTTGTAACGGGTGGCTATTTGAGTCACTGTTGCCTTTCTATCAGCTCGAACCAGTCTGGCCATTCTCCTCTGACCTCTGGCATCAACAACGCATTTCCGCCCACAGAACTGCCGCTCACTGGATCTTTTTTCTTTTTCGGACCATTCTCTGTAAACCCTAGAGATGGTTGTGCGTGAAAATCCCAGTAGATCAGCAGTTTCTGAAATACTCAGACCAGCCCTTCTGGCACCAACAAGCATGCCACGTTCAAAGGCACTCAAATCACCTTTCTTCCCAATACTGATGCTCGGTTTGAACTGCAGGAGATTGTCTTGACCATGTCTACATGCCTAAATGCACTGAGTTGCCGCCATGTGATTGGCTGATGAGAAATTAAGTGTTAACGAGCAGTTGGACAGGTGTACCTAATAAAGTGGCCGGTGAGTGTATATGGATAAGTTTAAACGTTCTCTCTTTGGTGATTGAGATATATTACACCAATCAGGAATGAACACAATGACTTACACTGTTCTTATCTTTCTCCCTTTGTCTGCTGCTATTTAATCTCATGTTGTCCTAAATACACTGCGCCAGTGCACATCCTCTCAGCTGAGAGAGGAACTAATACTAACATTGTGAGTGGTGCCATTTTCTTATTGCTGGCACTCAGCCATACTAAATAGGACGACAACAGTTACCCAGGATTACTGGTCAATTGGCCATTAATACAGCCTCTGACCTTATAAATAATAATTGTGCATGTGTATTGCAAAGCATTATAAAATTGCTAAGGTTCTGTTACAGGTGGTATAGAGCAGTTTGTAATAGAACTAAGAAGAATAACAAGCCTGGGAGCCTTCAACAACTGTCATGACAATGAATCAACGTCGTCAAATCTCTTTGCAGGAGCTAGCGAACCACCCCAAAGTGGCAGAAGCATTTACCCAGGCATTAGGGGATTAATTGCCCATGTTCAGTAAAGGAGTTGTTCAATTTCAGTAGTTAAATTTTCTTGTTTGTATATGAAAAATCTCTGCTAGCTCAGTTTTCTACATCTCTGCTAGCTGTCATTCTTTGTTTACTTGCAGTTGATAAAGATCAGTTCAAAACTGCGAGAAATTGATAACTAATAAACAATAACATTTATTTGCTGAAATTGGACAACCCATTTAATAACGTTTAGGTGTAAAGTAAATATATTCTTGGAAATTCAAAATTTGCACAGCTTCACAAGCACAATGAACTACTATGATCAATGAAATATCTGTTGTTCACAGTACATCAAAGCTGATCCTGATGCTTTATTTCACGCTCACACTTTATGCCATACTTTTGGACTATGATGTACATCATCTTATTATTATGACCCCGTTAACGCTAGGTTCACACCTGCGTTCTGGTCTCCGTTCTGTGGTTTCCGTCTTCTGCATGCAAGTAGGTGGAAACCACAGACCGGGTCCGGCCGTGAGCATTTTATACTCTCCGCCGCGAAACCGGTTTTTTAAAATCCGGACACAGAGTACTGCATGTCCGACTCTGTGTCCGGATTAAAAAAACCCGGTTTCGCGGCGGAGAGCATAAAACGCTCACCGCCGCACAGCTTTCTCACCCATTCAAATGAATGGGTGAGAACGTGTCCTGCAGGTTTCCGTCTCCTGCCTCTGTTTTATGCAGGAAACCGAAACCTACAGAACGGACACCTGGGCGCGGATGTGAACGAGCCCTAAGCCTCCGCTAGTAGGGGTGGATCCGACGCTCTGACTGGTCGAGTCCATATGACGTCATCTCTAGGGGCTCGTAGTTCAGATACATAAGGAGGTGTGCATTCAGCATCCGTCATTACCAATGTACTGGCGTCCACCAGCAGGACCTGCGGTTTAAACTGCAAGATTTTGTTATTTTTGGCTTGCTGAATTTCTACATCTCTCTCCTGATGATTGTACTGAAATGCGTTGAGTGTACTATATGGGCACTTCACTTGGTAGCCTTTAAGAAGTGTGGTTCTCTAGCGTTTATTATAGCTTTAGTACTGATATGTTAAACCAGCGTTTCACAAACTTTTTAAGTCGAGGAGCACTGTTCAGGACAGAAATTCTGCAGGGAGCACTAAACATATTTTATGTAAAACCTACATAGGTGCCAATAATAACGATCGTTATTAACTATGGGGGGGTATCCAACGAATTGATATTAGATATTACATTTTCTATTAATGTTATTCTAAATTTTTTTATTTATTTTTTTTTCATTTTTCAAGGGGCAACACAGTGGCTCAGTGGTTAGTACTACAGCCTTGCAGTGCTGGAGTCCTGGGTTCGAATCCTGCCAGAAGCCACACCTGCTAGGCGTTTGTATGTTCTCCCTGTGTTTGTGTGGATTTACTCTCATACTACAAAGACAGACTGATAGGAAAAAAAATATACATTGTGAGCCGTATATGGGGCTCACAATCTACTCAAATTTATTTATTTTTTTCTTTTTCAGTCACAGTTAAAAAATAAGGAACGTAACTACATATAACGAAAAACAAAAATCCTGAAGACATAGATCCTATTTCTTATGTTGAATTAGTTCAGCTTTAGTAATCTCTTCAACACTGCAATTGAAAAGTAGTATCACCCAAATCTGGTTCTGGATAATCACAACATCCATATTTTAACATAATATTTGAACATACCTGTTGGATGTTGATGCAGCTGCTCCTACTGGAGGGTCTGTGTCCGTGGTATTAACTACTTTTCTGAAGGGTCCAGTCTTCAACCAGCGATCTATTGCTGAACAACCAAATTAGGAATGTTTTCCGAATAACACGTGGTGAATAACTGCAAATACTGCACAAACTAAACTGACACAGCAAGGATCAAGTGACCGCACAATACGAGCGTGAAAGATGACTAAAGCACTTCCATTCGTAAGTACAGTTTGTTCGGCAAATATACAAGACCAGCATATTAAGGTGGAAAGGGCGGTCTGAGACCACTCCATGAAGCGTTAATCTGCCGACCTCGTATATTCGCCGAACAGACTGTAGTGCTGCGTCGAATATTAGGAGTGCATGTGAACCAGTATTTTAATTTTGAAATCCTTCACATTTATCTACTTTTTATTGTTAACCATTTATTAGTGACATATCGCGGAGCACCTGTAGATGGTTCGCGGAGCACAGTTTGGGAAACGCTGTGTTAAACAGTATAGAGTTATTTACCTAGGTGGCATTATATTAGACGCCAGCACCTCTTTATGTCACTACTCTGGTTATATGGGGTCTACTTTTATGCTGAAAGTGACAGCATAACCACTCTGATACTTACAAGCTAGTATTTGTATCTCTCCCCTATTGATCTAGGATTTTCTAGTGAGTGGCCCTCATACTACTCCCTCTTTACTTTGTGTCAAATTTTACCTGTTATATTAAAATTTAAATTTTATTTCATGCTAGGTTAGAATTTCATTTTTTTAAAGCACATAGTAATAGCCTTTATAGAGGCTATTGATCTCTTACATTTATCTTGAAGGTCCGCACTGCTTTTTTTGAATTTTTCTTAATTGTGCTCAGAGAGGTCAGGGGGCGTTCCCCCTGTGCTCTGAACACAGCATTGTCATCCATTCCAGTGCTGCCTTTCTTGTGCTCCGTCAGCCATTCTCCTCCTCTTCTTATAGGAGACCACCACAAAATGGCAGATGGAACAACCAACTGCACATGTCCGTTAGCCATTTTGTGATGGTCTCATGCCCCCTGAACACAATGAAGAAAAATTCAAAAATGGCAGCGCAGGCATTCAAGATAAAGGTAAGAAATTCCCCTTTCAAACAACATAACTTACTTATTTTTCTGCTCTCAGAGCCATATGAGGTCTTAATGATGGCGGGATAAATTGTTCTTCCTGAGGCTACCTTAATTATTCTGTACAATGCTGGAAAAAGATTCAGGATAGGGTGGATTCAAAGAAACAGTGCATTTGTGCGACTTTCATATGGGCTTCGATTTTACTACATTCACTGTACAGCCAAAGTGACCTGTATTCTATGTATCAGTACGATTCCAAGGATACCAAATTTATATCATTTTATTTAAAAAGACCAATCAATCAAGTACTTTTATATGTGTTCTAGGATTCTAGGGTGATTTGAACTTTTATTTTTTTATTTTTATATTTTTTACTTTTTTTTATGCAGGGGGTCTGATCACTAATGCAATCCATTACAATGCTAATGCACTGCAATGCTTTGCAATAAAAACAGCATTTTTGCAGGCTATATAGTGAAGCCTGCAGTAGAATCCATTGAATGACAGTCTGGGTAGCCTTCACAAGGCTCTCCACTGTCATGCCAATGGGATCCCGGCCCCGGAGCTTGCTTTAAGTGCTGGCGATCGCTGGGAAAATGGCACCAACTTAGACGGAGGAGCCAGAGGGGTTAATGCCCGTGATTGTTGCGGGCACCGATCGCGGGTATGTACACTGGGTATCTGCTGTATAAAACATGTTTAAAGACTCCGCATGATGGGAAGGGGTTAAATAATCTGAGGCAGAATTGAAACCTGCTCGGTAGTCAGATGAATCAAAATTTTAAATTTTTTTAAGGAAACCATATCCTGCAGACTTAAGAGAGGGAACATCCAGGTTATCAGCACACAGTTCAAAAGTCTGCATCCAGTAGGCCTGACTTGATTAATTTTAGGACAAGTTTCTGTTCTTACGGAGAATTTACTAGTATGTCCCTCAAACTTTGCAAAAAGAAGGGGCTGGAGTGGGAATATTTAACATGGAATGTATAAACTTGTCCTCTCCTCCAATAAGAGGACTAACAAACACAAAGACTTTGGCCTTCGAAATTTACAATGATGTTATAAAAGTCCCAAAACAGGCACCTTCGACTAATACCGGGGTGTGCAGTGACCTGCAGTGCCTGGGATATAGCTGAATGTATAACCCATTGACTATTCTCTTACCAGGATTGAGTGGTAGAACAATTAAAGGCACCTTGTAGCCTTTAAAACTGTAGAAATGATGTCATGAACTAGAAAAACAAAAACAATTAGTACTAAAAAAATATACCAAAGTTGTAAACTTTATGATAGCCCGATAATGTTCGTCTGATTATGTTACGTTTTGGGTGTCCCAACTCTCGGCACCCCCCACAGTTTTTAGAAATGAGGTGTTCATTCAGTTCTACCAACGTTTTAATGATTAATAGAGCAAGACTCAAAAACAAAGGTGCACAATAATATCTAACAACCCAGGGTCATACTATTCTGGTGGTTTATGACTTTGCCAGACCATAAATAAAAAACATCTGTGAAAAACCAAAACAAAAAACGGTACAACTAGTTTTCCAATGTTAAGGTGCCCATACGCCTGTTTGTTCAACAACATTTCCTCCCACTCCACCATACATGCTCGTTTAAGCAGTGGGGAGAGGAAGAAAGTGCCAGGTTTCTACAAGGAGAACAAAAGGATTGGGCGTCAATTTAACAAGTACAGTCCTTCTTTCTTTCCCGGATATTATGGAGTTGGAAGACCTCTACACATTAGACAGTCAGCAGGTTCAGCCAATCTTTCTATAACCGATATGGGCACTTTTACTCTCCTACCCAATCTTCAGTTTTGGTAGTTGGGTTGGAAAGGCATGAACCCATTAGGACCTGTGCATGAAACTCACTGAGCTTCATACGGATGCCTTGGCAACTGGACTGTAGATGCTTGTCTCTCAGCCTGATCTGAAGATTGGGTATGAAAGTAATATTGGTATGGCACTTTAAGGTTTATACGGTATACAAAAATTACACATTTGCCTTCTTCAGGACAGGTCTGAAATCACTAGCATGGTATTATCTTCAAGGTGAGAAATCTAGACCTTCTTCAGATATGTCTTTTTTGGCTTGTAGACCCACCATATATGGCTGTAAATTTACTACTGCAGATGGTGAATCTTGGTTCACAATCAACAAATAGTTCTCTTCAAGACGTGAAGAAGTTTGCAGAAGTTTCGTGGATGATGTTGACATTTTCCATTACGTCTCTCTCAAAAACGTATTACAATAAAATATAACCAACTGTAACGAAGCATCAACAAAGATTTTTTCAAAAATTGCGGAAATTTCCAAACGACTAAACTGGGTAGAACCAGTGACAAGCTTACTGGTCTTCTGGGTCTACTGCCACTAAAATTGGCTTGTCATCATCTCCAGATATAATAAAGGTGCAGATTTCTTCTGCTTCATCTTCCTCAACTTTCACAGTATTCTCTATAGGATTGTCCATTGGACTCAGCATGGGATTTTTGTCATTGACTTGAGGTTTGATTTCAATCGCTTTGTTGGAACAGGATTCCCATTCTCCTTCCTCCTTTTCTTGAGCAGGGCTTGAGGAAAATCCCTTAATACTCAGGTCCTCATCCTTATTATCGGTGTCAGGTGGTTTAAGGGTCTGTGGAGAGTCACAGTTTTTTGCCGAAGGAGGCAACGAAGAACCTGGATTATGGCCGGAAGTCTTGGAGGTTGCAGATTCTTCTGCATAGTCCATCTCCCAATTTTCATCTTGAACCTTGGATTCCTCAGTCTTGGCCACTATTTTTTCTTCTTTCTTTGTCTTGAACCTGTCTTGTGAAGTTTCTGCTTTAGACCAAGGTGGAGAGAAGCTTTGTCTGTTTTTTTGCTGCCAGCTCTCTTGGATTTCTCCATCTCTCCCTCTGCCATCTTGCCAGCGACCACGTTTAAAAGAGTTGCCTCTATCTTTGAATCTGTCAGGGCTATCTTGGAACCTTTTCCGACCCCCAGAATCCATGTTCCCTGATCTGTCTCCAAATCGTCTTTCTTGACCATTGGAGTACCCTTGCCAGGACCGACCACCACAGTCTCCTCGACCTCTTCCAGATCCTTTGCCAAAACTGTTTTGTGATCTACCAGACAAGCTGTCCTCACTCTGCTTATCTCCAAACCTTACAGATCCCCGCTGTGGTGAGCTTGGTTTTTCATGGTTAGAAGAGAATGGGTTACCTTTATTATTCCCGAACACATCATTAGATTTCGGGGGCAACGTGTTACTGGCCAATGGAAAGTTTCCTATGTTGTCCTGCAGGGAAGGAGTCATGTTCATTGTACTGATATTGAAAGATGTTCCGCTTGAGGGTGGGATACTGGAAAACAAAGGATCATTTTGGTTGCGTGCGATACCACCTATACGCTGATTAAAATTTGGCTCTGGATTTTGGCAGGCTTGAACACTTTGTTGAGTACCATAAGGCATTACTCCCGGCTGGCATGCAGGAAACTGATTCATATAGGGCATATTACAAGACAGTGAATTCACGCATGCACCAAAAGGATATGCCATAGGCATGTATGGATATGCTGGGTACATGGGTAGGTAGCATGGCATCTGAGTAGATGTTCTGTAAGCTCCCAAAACATTATTAAGCAAATAGGACAATGCATCCAGACGTATTGGAACTGTGATCCCGGAAATGGAGGATGAGGATGATCCAGACCGCCCCACCAGGGACTGCAGATTTAATGCCCCACTGGTGGAAGAGGAATGTCCATGTTTGTCCAAGGACTGAGAAGATCTTTGATGGGAAGGTGGTACAATGGAAGATCTAGTGTGGCCATGATGGGGCTTATTCCCCGAAAGTGAACTATCCATACTGGTTATTTCCCTGATGACAGTATTTTGGGAGGAGGATAATGGCTCCCCTTCTGATGGCCTAGAAGGAAAGCCAAAAAGAGACAATATGAAGGTCAATACTGAGCACTAAGTCTGAGGGACACAGTGTTACTGCTGCTTTAGTAATGTAATGTATGTGCACAGTGACTGCACCAGCAGAATAGTGAGCACAGCTCTGGAGTATAATACAGAATGTAAGGGTCCATTCACACGGAGTAACGTGCCGCGTGATGTGGCACGTATACGGCGTGTGAGACTTTGCGTGCCGTAAAAGCTCCCATTGATTTCAATGGGCGCCTGGATCGTATACACCGCGTTATTTTGCGGCCGCAAATTCACGGCCGAAAAATAACGCGGCGTATAAGATCCAGGCTCCCATTGAAATCAATGGGAGCTTTTACAGCGCGCAAAGTCTCACACGCCGTATATGTGCCACATCACGCAGCACGTTACTCCGTGTGAATAGACCCTAACTTGGGATCAGTACAGGATAAGTAATGTAATGCATGTACAAAGTGACTGCACCAGCAGCATAGTGAGTGCAGCTCTGGAGTATAATACAGGCTCAGAATCAGTACAGGATAAGTAATGTAATGTATGTACACAGTGACTGCACCAGCAGAATAGTGAGTGCAGCTCTGGAGTATAATACAGGATGTAACTCAGGATCAGTACAGGAAAAGTAATGTAATGAATGTACACAGTGACTGCATCAGCAGAATAGTGAGTGCAGCTCTGGAGTATAATACAGGATGTAACTCAGGATCAGTACAGGATAAGTAATGTAATATATGTACACAGTGACTGTACCAGCAGAATAGTGAGTGCAGCTCTGGAGTATAATACAGGCTCAGAATCAGTACAGGATAAGTAATGTAATGTATGTACACAGTGACTGCACCAGCAGAATAGTGAGCGCATCTCTGGAGTATAATACAGGCTGTAACTCAGGATCAGTACAGGAAAAGTAATGAAATGAATGTACACAGTGACTGCATCAGCAGCATAGTGAGTGCAGCTCTGGAGTATAATACAGGCTCAGAATCAGTACAGGATAAGTAATGTAATGTATGTACACAGTGGCTGTACCCGCAGAATAGTGAGTGCAGCACTGCAGTATAATACAGGATGTAACTCACGATCAGTAATATAACGTATGTACACAAGGGCAGAATAAATTTCTCTTCACGGCTGTACACTAATGCCAGCGGGGAGCTGGGGGTTATGTTATTATTTAGACTCCAGTATCTGAAAGAAACCATGTTAATATACCTCTGATGAGATGTCCTGTGAAACAATGGGCATTGAAACGCGTTAGATAGCGCAGGCAGTGTGGGTGAGTGTGCTATAACTTAGGCTGATTCATTTAACTCCTCACAGACCTGAGTTTATTAGTGAGGAAGTTCCTATCTAGCACTTGTAGTTAGCGTGGTTGCTGCTTGGGACAGGAGCTGTGAGACCCAAGCAGTGGACATTGAGTGAGAAACATTAACGTTAAGGCATTAATTTCAGAGGCGTCTGACTTAGCCTTTGATCTAGCTGGTCACTAACCTGGGGCTCCTCTTATATTATCGGAGGGGTACTACTTTGGATAATAAATATATCCTATCTTGGTCACCTGCAAATTTGAAGTGGTTTCATTATGGATAGGTTGTTTGACCAAGTTTCCCCCTTATAAATTGTGTAGGGGTTGATCTGTGGTATTTTACTGAACGGAATATAAACAGCTTAAGGGGTGAAATATATCTTCCTCATTTGCATCTAGTGGCCATCGTTGTATTTTTGACAGCCAACTAAATTTGCACACTTCCCTACTGCCTGTTATTTTATGGGGAATTTATTATTTTTTCATTTTTTGTTTTTAGATTCTTTTCTGTTTGGGGAATGCTTTTTAATCTTTATTAATAAAAGCTATATTTTAAACGTCCTTTTTGGGTAGGCCCACTCTCCTACTCTTGGTCTAATATAAAATTGAGGGCACATTATACGTTGAACCATTGTTTTGGTGGAATTACAAACTGAGTTTTTGGCAGAAGATTTTGACGTGGAATCGGCCTCAAAATCTGCTGCCAAAAACTGCCCCCATTGACTTCATGCCCCTATTTCCCACAGATTCCGTGGATGACTCAGGCTAGCAATGCAGTACGTTCACACGCGGAATCCATTTTCCGCCGTGTGAACATACCCTAAGTGTTATTCAATCCTTCGGTGAGGCTCCTGAGTCAGTCACTTCATGATAATCATTAGATGGATTAGGGATGAATAAAACTCCACTGAAGAGAATCCTAATACAGCACAGTAGTGATATATCACTCTCTGTATATAGCATTATACAGGCGGTCAGGTCCCTATACCAGTACAGTAGTGATATCTTACACTCTGTATATAGTACTAGTTTCTGCCTGTGACTTCATCTGCATGGACTTCAGAGTTTGTGTTTAAGTCCTTAGGTATTTGATATGGTAATCGCAAAATTTATATTGTTTTTTTTTTTTGGACACACGTATGTTAATATATTTCTATAGACGACTTTGTATGAGTTATTATTTTCCGCCAGTACGTATAACTTTTGGGCCATAAAAGTGACATAAAGCTGACCATGTGAGAAGCAAGGAGTGCCCAAATAACTTCCTGCCACTTTCAGCGTTTGGCCCTGGTACTTACTGTATATAACTCATACATTGTCGTCTATAGAAGTGTGTTAACTTAAAATACGTTTGTCCAAAAAAAAAAAAACATTATAAATTTTGCGATTAACCATATCAAAATACCTAATGAACATGAAACTGCAGCTATTTCTCTCTATTAAAGAGCAACCAATATGACGGGTGAAATTTTTTTTATCCCATTAATATTTTTATTACTCACACATTTTTCATTTCTCTCTGGAGCCAATTCAGAAGTCGTGGGCAGAAGCTAGTATTCACATAAATTAATAGGAGTTGTGAAGCCATGTCAGTTACAGGGCTAAAAAGTAGCCTATGTGTTAATCGAGGTTACAATCTATCTATGTGCCAAATGTCATCCAAATCAGTTCAGCCGTTTTTGCATGAAAGAGTAACAAACATCCAAACTTTCACATTTAATAATCCTATTAATATTATAAATGTGAAAGTTTGTGAGTTTGTGGGTTTGTGTGTTTGGATGTTTGGATGTTTGTTCCTCTATCACCGAAAAACCGCTACACCGATTTGGCTCAAATTTTCCACAAACATAGCTAATACACAGGATTGCGCAATAGGCTTTTTGTCACAATAACGCACATACGTTTTCCCCACGAACCACACAAACATCCAACTCACATCACCAGCTCTGTAAATTCACAAACTTTGGATCACAGCAAGCCCCAAAACTGCACATTCCCCTCTCCAACCTAGCCCCTAAACATACACAATCACATTCACATATACTTCGGCACTTTCACACTCACCTTCACCATTGTGCAGGAGCCGACCTGTTTCACTCTCCGGCCCAGCCATCTTTACCAACCCCCACCACTGGGGGAATCCGCGGCTCCGCCCACCAGACTACTCCACTGTCTTCACAGGAGCATGCGCACGTTACACACATAAACAACGTGTTGGCAGCACGCCACCATTTTGCTCCTCCACCTTGCACAGCAACACCCGACACAGTGACTCCAGGCCGCTACAGTCCCCGACGCCACTGTCACCTCCCTGCTGTTTGCTATTGATGCGCTATCCACCCGCCCGACACTGGTAAGTACACGTACGATTCTTGCATTGCCAGGACCTCTGGCCTGTATAGTACGCTGTACCAACAACTTACTCTCCATCATAAACTGACCCATCTCCCTCCGTATCCTATTTATCTACTTAGCCTCCTCAACACTCCTCACACTAACTTGCACCGCACTTCACCCCCTTACTATGGGCCATGCCGCTGATGTTCCGATACCAAACACCCACCATAGCCGCCGCTTATTGCCATAGCCCTGTTGACTCCATTTCCACTGCCTGGGCTCCGTTACCAGCACACGCCGTTCCATTACGGCGCACGACGGCGCTTCCCCTCTACCAGGTGCCCGGGAGCCGCACCACACACATAGCCTGCTTCGCCCCCCTGAGCTCCCCCATTGCTACACACATTCCCTACTCCGCCGCCTTTTCTGACCTATACCGCGGCGACACGCACGCCCGCCATACCCTGCTCAGCCACCCTCAAGTCCCCCCATGATGTCCCCCATTGATGGCCACATTCCCTCCTCCACCGCCTTCTCTTACCTGTACGGCGCCTCCGGTCTGTCCCCCGCTGCGTGTAGCCATCCTACTCCTGGTCTCCGCCGCCTACACTGAGCTATGCTGCCGCCGGCAGATTACTATAGCAACCGCCGGGTCTCACACGCGTCACACTCAGCAAAATCTGTCCAGGCTGCTGCAGGCTATGCTACATAGCCTGCAATAGCACTGGCACAATTAGGCAATGCATTGCAATACATTACTATTGCAATGCATTGCATTCTTTACCACACCCCCTGCTGTTCTACAACCCTATTGTTTGCCAAGCTGCTGCATGCAGCCTGCAAAACTCAGTCAGGGGCCATTCACATGGCCTCACGCGCTGCTCATTATCATCTTTTTTGGGAACGGAGCGCCGCGTGGCGCTAGCGTATACGCCGCGTTTCCCACCATAAACGCCATGCCGTAAATGGCGCTGTGCAAACGCGGCGCTACGTGCCAAAATAAGCACTAAATGAGCACCGCCTTACGCTGTGTCAATGGCCCCTCACATTGTTACATAAAAAAGCCTCATGTATTCTGTAACTTACAACAACAACAACATATGAACTTACATTTCATATCCCAGACCTTTTACACACTACTACAACCTTGACCGCAACTGTATTTACACACTGCTACAATCACCGCAGACGAAGTCGCGGGTACCAGCTAGTAATATAATAATAATAACTATTTATTTATTTATAATACTATACTATATATATATATATATATATATATATATATATATATATATATATATATATATTATACTATACTACTAGTAGGAGTATATAAGCTGTCATGTCCATATACCAGTACAGTAGTGATATATTACACTCTGTATACAGTACTATATAAGCGGTCATATCCCTATACCAGTACAATAGTGAATGCTTACACTCTGTATATAGTATTATATAGGTGGTCATATCCTTATACCAGTATAGTAGTGATAATACTCTGTATATAGTATTATATAGGTGGATATGTCCTTATATTAGTACATTAGTGATCCTACTAATATTATAAGTGTGAAAGTTTGTGTGTTTGGATGGTTGGATGTTTGTGTGTTTGGATGTTTGTTCCTCAATCACGCTAAAACGCCTGGACGGATTTGCGTGCAATTTTCCACAAACATAGTTTTCCCTTAGGATTGAGTCACAGGCTACTTTTGGTGCCACTAAACAACATGGCTTCCTAGCAGGAGACTCACAAAAGCAGGACTCCTAGCCCCAGCTATAGACTCACACACACTGCCTGGCATTTCCTGCCTCAACCTGCCTGCACACTCCTTACTGTCACCTCAGGAGAAGCCCTCACTCTACTCATTCACATTTTACATATAGCTTTCCACTATATAACACATCACATTGTCTGTATCACGACATACACAATACAACACATCACATTGTCTGACACAATACAACACATCACATTGTCTGACACAATACAACACATCACATTGTCTGTATCACGACATATACAATACAACACATCACATTGTCTGACACAATACAACACATCACAGTGTCTGACACAATACAACACATCACATTGTCTGTATCACGACATACACAATACAACACATCACATTGTCTGACACAATACAACACATCACATTGTCTGACACAATACAACACATCACATTGTCTGTATCACGACATACACAATACAACACATCACATTGTCTGACACAATACAACACATCAGTGTCTGACACAATACAACACATCACATTGTCTGTATCACGACATACACAATACAACACATCACATTGTCTGACACAATACAACACATCACATTGTCTGACACAATACAACACATCACATTGTCTGTATCACGACATACACAATACAACACATCACATTGTCTGTATCACGACATACACAATACAACACATCACACTGTCTGTATCACGGCATACACAATACAACACATCACATTGTCTGTATCACGACATACACAATACAACACATCACATTATCTGTATCACAACATACGCAATATAACACATCACATTGTCTGTATCACGACATACACAATATAACACATCACATCACATTTGCTAGCCCACCAAACTTTTTAAAGCACTTTTACAGTTTCAGACGTCTGTGTCCGCCCAATTCTCAAATCACCGCAGACGAAGTCGCGGGTAAAAGCTAGTATATTATAATCTGTATGTTCTGCATATAGTATTATATATGCGGTCATATCCGTATACTAGTACAGTAGTGATTTCTTACACTCTGTATACAGTATTACATAGGTGGACATCTCCTTATACCAGTACAGTAGTGATATATTACAATCTGTATATAGTATTATATAGGTGGACATGTCCCTATACCAGTACAGTAGTGATATATTGCAATCTGTATACAGTATTATATAGGTGGACATGTCCTTATACCAGTACAGTAGTGATATATTACAATCTGTATACAGTATTATATAGGTGGACATGTCCTTATACCAGTACAGTAGTGATATATTACAATCTGTATACAGTATTATATAGGTGCACATGTCCCTATACCAGTACAGTAGTGATATATTACACTCTGTATACAGTATTATATAGGTACACATGTCCCTATACCAGTACAGTAGTGATATATTACACTCTGCATATAGTATTATATAGGTGGACATGTCCCTATACCAGTACAGTAGTGATATATTACACTCTGTATACAGTATTATATAGGTACACATGTCCCTATACCAGTACAGTAGTGATATATTACACTCTGCATATAGTATAATATAGGTGGACATGTCCCTATACCAGTACAGTAGTGATATATTACAATCTGTATACAGTATTATATAGGTGGACATGTCCTTATATCAGTACAGTAGTGATATATTACAATCTGTATACAGTATTATATAGGTGGACATGTCCCTATACCAGTACAGTAGTGATATATTACACTCTGTATACAGTATTATATAGGTACACATGTCCCTATACCAGTACAGTAGTGATATATTACACTCTGCATATAGTATTATATAGGTGGACATGTCCTTATATCAGTACAGTAGTGATATATTACAATCTGTATACAGTATTATATAGGTGCACATGTCCTTATATCAGTACCATAGTGATATATTACAATCTGTATACAGTATTATATAGGTGCACATGTCCCTATATCAGTACCATAGTGATATATTACAATCTGTATACAGTATTATATAGGTGGTCATGTCCCTATACCAGTACAGTAGTGATATATTACACTCTGTATACAGTATTATATAGGTGGACATGTCCCTATACCAGTAGTGATATATTACAATCTGTATACAGTACTATGTGGACATGTCCTTATATCAGTACAGTAGTGATATATTACAATCTGTATACAGTACTATATAGGTGGTCATGTCCTTATACCAGTACAGTAGTGATATATTACAATCTGTATACAGTATTATATAGGTGGACATGTCCCTATACCAGTACAGTAGTGATATATTACACTCTGTATACAGTATTATATAGGTGGACATGTCCCTATACCAGTAGTGATATATTACAATCTGTATACAGTACTATGTGGACATGTCCTTATATCAGTACAGTAGTGATATATTACAATCTGTATACAGTACTATATAGGTGGTCATGTCCTTATACCAGTACAGTAGTGATATATTACAATCTGTATACAGTATTATATAGGTGGTCATGTCCCTATACCAGTACAGTAGTGATATATTACACTCTGTATATAGTATTATATAGGTGGACATGTCCTCATATCAGTACAGTAGTGATATATTACAATCTGTATACAGTATTATATAGGTGGACATGTCCTTATACCAGTACAGTAGTGATATATTACACTCTGTATACAGTATTATATAGGTGGACATGTCCCTATACCAGTAGTGATATATTACAATCTGTATACAGTACTATGTGGACATGTCCTTATATCAGTACAGTAGTGAAATCTCACACTCTCTATATAGTATTATATGGGCGGGCAGTGGTGTATACAGTATTATACAGTCAGTACACTAGTGGTATATGTATATATCACCCCCGCTGACCCTCCCTCACCTGTCTCTTCTGCTCTCCATGTTGTCGGCCCCGCACGCGGTTCTTCACTGCAGATCCTTCCGCAGGGCGTGGCTTAGGCGCAGTATGTGTACAGGGCGGGATCCGTCCGCGGATATGGAGTTGGGGGGAGGGGAGGCTAGTGCAGCTTATGGGGACAGCACTGAGGGGTGTCAGACTGCTCCACTACAGGTGGGGTGTATGTGATATACAGTACATGTGGGATGTGTATAATGTATAAATACTGTATGCTATATATGTGTGTAATGTGTCATAGTCTCTAGTCTCATATACTGTATAGGGTGGACATGATATGGATGTGTACAGGTGGATATGGGTGAGTACAAGTGTGTATGGAAGTGCACATGTGTGTATGTCTGTAGTTGTGTATGCCAGATGTATGTATAGGTGAGTGCAAGAGTATGAGGGTATGTGTAAAGGTGTGTATAGGTGTGTATTATAGGCATGTATTGGGGTGAGGAGGTGTTATTTGCAGATGTGTGCAGACGTCTATAGGTATGTTTATAGGTGTGTGTGTAGATGTCTATAAGTGTTTGTATAGGTGTGTGCAGATGTCTATAGGCAGGGGCGGATCCAGAGCCGGGGCCCCGCGCTTAGCGGGGCCCCCGCGGCCCGGCCCTAACAAAATGGTCCCAGTCAGCCTCGTGATAGTCGGGCAAGTGCCGGGGCCCACATAGCCTCTGGGGGCCCCCCGGCACTTGCCTGTCACGATTTCAGCTCATCGGCGTCCGTCCGCCCATGACCTGAATCGCGATTAAAGCAGGAGCTGTGAGCTCAGCTCCTGCTTTAAAGCTCCGGCCCGGCTTGCGTGTGTAGGCGTGATGACGTCATCACATCACGCTTACACATGCAAGCCGGGCCGCAGCTAAGCAGGAGCTGAACTCACAGCTCCTGCATCACGTATGTGACTGGAGTGAGAGAGAGGAGCGTCGGGGGAACGATGGAAGGTGAGTGATAGAAGGTGAGTGATAGAAGGTGAGTGTAAGTGTTTGTTTTGTATTAAATATTAAGGTGGAACATAATGAAGGGGGCCCATGAAACTGGGGGGCAAATGAAGGGGAGGGGGGGGGGGAACGGCATGACACTGGGGAAGATGAAGGGGGTGGGGAGAGAATGGCATGAAACTGGGAACAGAGATGGAGGGGGCCCAATGAAACTGGGGGGCAAATGAAGTGGAGGGGGGGAACGGCATGACACTGGGGCAGATGGAGGGGGGGAGAACAGAATGACACTGGGGCAGATGGAGGGCGGGAGAACGGCATGACACTGGGGCAGATGGAGGGGGGGAGAACAGCATGACACTGGGGCAGATGAAGGGGGGGAGAACGGCATGACACTGGGGCAGATGGAGGGGGGGAGAACAGCATGACACTGGGGCAGATGAAGGGGGGGAGAACGGCATGACACTGGTTCAGATGGAGGGGGGAGAACAGCATGACACTGTGGCAAATGAAGGGGGGGAGAACGGCATGACACTGAGGCAGATGAAGGGGGGAGAATAGCATGACACTGGGGTGGATGGAGGGGGGAGAACAGCATGACACTGGGGCAGATGAAGGGGCGAGAACGGCATGACACTGGGGCAATTGAAGGGGGAGAGAACGGCATGACACTGGGGCAAATGAAGGGGGGGAGAATTGCATGACACTGAGGCAGATGAAGGGGGAGAATGGCATGATACTGGGGCAGATGAAGGGGGGGATGGCATGACACTGGGGCAGATGAAGGGGGGGAGAATGGCATGACACTAGGGCAGATGAAGGGGGGGAGAATGGCATGACATTGGGGCAGATGAAGGGGGTAGAACGGTATGACACTGGGGCAAGAGATAGGGGGGGGGACATGAAACTAGGGGTAGATGAAGGGTGTATATGAAAATGGGGAGAGATGGAGGGGGGACATATAATTTACGGGTGACTGTAGGAGGATTATACTGTGTGGAATCACATGAAAAATGAATGAGAATGGGCAGAGTCAACATAAAAGTGGGCGGGGCCTAATTTGCTGCGGCGCGCTGCGCGTAGGGCCCCGCCAAAGTCAATTGCCTAGGGCCCCGCAAACCCTGGATCCGCCACTGTCTATAGGTGTGTGTGTAGATGTCTATAAGTGTTTATATACAGTTAGGGCCAGAAATATTTGGACAGTGACACAATTTTCGCGAGTTGGGCTCTGCATGCCACCACATTGGTTTTGAAATGAAACCTCTACAACAGAATTCAAGTGCAGATTGTAACGTTTAATTTGAAGGGTTGAACAAAAATATCTGATAGAAAATGTAGGAATTGTACACATTTCTTTACAAACACTCCACATTTTAGGAGCTCAAAAGTAATTGGACAAATAAACATAACCCAAACAAAATATTTTTTTTTTCAATATTTTGTTGCGAATCCTTTGGAGGCAATCACTGCCTTAAGTCTGGAACCCATGGACTTCACCAAACGCTGGGTTTCCTCCTTCTTAATGCTTTGCCAGGCCTTTACAGCCACAGCCTTCAGGTCTTGCTTGTTTGTGGGTCTTTCCGCCTTAAGACTGGATTTGAGCAAGTGAAATGCATGCTCAATTGGGTTAAGATCTGGTGATTGACTTGGCCA
This sequence comes from Leptodactylus fuscus, assembly GCF_031893055.1. Taxonomy (NCBI): domain Eukaryota; kingdom Metazoa; phylum Chordata; class Amphibia; order Anura; family Leptodactylidae; genus Leptodactylus; species Leptodactylus fuscus. The sequence goes on along the minus strand of NC_134267.1, from coordinate 71,566,504 downwards.
TTGCAGAATGTTCCACTTTTTTGCACTCATGAACTCCTGGGTAGCTTTGGCTGTATGCTTGGGTCATTGTCCATCTGTACTATGAAGCGCCGTCCGATCAACTTGGCAGCATTGGGCTGAATCTGGGCTGAAAGTATATCCCGGTACACTTCAGAATTCATCCGGCTACTCTTGTCTGCTGTTATGTCATCAATAAACACAAGTGACCCAGTGCCGCTGAAAGCCATGCATGCCCATGCCATCACGTTGCCTCCACCATGTTTTACAGAGGATGTGGTGTGCCTTGGATCATGTGCCGTTCCCTTTCTTCTCCAAACTTTTTTCTTCCCATCATTCTGGTACAGGTTGATCTTTGTCTCATCTGTCCATAGAATACTTTCCAGAACTGAGCTGGCTTCTTGAGGTGTTTTTCAGCAAATTTAACTCTGGCCTGTCTATTTTTGGAATTGATGAATGGTTTGCATCTAGATGTGAACCCTTTGTATTTACTTTCATGGAGTCTTCTCTTTACTGTTGACTTAGAGACAAATACACCTACTTCACTGAGAGTGTTCTGGACTTCAGTTGATGTTGTGAACGGGTTCTTCTTGACCAAAGAAAGTATGCGGCGATCATCCACCACTGTTGTCATCCGTGGACGCCCAGGCCTTTTTGAGTTCCCAAGCTCACCAGTCAATTCCTTTTTTCTTAGAATGTACCCGACTGTTGATTTTGCTACTCCAAGCATGTCTGCTATCTCTCTGATGGATTTTTTCTTTTTTTCAGCCTCAGGATGTTCTGCTTCACCTCAATTGAGAGTTCCTTTGACCGCATGTTGTCTGGTCACAGCAACAGCTTCCAAATGCAAAACCACACACCTGGAATCAACCCCAGACCTTTTAACTACTTCATTGATTACAGGTTTACGAGGGAGACGCCTTCAGAGTTAATTGCAGCCCTTAGAGTCCATTGTCCAATTACTTTTGGTCCCTTGAAAAAGAGGAGGCTATGCATTACAGAGCTATGATTCCTAAACCCTTTCTCCGATTTGGATGTGGAAACTCTCATATTGCAGCTGGGAGTGTGCACTTTCAGCCCATATTATATATATAATTGTATTTCTGAACATGTTTTAGTAAACAGCTAAAATAACAAAACTTGTGTCACTGTCCAAATATTTCTGGCCCTAACTGTAAGTGTGTGTAGATGTCTATAGGTGTGTGCAGATGTCTATAAGTGTTTATATACGTGTGTGCAGATGTCTATAAGTGTTTGTATAGGTGTGTGCAGATGTCTATAGGTGTGTGTGCAGATGTCTATAGGTGTGTGTGCAGATGTCTATAAGTGTTTATATAGGTGTGTGCAGACGTCTATAGGTATGTTTGTAGGTGTGTGTATACAGGGTCGGACTGAAAAGTTCTCATTTTACCAATGCAGATGCATTGGTCGGGGCCCGATCGGGATGGCCAGGGGCCACCAACCGGGGAATCTGGCCAATGCATTTGCCTCCACACACAGGGGCCCCCATTAGCTGAAGCTGTACACGGTGTAATCCTGATATATAGGGAAAGTCCATATCGGAGGACACCATGTGCAGCTTCAGCTAATAGCCGCTTGTAATCCTCTCACTGACCTGCAGCAGCTATCGCTGTTTTCCTATGAGGTCTCGTCCCTGCTGCCCAGACTTCCACCCCCCCCCCCTCATAATGAGTTGTCTCTCACATCGTAGCGTGTGGGGAAGCCAAGAAGACGTCTGCTGTGATGGTTGACGGCTGGCAAATGTGAGTATACTCTTTTGGTAAAATATGTATGTATATATGTGTATATTTGTGTAAAGTATGTGTGTTGTATACTGTGTGAGTACTGTATGTTTGTATATAGGTATGTGTGAGTATATACAGTATGCTATAATAATGTGTAGGTGTATGTATATATGTGAGCATATATAATATTCACACATTCATATATATAATATATATATATACTGCAATAATCTATATGTGTGAGTATATATAGTATATGTATAAGGCCTGGTTCACATCTGTAATCCTAACTACCGAACGCATTACGAAGCGATGAGCAGTGAAAGCACACAGACCCCATAGACTATAATGGTGTTTGTGTGCTTTCCTCGCAGTCTCCACATGAGTCATGCGGACAGGAAAGTACATGAAGTACTTTTCTGTCCACATGTTCCATGCAGACACTGCACGGAAAGCACATGGACCCCATTATAGTCTATAGCTTTCACTGCACACCGCTTGCTAATGCGTTCAGTAGTTCGGATTACTGAACGCAGATGTGAACCAGGCCTGAGTGTGTAGGTACATAGTTTGTGCAATCCCATCCACACATTGCAGAAATATACACGCTGCAGACACACTGCAACTGTTGTGGTTTTGGAAATCGCAGCATGTCACTTATACCTACAGACACACTGGCGGTTTCCCTATAGGAATAAACGAAGCAGAAAGTCCTCAGAGGAAACCTCTGTGGAGTGTCTGCAATAAGCGCTGTGGGAAAAACTGATGTGTTGCTACCGGGGGTTTTCCCGCAGCGCTTTTTGCTGCGGCTTGCTACATGCGGCCTTATCCTTATAGTGTGATGCTCAGTATATTGAGATGATAAGGATGAGGCACAACAGTGAGATGCAGCTAAAAAACACTGTAGAAAAAAAATTGTGCTGAATCTTAATGTATTTTTTCCACAGTGGTTTTTGTTGAGCTTTTGATGCATTTTCCCTGTACTTTCTCAGCTGGAAGTAACCGGCCACGTTTTTAGAAGCGCACGCATTTTAGAGTTTGTGGCTGTTCCACATCTTTTTCCTGCAATGTCTGGATAAGGTAAATGTGATTAAATTTCATTCATTTTGCTGGTTCTGTAAAACACTTTTCTTTTTCTGTAGTAGCCGAAGGCGTGTTTCTGCAATGTGGGGTTTCAGGTATTTATGGCCATAGAAAAAGTTTAACCCTGGACAACCCCTTTAATATGCCCCACACATTTTAACATCCCCCTTCCGCACAGGATATCAGCCCCATCACGGCTCCCACACAATATAATGGCCCCATCACTATTCCCCATACATTATGGGGGACCAGTGAAGTGGCCATAAAATATTTGGCCCAGACAACCTCTTAAAAGAGGTTGTCTATAAACTGAAGTGATTACTGTGGTGGCCACCAGGGAGGTGTAAAAATTAAAAAAAAAAAATACATAAAAAGAGCCTACTCACCTGTCCCCAGCACCCCGTTGTCCCCTGTCTGTGTCTGTTTGGTCTCATGGCCTCATTTCTGGAAATCCTGTACCTAATTGGTCTCAGCAATCACATGAGGTGCAGGACTCCCCGCAAGGAGGCAGCGGCACAAGACCGGATGGACACTAATGGTGGACAACAGAGCGCCAGGGACAGATGAGTATGCTTTTTTATTTATTTGTTTTTTTATTTTACACCTCCCGTCCGGCACATGAGTTGCCCCTATTCCTGGACAATCACTTTAAAGGATTTATCCATGTTTCTAATATTGATGGCCTGTCCTTAGGATAGACCATCAATATTACATCTGTGATGATACAACAGCCAGGACCTCTGCAGTTCAGCTTTTCCAGTACAGCTACAGGTAATGGTAATATTTCTAGGAGACATGCTGTTCACTTGCCATACAAGGTGTACAAGTAGGATTAAGTGGTGCACATGGTATAGTGGGTGAGCAGCATGGCTCCCAACATGTTATTACCTTTAGCCGTCGTGTCTCGGTACCGCTGATCTGCAGGGTCCTGGCAGTGGGCCCCTAGTAGCAATTCCACTGGTGGGCCCTGGACAGCCCAGTCTGACCCTGTGTGTATAGGTGTGTACAGATGTCTATAGGTGTGTGCAGATGTCTATAGGTGTGTGCAGATGTCTATAGGTGTGTGCAGATGTCTATAGGTGTGTGCAGATGTCTATAGGTGTGTGCAGATGTCTATAGGTGTGTGCAGATGTCTATAAGTGTTTGTATAGGTGTGTGCAGATGTCTATAGGTGTGAACAACAGTACAAGGGCTCCCCTAAGTTCACATCAGTGACATAACTTGCAGTACCAGACTCGGTCCCTTGCCATAGAGTTAAACTCCCCCAATTCATGAACTTGTCCTTGTCGCCCATAGCAACCAATCACAGCTCTTTTTTCATTTTTGAAAAGCAGATTCTGAGATGAAAGCTGTGCTGTGATTGGTTGCTATGCGCAACAAACACACTCTGTCTTATCAGGCTTTTAGGCCTTGTTCACACTGCTGTATTTTTGGTTCATGTATAACCCTTGCTGCACACGGTCCTATACTGTGAGGATTGCATATTTTTCAGTAGTGAATACACTATTTCACTCAAGATATTGGAGACTAGACGGTCAACCCGTGGCAGGAACAGCTTAAATCGCATCAAAGAAGGGCTTTGATGTGTATTAGCACTGTGTGAACATCTTCTAAATGTGAATTTGTACCTACTAGTGGTGGCGAATTCACAAGCAGAGGCAGATTTAGATTTTTTCTTATATATAAAGCATAAAACGTCCAATAATCACATCTAATAATTTACCTTACATTGTTCTGTGCGGCTCTTCTGGCAGTTCTAGAAGTTACATATAAAGTATATATCCATGATGGCGGGCCTATGGCACGGGTGCTAGAGGTGGCACTCATAGCCCTCTCTGTGGGCACCCATCTATGGAACAGATTATACTGTGTGGTGTCCACAGTGGAGTAGTTTGAACTGTGTGGGGGACACTGTGAGCAGATTGGACTGTGTGGGGGACACTGTGAGCAGATTGGACTTAGTGGGGAACCTTTACTATTTACATCACACAGTAGCTGTTTTATCGCAGATGTGATATTATTACAGGTCATAATAATATTGCAAGGTCCTATAAAACAGATCTGTATGATGTAGTGAATATTAATTATTCAAAATTATACCAAATGTAGTACAAAGTTGTTTGTATAATTGAAAGCTCTGTAAAGCCCCATTCACACGACCGTATTTTGCAGATCTGTAATTGTCCAAAATTGTGGATCTGCACAGTATTAAGGTTAAATTGCTGTGTTGGCACTTTGTGATAATTTAGTGGCTTTTGGGTTGTAGTTTGGACACTCGGTCTCTAAAAGGTTCGCCATCACTGGTATACATAAATACATTTCAATTTTATTCTAGGGAGAAGCGGCGCTGCATTGTCTGGCAGCCACTGATCTCTTTCTTGGAGACTGTTTTATTTATGGAGCCAGGGTGGGCACTTTAACCTCCAACCCCTTGGCAGTGGACAGATTACAGTCAGTACCATTATCAGCTGTGTGTGCCCCCTCTGGAGGTGGAGCGGGAGGCCATTGTGCTCCATCCCGCTAATGGTTCTATGCAGCAGATCTGAAATGTATCATACGCATAGAACAAAGGCATCCATAGACAGCTGTCACCTTCCTGAAGCATCTAGGAGGCCGCAAAAAAACTTAACCTCTTGGCATCCCCAAAGACTGGCAAATCCCCCAAACTTGACTCATGATATGGCCACTTTTTGTGTCGTCACCTCACAATCAAGGGGCGTGACTGGCACATTTCGTGTCAAAAAAAGGGGCATGACACTCAACAGAGTCATGCTCCAAAATGGAGACAGGGCTTTTAAAAAAGCTGGCATGGCCTCATAAAAATTTTCACACACAAGATCCCAAGCAGGATGAGTCCAGCAATAGCAATAGGGATTTGGTTCTAAGGCTATTGCTGGACACATCCAGCTTGGCCTGAAGAAGACACCCGCCCGGTGTCGAAATGTGTAGCCGTTTCAAGCTGTTGTTCATGTCCTTGGAGCAATAAACAGAACCAATTCATCTTAACATCCACATCTTTTATTTTTAAGTTCATTACGGATTTTGCTGCCATTAGCGCTCTATAATTTCCCGGTTTTTCTACATATCCTTTCCATGTGGTATACAGAGTGACTGGGGGACAATTTGATAAACTTTTACTGTCAATGGCTCAATGTCAATGTGCACAGGATTGGAATAGTCAAAGATGTTTGGGCAGCAAAAGTCATGGTTGTCTGGGCTGGGTAGAGAAGAAAAGGGAACATAGTTAAGTTAAAGAAGCTGTAAATAGGAGGGGAAACTCTTGAATTTTCTGCACAATGGCCACCATTGTGTTAAAATGGCTTTGTGAGGCCCTATAATTAAATGAATTATGATGTCATATCATCAGGGAATCACAATGCTTTCAGTATAAATGAAATCACTAGACAGGTATCCTACTAATATTATAAATGCGTTTGTGAGTTTGGTTGTTTGTTCCTCAATCACGCTAAAACGCCTGGACGGATTTGCGTGCAATTTTCCACAAACAGGTTTCCCTTGGGATTGAGACATAGGCTACTTTTGGTGCCACTAAACAACATGGCTTCCTAGCAGGAGACTCACAAAAGCAGGACTCCTAGCCCCAGCTATAGACTCACACACACTGACTTGCATTTCCAGCCACAAACTGCCTGCACACTCCTTATTCTCGCCTCAAGGGTAGCTCTCACTCTACTCACTCACATTTACATGTATTTGCTCACCTCCTTGCTCACCTTACACAGTCCAGTAATATACCTCAGCAGCCTGCCCGCCATGTTTGCTGAACATCAGCGCGACACCGCTTGGGCAGTGAGATGAACTACACTGCACTGAAGAGGCCGCACACACACTTCCTGCCTACACGTAACTACAGCGCACAGAAAGTCTGGCCCACAGCACCAAAAGTCTACACCTGCATTCCACAGTCATCCCCAACCCTGGAACTTGCCTTAACTGCCTTGCTTTGCCCGCTCAGCGGTAAGTTCCCTCCCGGCCCTCCACAACAACCGCCAGGAGCAACCAGCTCTCCGCTACACCCGGAGGCCCGATGCTCATACTTGCAATACAAATGTGTCCGCTGCCAGCCGTGAGCATACTGAACGCTCCCCTGCCTCTCATTCCAATTATACTATCGCGGCTGCTCCTAACCGCGGACCAGCCGCGATAGTATGGCACCCAATCTTCCCACTCCCATAGACGGCAATACATTTATATTGCCGTCTATGGGCACTTGCAATCACATGCTTGCAGCTTTGATTGCAGCCATTAAGATTGGGGACACTAGGCGTACGGAAGGTGGCGGGTTGAAGAGGGAGAGGTCAAGGATGGGGAGTTGGAAGAGGGGTCCGGGGGGGGGGGGGGGGAAGGGGGCTAGGGTCGTGGGAAGGGTGGAAAGAGGGCCCGGGGGTTGGGTAGGGGGCCGGGGTCCCGGAGTGGGGGGACCTGTTTGCAGGGGAGGGGAAGAGGCCAGGGTCGTGGAGCGGGGGAGGTTATGGAAAGGGAGCTGGGGTCGCGGAGTTGTGGACAGGGGGCCGGGGTAAGGGGAGGTGGTGGAAAGGAGGGTGCGGGGGAGAGGGCCAGGTGGTGGCAGGGGACGCCGGGCAATGAGGAAGGGTCCACACTGCAGGTGGGCCGCGCAACACGGGAACGCTGCTGCGGACGAAGTCACGGGTACTGCTAGTGTTATATATAATACTACTAAGGACTGGTTCTGGATTCCGGGATTATCTAGATCCTCTTGTTTCTATCATCCAGTCTCTGAGGATGACTGAAGCAGCAGGTGGATCTCACTTTCCAGCTTTGCGGCCCTCTCTTTCAGGGCATGTGGTCTCTCTTCAGGATCCTCCTTCCCGAGCTTCATCAACACATTATGTAGGGCATCAACATTTTTTACTAACTGCATTTGCTGCAGATTTTCCTTTAGTTCTTGCACCCAAGCCAGATACGCCCAATAAGCAACAAATAGGGTGGGCGTGCTGTACTGCCTCCGGACTCCACAAAATGCAAATTTCATAAGGTAAATTTAATCTTTCCTGTTCATCTGTCGGCAATACACACATGGGAATTTGTAAAGCAATACTACTTGGGTGGGAAATTTCTTGCTTCTTTAACCCCTTAGCGACCTTTGACGTTGCATTGAGTGCAAGATGGTATCTGCACAGATTCTGTCTTAAATTTCGGGAACAAAATTCAGAAAGTTTTTTTTCTGATAAAATGACAAATTGTCATTTGATGGATCATACTATGGCATAGAATATGCCAGCAAAACAAAAAAAATATGTGCACTACCAAAACAGCAATAAAAAAAAAATATATATATCATAGGCTTACCATAATTTTGTAAACCAACTGTAGTGTAATATGGCCTGGCCAAGTGTAATAAAGATAACCAAAAAAATGACCTGGGAAATAAAGGACCTGGGAAATAAAGGACTAATTATTTGCAGAGAATTATATATATATATATATATATATATATATATATATATATATATATATAGTTGAGGACATTGAATAAATCCTGCCGAAACAATCTGCACATACCGACAGGATCGATCTCAAGAAGCCCCTGCCCAAGCTGGGTTACAGAAAGACCCAAACAAACTACACCGCCTTACGTTGAAGGACGAGATGATCCTGGGAGAGTCTCCATTGCCCTAAAATAGTGCCTACATTTTTCCCCTGGGATTCTTAACCCCTTCCACTGATGGCAATTTTTGATATTCGTTTTTGACTCCCCTCCTTCTAAACCCCATAACTTTTTTATTTCTCCGCTCCCAGAGGTCTTAATCTTTGCGGGACCATTAGTTAATGCCACCATTAATTATTCTGGATAATGTACTGGGAAGCTGGAAAAAAATTCAGAATGGGGTGAATTTGAAGAAAAAATGCATTTCTGTGACTTTCTTACAGGCTGCGGTTTTACGGCGTTCACTGTGCAGCCAAAATGACATGTCCCCTATATTCTGTGTTTTGGTACGATTCCAGGGATACCAAATTTATATGATTTTATTTACATTTTAACCACTTAAAAAAATTCCAAAACTGTGTTCAAAATTTTTTTTTCTAAAAGCCGCCATATTCTGACAGCCGTAACTTTTTTATACGTCCGTGTACAGGGATGCATAGGGCGTCTTTTTTTGCGGGGTCGGGTGTACTTTTTAGTTCTACCATTTTCGGGAAATGCTATTGCTTTGATCATTCTTTATTCAAATTTTTATCAGAATCAAAACAGTGAAAAAACGGCGATTTTTGGCACTTTTGACTATTTTTCCCACTACGGCATTTACCGAACAGGAAAAATATTTTTATAGATTTGTAGAGCGGGCGATTTCGGACACGGAGATACCTAACATGTATGTGTTTCACAGTATTTAACTACTTTTATATGTGTTCTAGGGAAAGGGGGTGATTTGATTTTTTAATACTTTTTTAAAAAAATTATATATTTTTTTTACTTTTTTTTTTTTTTTTTGCATTTATTAGACCCCCTAGGGGTTTTGAACCCCAGGGGGTCTGATCTGATCTGATCTGAAAAGCTGACCGAGGTGCCGGAAGAGTTAATGCCTCCGATCGGTTCAGGGACTGATCGGAGACATTAGCACCGGTTGTCTACTGCGTAAAGCAGTAGACACCCGGCGGCTATGGCGGCATATACCTGGCATACCTGGTATACTAGTACGGCAGATGTTGGGAAAGGGTTAATGCCATTGTTCAATTTTCCTATCTACCTCCTCCTTCTTTGTGGACAGTTATGACACAGTTTTGCCTTTTTTGGGGGGAATCCCCTGCCATAACAGTCCATGGAGTCTCATCTTCCTCTTCGTTGGTGACCGTTATATGGGGAGGTGGGGCGGGGCGGTTGGTTTGGGGTATAACAGTCCGTGGAGTCTCATCTTCCTCTTCGTTGGTGACTGCTATATGGGGAGGTGGGGCGGGTGTTTTGGGATAAATATAACAGTCCGTGGAGTCTCATCTTCCTCTTAGTTGGTGACCGCTATATGGGGAGTGGGGTGGGGCGGGTGTATTGGGATAAATATAACAGTCCGTGGAGTCTCATCTTCTTCTTATTTGGTGACAGCTGGACACATATTGGGCAGCGATCTCCACAGTGGCCTCTTCTTCTCCCAGTAGGATGTAGATTTTCCTCTTCTCGTCTGCAGATATGAAGTCTGGGATGTGGGCAGAGAGTCTTTGGTAGTAGACGGCCCTCACAGCTGAGTATTTGGTGCAGTGTAGCAGGAAGTGGGTCTCATCTTCTAGGGCCCCCTGGTCACAGTACTGGCACAGTCTGTTCTCCCGTGGCTTGTACGTCTGCCTGTATCGCCCCGTCTCTATCTCTAGGTTGTGGGCGCTCAGTCTGTACCGGCTCAGGGTCTGTCTGTGCTTGGGGTGGCGTATTCTCTCCAGGTAGGTGGCCATGGTGTAGTCCCTTTGTAGGGATGGTACACGGTGAGTTTCTTGGAGTTATTTATTTCGTTTCTCCATTCTTCAATGTACCGCTCTCTGTTTGCCTCTGTGGTCGCCTTTATTTCGGCCTTGGTTATCATCTGTTGGTGTTTTTGGTTTGGTGGTTGGCTGTTGTTTGGTTGGTGAGTGTCTGGTTTGCTCAGGTGGCTTAGCCATGCTTGGTGGTGGTAGGAGTCAGGCTTACTCCCCTGGATGTGTGCCTGGAAAGCTAGCGCCCTCTTCTGTATGGTGAGCCATAGGGGGAGTCTGCCTAGCTCTGCCCTGCAGGCCATGTTGGTGGTGTTGCGATGGACATGGAGCAGGTATTTACAGAACTCCAGGTGGAAGTTCTCTGTTGGGCTGGAATCCCACTTTGACTGGTCTGGGTAGGTGGCTGGGCCCCAAACCTCACTGCCTTAGAGAAGGATCGGGGAGATGACAGCGTCAAATATCTTCATCCAGACCCTCACCGGTGGTTTGAGGTGGTACAGTTGTCTTCTGATGGCGTAGAAGGTTCTGCAGGCTTTTGCTTTCAGGGTTTCTATTGCTGCTTTGAAACTTCATGGACACACATGGGATACAGCAGAGAAGAGCTACTATCAATATAATGTCCCATAGTATCCACTCCACACAGTATATGTCTCATAGCAGCCCCTTAACACAGTATAATGTCACATGGCAGCCACTTTACACAGTATAATATCATATAATGGTCCCTCCACACAGTATGATGTTCCATAGCTGTTCCTACAAACAGTATAATGTCCCATAGTGTCCCCTGCACACGCGATAATGTCCCAAATCAGCCTCCATACAATGTCCCATAGCAGCCCCTCCAGACAATATAATGTCCCATAGTGGCCCCTCCACAAATACAATGTCACATAGCGGCCTCTATATGGTCCCATAGCAATCCCATCACACAATATAATGTCCCATAGCAGCCTATTCACACAGTATTATGTCCCAAAGCAGCCCCTTCACATAGTATTATGTTCCTATGGTGTTTATTGCAAATTTTTCAAAAATAGAATAATTGGAAGCCATGGGGAGGTGACAAACATAAAAAACAATGTTCTGCACCTCTCCTTGGTGCGACTCCCTCCTCTCTTTGGTCTACTTCAATGACGTTAAAGACAGGGGTTACACCAGTTCTCATTATGCATCATGACACAGTCTGACCCACATGATGTCTGAGACGTCACTAAACAGGTCATTGACAGCCAGGAGTCCCGCCAAAGATCAGGACAGTTAAGTAACAGATTTTTTTCATGTTTGCTCACCCATGCGTTGTATATTACGTCACTTTCAGTGATGTCCTGACGCTGTTTAGTCCAGCAGGTAACGGCCAATTAAAAAAAAATATAAAGGAGGGGGGGGTCACAAGCCCCATAGCAGCCACTGAGTATGGCTATGCTTACCCAGGAAATACCTGGTAATGAACTGAAATCAGATCATCTTCCATCTACACTACTGCAAGCCCTCTGTAGCCCTACAGTATTTTTTTTCCACGCAAACATGGAGAACATACATACAAACTCCTTGCAGATGTCATTCCTGTCAGGATTTGAACCCAGGATTACCAGTGCTGCAAGGCTGCAGTGCTAACCACTGAGCTACCGGCATGTAGCAATCCATCTTATGCCATGTCGCCCCTACAGGACTTAGTGTTTTAAATAAGTAGCCATCTAATAAATAAAAATATAATAATAAATTTTATTTGTATAGCGCCAACATATTCCGCAGCGCTGTACAATTTGTAGGGTTCAAATACAGACAGAAAGATACATTACAAAGAAATTCATTTCACACAATGGGACTGAGGGCCCTGCTCGCAAGAGCTTACAATCTATGAGGTAGAGGGGGTGACACAAGAGGTAGCAGGGGTGGCATTGCTTATACAGAGGTCAGACACTTTTGTAATAGAGGTGACTGTCATTACATAAACATAAGACTTTATGAGCGTTCAATAGTCGTGTCCTTTAACATGTGGATGGAGCTTGGACCTATAAAGTTAGCATGAGATGACATCATATCATGTGGGGAAATGTGGGAGCGGGGACAGAGGAGGGTTAAGGAGGAGTTCACACGGAGTTACGTGCTGCGTGATGTGGCACGTCTACGCCGCGGGACCCTTTGCGTGCCATACACGCTCCCATTGATTTCAATGGGAGCGGGGATCGTATGCGCCGCGCTAGTTTGCGGCCGTGAATAAATTCACGGCCGCAAACTAGCGCGGCGCATACGATCCCCGCTCCCATTAAAATCAATGGGAGCGTGTACGGCACGCAATGGGTCCCGCGGCGTAGACGTGCCACATCACGCAGCACGTAACTCCGTGTGAACTCCCCCTAAGGGTTTACGTTAGAAATTGTGATAGGCCTGTCTGAAAAGATGTGTCTTTAGTTTGCGTTTGAAACTGTAGAAATTGGGAGTTAATCTGATTGTCTGCGGTAGAGCATTCTAGAGGAGTGGTGCAGCTCAGGAGAAGTCTTGTATACGAGCGTGGGAGGTTCTGATAATAGAGGATGTAAGTGTTAGGTCATTGAGTGAATGGAGAACACGGGTTGGGCGGTAGACTGAGATGAGGGAGGAAATGTATGAAAGTGCGGCATTATGGAGAGCCTTGTGGATGAGAGTGATAACTTTATATTTTATTCTATAATGAATAGGCAGCCAATGTAGTGACTGGCACAGACTGCAGGCATCGCTGTAGCGTTTAGACTGATAGATGAGCCTGGCTGCTGCATTCAGAATACTTTCTTCTAGATAGTGGTCCACTGAGGAGTCCTGCTAGCCCTGGGATGGAATACATATAGGGACAAACTAAGGCTACTTACAGGGTTTTTCCTAGGACTACCCTTATAAGGGAAGCAGTCAAATTTTGTGGGTCAGGGCCAGTGTTTTTAGGGTTCACTAGGGTGAAATATGTTTCTCTGGTGATTCCCTGGTGACGCTTCTGGACACAATTACATATTTAATATGATGTATTAAACGTCAAGTTATACTGTTCTCACCTTGTGTTTCTGTTTGTGTTTCTGCTTTTCTTCCCCTCCAATACTGCCTGGTTAATCTGCCTCTCTCCTCATATCTCATCTGCCACTCCTTTCACTGGCTACCCGATGCCCAACAAATACAATTCAAGATATTAGTTAAAACACAAAACCATCCACAACCTGTCAGCTCTATTCAAGTCTGTCCTAATTTCCCACTTCTTCGCCACATGTGATCTCCAATCTCTAGAAGGCCTTCTCTTGTATTTCTCACAACTGCCTCCAAAGATTTCTCTGGTAAATAAATATATAATATCTGTCCAAAACTACCACGGACAGTTTTAAAACAGGTTCAAACATTATTCTGTCATAGACAGATGATAAAAAAGACTGATATCTCTCTCCACCCCTCCCCCTCCCTTGTTGGATCTGTCTTTCAAGAAAGATTTCCCTTTCATTTCCTTTTTTTCACCCTTTATCACTTGTCTGTTGCTTATTGATTGATATATGCAGTTTTCTTAGGCCATGGTCAGACCTGCGTTCGATGACTGTTTCTGTATTTAATTGCCTTTTAAGTGGATCGGTTTTCCATTTTTCAAGTCCTCAAGCAGACCCAAGAAATGGAAACCCCAACGCAAGTGTGAACCTATGGTTAGAATGTTAAAGGGGCTCTATCACCTGATTTTACCAATATGAGATAAACATATCCCTGGAATAGCCTTTAAAAAGGCTATTCAGGTCCCGCTAATCGTTTAATAAAAGACCACCCTGTTATAAAGTGTGGCCATAAAAATGAATATGCAAATGATACTTACTGTGGACGGTGGGTGGTGCGTGCACTAGTCCACGTCATCCTTCGTTGAAGATCTTCTCTTCTTTCTTCTTTGTAACCCATCCTCCTTCCCCTGCGATGTTCCTCCTCCATCTTCTTTCATTCCGGCGGGTTTTAGCGAAAATCCCGCGCATGTGCAGTACGATCATGCAGCTCAGTACACAAAGATGGTGCCAGCGCGAGCGTAGCAGCGCTCCGGCAGGAGTGATACTGCACATGCACTGGATTTCGCTAAAACCTGCCGGAATGAAAGAAGATGGAGGTGGAACATCGCAGGGGAAGTAGGACGGGTTAGAAAGAAGAGGAGGGCGTCAACGAAGGATGACGTGGACTAGTGCATGCACCGCCCACCGTGCACGGTAAGTATCATTTGCATATTTGTTTTTACGGTGAAACTTTATAACGGGGCGGTCTTTTATTAAACGATTAGCGGGGCATGAATAGCCTTTTTTAAAGGCTATTCAGGGATATGTTCATTTCATATTGGTAAAATCAGGTGATAGAGCCCCTTTAATGTAGCACAGGGTATAATATAGGATCTGTACCTTTATTGTATTTTTGATACTGATAACTTATCCTGTGGACAGGTACCAGTTTGGTTGGGGTCTAATGCCTGGATGCCTTGATCAGCTGAATTGGCTAACCTCTAGTGATGAAGATAAAGAGTGGATGGAGCTAGAAGCAGAGGATCGCAAATTGGGCAGAATTCATCACAGACAATACTGCAGTGAACCTAACCCTCCCTTCTTTTGAACCCAAGTTGATTATTTCAACTTCCTATTATGTGGAGTTGAGACTTTGGCAACAAACATAAGGTCATTAGGTAAATACTGTAGATATTATAACATTCATTGTGTCCTTATATTTGGAATCACAGTTTTACTTACCATGTAACACACCCATTTTATTATTCACTTATTCACCTTTAATTTTAAAATCAAATATTGATGTATTACATTTCTAATTGTTTCTTTTTACATAATAAGCCTCAATAAAAATGCAATTGAAATAAGAGAAAATTCAAGAGCCCGCACAACCCGTTTTATCACCTCCAACAAGTTTAGGTCTTTACATCAATTACGGTATTTTTCGGACTATAAGACGTTATAGGTTTTAGAGGTTTTAGAGGAGGAAAATAGGGAAAAAAAATTTTGAAGCAAAAACTGGTAAAATATTTAATATATGGGAGTTGTAGTTTTGCAACAGCTGCAAGGCCACATTGACAGGTGACCCTGCAGCTGTACGGGGATGCATAGAGTGTTTTTTTTTGCGGGACCAGAAGTACTTTTTAGTTATACCATTTTGGGGAATATCTATTGCTTAGATCACCTTTTATTGAAAAAAAAAACGGTGGTTTATGATATATGATTTTCTACTTTTATATATATATTCTAGGGACAGGAGGTGATTTAGAACTTTTATTTATTTCATATTTTTATTATATATTTTTAAAGCTTTTTTTTTTTTTTTTTTTACTATTTTATTTATTTATTTATTTATCAAAGCATCACTAATCCAAGTGTCCTAAAGGGACACATGACAAAGTAAGAGAAAAAAAGTGAAAAAGAAATAAATAAAGTGTCTGATAAAAATTAATAAACTTATAAAGCCCCAAAATTCCCTTTTTTCTATAGAAAATGAATTATATTAAAAAAACCCTAAAAGTTAATAAAAACAATACATATTTGGTATCGTCGCGTCCGTAACAATCTGAACAATAAAACTGCAACAATATTTAATGTATACGGTGAACGTCGGAAAAAAAACCCGGAAAAAACCCGCCGGAAGTAGTGATTTTTTGCCATCTCACCTTACAAAATATGCTATAAAAAGTGATCAAAAAGTCATAATCACCGCATAATAGTACCAATAAAAAGCGCACATTGTCCCGCAAAAAATAAGCCCTCAACCAACACTGTCAACCAAAAAATAAAAATGTTACGCCTCTCAGAAGATGGTGATACAAAAAACATTGATTTATGTCCCCAAATGTGTTTTTATTCTACAGAATTAGTATCGCATTAAAAAATAACATAAATGAGGTATCGCCGTAACCGTACCGACCCGCAGAATAAAGGACACATGTTACTTATACTGTACGCTGCATGGCGAAAAATTTAAAAGGTAGAATGCAATGCCAGAATTGATTTTTCTTTAGAAAATCCAGCAAAAAAGAGTTAATAAAATGTATTCAATAAGTTGTAGGCACCCAAACATGGTGTCATTACAAAATACATCTCATCCCGCAAACAACAAGCCCTTATATGGCCATGTAACCAGAAAAATAAAGAAAATATAGCATCTAGTAATGTGAAGACAAACAACCCCAAAATCACCAAATCATTAGAACACAACTGGTTGCGGCAGGTAGGGAATATATAATCTGTGCGAGCGAATATCAGGGGACACCCCAGATTTAGAGCTTATGAGCGAAAAGACACCAGAAGTGACCCCAAAAGTGACCCCCAGAGTGACTCCCCCAATCATAGGAGCTACTGGGACATAGTAGGGAATTTGGTGTCTGCAATGTTCTTCGCACAGCTTATATATTCCCTCTTCGCCATCCGCTGTGCAGTCACGTCTGGGATACTAATACTCACTACACACCCTGATAAATTCTTTGAGGGGTGCAGTTTTCAAAATGGGGTCACTCCTTTGGGGAATCCAATTTTTTGGTACCTTACAGGCTCTACAAACATGACATGGCAGCCAGATACCAAACATTTGAATCTGTACTCCAAAAGCCTCATTGCGCTCCTTCCATTCTGCGCCCTGCTGTGCGCCCAAACTGCAGATTATGCCCCATGTATGACACATGTATGACACTGGTGTACCCGGGATAACTTACGTAATGTCATATGTGGGTATAAACTGATATTAGGGCACAGCCGGACACAGAAGGGAAGAAGGGTTATTGGGTTTTTGGAGCACAGACGGTTTGGTTTTTGGATGCCATGACACTTTTGCAGAGCTGAAGCGCCAGTAAAGTGGAATCCCCTGATATGAGACCTTATTTTGGAAACTACACCCCTGAAGGATTTATCCAGGGGTACAGACAGCATTTTTAACCCCCAAATGTTGCTATAACTTATTATCCATAAATGAATACGCAGATGATTGTGAAAGGTGAAAATGACCATTTTTCCAGGAATCTGTCATTTCAGTGCATAATATATTGTGCCCACCTTGTATCAGAGATGAACGCTCTGAAAGCTGTTGTGCCCGGGATACCCGCTTACCAGTGTTTGGAGTGTGTATCTCTGCTGACATTAGTCGGGCACAACATATCAGATACTGAAATGGCGAATCTCTGGAAAACTTCATTTTTAACTTCTCATTATCAGCCGCAATTTCATTTCTGGAAACCAAATAAATGCAATACTCAAGGGTTAAAAATGCTCGCTACACCACTTGATAAATCCCATCTGTGGGCTAGTGTCCAAAATGGCGTGACATGTCTGCGGATTCCACTTTATTGGTAATTCAGGGGCTTTGCAAAAGTGACGTCCAAAAACCAAACTGTGCTCCAAAAACCAAAATAGCGCTCCTTCCCTTCTGTGCCCGGCTGTGTCCAAACAGCCTTTCTATCCACATATGGCATTAAGTCCGTTATCCGGGGTACACCAGTGTCATACATGTGGGCATACACCGCCATTTGGGTACACAGCAGGGCGCAGATGTGAAGGAGCGCTATGTGGTTTTGGAGTGCAGATTTAGATTGTTGGTGTTTGGACACCATGTCATATTTGTCGAGACCCTAAAATTTCCCCTACAAAATGGGGTCACTTCTTGGCGAATTCCAGCTTACTGGCACCTCCAGGGCTCTGCAAAAACAACATGGCGCCCCAAAAGTCCCTCTAACTCTGTACCCCAATAGCTAAAAAGCGCAGTGCTCCTTCCCTTCTGCGCCCTGCTGTGTGCCCAAGCAGCAGTTTACACCCACGTATATAATTTTCTGCCCCTCGGGATGGCCCCTTAATAGTTTTAGGAGTGTAGGTCTCTGACAACACAAAGTGGGTGCAACGTATTGGGCACCGAGATGGCAGATTTCTTTCAAAATTTCAATTTTCATTTTGTACATTAATTTTTGGGAAGCATTTTTAGGCTCAAAATGATAATACCCCTTGATACATTCCTTGATGGGTGTAGTTTTTAAAATGGGGTCACATCTGAGGACTTTCCATTGTATTGGTACTTTAGGGGTTCAGCTAATGCGACATGGAACCTGAAAACTAGTCCAGCAACATCTGCCCTCCAAAAGCCAAATAGCGCTCTTCCCATTCTAAACCCCACCATGTACCCATACAGAAGATTATGGCCACATATGGGGTATTGCCGTGTTCAGGAGAAATTGTGTAACAAACTGTGGGGGCTTTTTCTCTTTTAACCCCTTGTGAAAATGAAAACTTTGGGGATAAAGGGACATTTTAGTAATTTTTAACCTACACATCCCAAGTTTAGTAAAATCTGTGAAATGGCTATAGGGTCAAAATGCTCACTATACCCCTCAATGAATACCTTAAGGGGTCTAGTTTATAAAATGGGGTCATTTATGGGGGTTTTCAATTGTTTTGGTAACTCAAATCTTGTTTGAATGTGCAATGGGCCTGAAATATCTGCAAGCAAAATTTGTGTCTTGAAATCCAGTTGGTGCTCCCATCTTTTTGGGCCCTACCGTGCGTCCGTACATAGGATTAAGGCCACAAAGTGTACATTTTTGAACACGGGAGAAATGGAGCCATCTATTTTGGGGTGTTTTTCTTTATTTTCATGCCTTGTGTGCAAAAAAACTGCCTTTAAAATGACTCTTTTGTGTAAAAAAATATGAGAATTTTTTGTTTGACGCAAATTCTTTTAAAACCTATGGGGTCAAAATACTCACTATACCCCTCAATGAATACCTCAAGGGGTCTAGTTTATAAAATGGGGTCATTTATGGGGGGTTTCAATTATTTTGGTAACTCAAATCTTGTTTAAATGAGCAATGGGCCTGAAACATTTAGAAGCAAAAATTGTGTCTTGAAATCCAGTTGGTGCTCCCTTCTTTTTGGGCCCTACCGTGCATCCGTACATAGGATTAAGGCCACAAAGTGTACGTTTTTGAACACAGGAGAAATGGGGTCATCTATTTTGGGGTGTTTTTCTTCATTTTCATGTGTTATGTGCAAAAAAAACTGCCTATAAAATGACACTTGTGTAAAAAATATGATTTTTTTTTTTGTTTGACGCACATTTTCTCAAAACTTATGGCGTCAAAGTACTCTCTATACCCCTCAATAAATACCCTAAGGGGTCTAGTTTATAAAATGGGGTCATTTATGGGGGTTTTCAATTTCTTTGGTAACTCAAATCTTGTTTGAATGTGCAATGGGCCTAAAATATCTGCAAGCAAAATTTGTGTTTTGAAATCCAATTGGCCCTCCTTACCTCTTAGGCCCTACTATATGTGCTTACATAGGACTAAGGCCACAAAATGGACATATTTTAACATGGGAGAAGTGGGGTGATATATTTTGGGGTGTGTTTCTTCTTTTTGATGTGTTGTGTGCAAAAAAACTGGCTTTAAAATGACATATATTTGAAGAAAATGAAAATGTCATTTTTTTCATCATTTGTAATAATTCTTGCAAAACAATATTTATTTGATCAAAATACTCACTAAACCCCTCAAAGAATACCTGAAGGGGTCTAGTTTTCCAAATTGGGTCATTTAATGGGAGGTTCTGTCATTATTCCACCAATTCCTGTCTGCAAACAGAGCTTGGTACAGGAAAAAATGACAAACTCAAAATTTCCAAAATTTGCTTATAAACTTGATAAACTTGTAAATTGTCTAAGTTACTCAAATATGCTAAAATTATTTCAAATATGCTTGAAACACAAAAGGAACATTTGGAAGTATATAACTACTAACTTTTTTGCCCTGTATTATTGTGTATATGTGAGATATCGCAGCTAAAAATGGAAAACATTGAAAAATTTTCAAAATTTTCAGCATTTGCGAGTTTTTAAATAAATTTACGCAAGTTATATCAGTCTAATTTTACCTTCTCAGTAAAGTACAACATGTCACGAAAAAACAATATCAGAATCGCTTGGATGCGCTATACTGTTACAGAATTATTCACTGATAAAGTCACACAGGGCAAATTTCCAAAATTTGGCTTGGTCATTAAGGTCCAAAATAGGCTGGTCACTAAGGGGTTAAAAGGGGTGTCCTTAATGAAATGGCCACTGATATTTATAATGGCGCCACTGAGGTCCTAACATAGTCCATTTATCAACCTGAATAAAATTTCAGATAAAATGTTACAAATAGTATCGAAGGAAAACATTTTTGTAAAACATAGAAAAGCTATCGTGTATTCTTGTATTCTATTCTTACCTATTTAAATCAGATTTCTCTAAGCCAAGTGTAAATAATGGTTTAATACCGGTGTTACACCTGACGTACATATGTGTGAAGAAAGGAAAGCAATGTATGCTGTGTAAATTTAGACTAACATGTGCCTGCTGAATGTGAAGGCTGCTGCAAGCCACACTTTGTCACCTAATCAGATCAATAACTGGAATGACATTTAGAAATGTTTGTGGATGTCTTAGCTGGGGACACACAAACTCTTCAAATAAAGGAGAGGCAGCACCAACAAAACTTGCGCTTTTGGAGGTTGAGTTATGCAAACATCTTATGTGTACATTGGTGTGTGAGCTTTTCACTGACCAGACACTCAGAGGTGCAACACCACAGATTTATTACAAGAAAGGTGGGAAAGTGGATCTAAAGTACTATGAAAAAAACAATGCAGTGTGAAGAATAGACCTACTGTAATCATGAATACAGTGTGATAAATGGCTAGGAACTATCAGAAAACCAGCTTTTGTGAGTTGCATTGACTATCACAGAAGAAAATTTGTCTATTTTCAGACCAATATTGAATGACAAATATTGTTTGTATAATATAAAAAGTTCTACAATTTTCCAATATATTTTCTGTACCAATTCCTCATGGTATTTCAGATCTCTGCTTGCGGATTTTCATTGTACTTACTTCCAGTGTCTAAAGATCAGTCTATGGCCATGTGATGGACAGTCCGTGGTCATGTGATTAACATATATGTGTCCAGCTCATTAGCAGGCCGATGTCTGATTACTGTGCCGTGACTGTAATGAGCCATGCACCTGTATGTCCATCACGTGACCATGGACTGATTTTTATACACTATAAGTAAGTAGAATGATTTACAACAAGTAGAAATGTAGAAAACACAAGGAATTCATACAAAGAGTATGGAAAATAGAATAGCTTTTTATCATACACATAATAACATTTGTCTCTTAATATTAGTATGAAACTGGACAACTCTTTCAACAGTTGTATCTGCAAGAGAGGGTGGTTTGGGGACATTTTCCCAAAACCTGGACCGGCTGCGCACTCCCCCAGTGGAATCAGATTCGGGTACACAGATGTGTCAACAAAGGTAGGTTTATTATAAGATAATGCATTTCGGGGTTTGGGTACTCGACAGGCACCACCCCTTCATCAGATCTTTAAATTCAGTGTTCGAGTGTATATCGAGTGATGAAGGGGTGTTACCTTTTGAATACCCAAACCCTGAAATGCGATATCTTATAATAAACCTACCTTTGTTGAAACATCTGTGTACCCGAATCTGATTCCACCGAGGGAGAGCGCAACCGGTCCAGTTTTTGGGAAAGTGTCCCCAAACCACCCTCTCTTGCATATACAACTGCAACTCTCTTGCATTTTGTTCGACCCAGGAGTCGTAAGCCGGTGGACACAGCTCAGCTATCTCAGATAACACCACTCTATTACGCGACAAAAAGGCGTAAGAGAGAGGTCTATTTGACATTTTATTCAAGAGGATTCCAGTGTGGATTCTCCGATCTCAAGTTCCTAAATAGCGCGGACACGCTTGACTTTTATTATATTTTGGTGACAGTTGTATATGCAAAATTATGGTTGAGAGAGAATGTCTATGGCAAATATTTAGTAGAAAATAAACAGTAGAACTAGAAAAAAATTGTAAAACAAAATCAATGTATGAGCTAGAATGTGAAAATATCTGAAGAATGGACATTTATATATTCTCTTATTTATTATCTCATCCACACACTGTGAAAAAGATGTGTTGTGTTGTCAAAAGGCAGAATGCCAAGCTCACCTGCGGAAAATCTCAGAGAGATGTATCAAGCAAAATGCGCCAGAGTTCTGGGGTAATTTGTGCCAAAAAACTGTAACAAACTGTGCACCACATTTATCAAGGATTTAAACACTTTTTAGACACTTTTACAACTTGGACAACTAAAGGGTCATGACTCCATAAAAAGGGAGCATAGTCTGAATGCTACGCCGGAAAGCAAAAATAAACCAAAACTTTGCCGCATTTTTCTGGTGTAATCTAAGTTCAGTGGATGGGATTCATGTGAATCCCATGCCCACTTTGCGGTTAAAACTACATCATGTACATGCTGCGATTTACAAAACCGGCACAGTTTTGGAAATTGCAGCATGTCAATTATATCTACGGAAACGCCGGTGGCTTTCCCGTTGATATAATTGTAACAGAACGTTGCCGCAGCGCTTTAGCGCTGCAGATTGTCCCGTGGAGCCTCTGCCTTAGGGTGCATTCACACGATGTAACATGCCACGTGATGTGCGCCATAAACGCTCCCATTGTTTTCAATGGGAGTTAGGATCATATACGCCGCGTTATTTTGCGGCTGCAAAATCACGGCCGCAAAATAACGCGGCATATACGAGCCTAACTCCCATTGAAATCAATGGGAGTTTTTACGACGCGCAAACTCTCACACGCCGTATACGTGCCACATCACGCGGCACGTTACATCGTGTGAAGGCACCCTTAGACTGTATTGATAAATCTGCCTCAGGGTGGATTCACATCTGCCCCCGGTCTCCGGTTTAGGCAATCCGGACGGTTTCCGTCTTCTGTCCTGCGAAACTGGACAGTACACGGAAACCCGGCAGTCAGCTTTCAAACCCATTCACTTCAATGGGTTTGCAAAGGTGACCGCCCTTGTACGTCTTCTGCCCATCTGCGGGGAAACCTTTTTTTTTAACCAGACACAAAGTTCTGCATGACCGACTTTGTGTCCGGCTAAAAAAAACTGTTTCCCCAAGGACAGGCTTAAAACACACATGGCCCATTCAAGTGAATGGGTTTGAAAGCTGACCGCTGGGTTTCCGTCCCCTGTCCAGTTTCGCGGGGCAGAAGACAGAAACTGGCCAGATTAGCTAAAGCAGAGACAGGCGCAGATATGAACCCACCCTTGTGTTTTCTCCAAAGACTTATATGGGTGGATAAAAGAAAAATGAAAAATGCAATATAAAGGCATTGAAAAACGCAAGTATTTTTGTTGCAACTTTTCTTGCGTCACGACGCAAGCCCCGGCACAAGTGAAGTCCCATATGTCATTGAAGATGGCCGACATCAGCGGGGACTGCACCGGAGCCAGGGAGAGTAACAGTGTTTTTTATGTTCCCTCACCTCCCCTGGATCTCTGATTATTATATTCTGGGGTCCAAAAAGACCCCCGGTATAATAATTGTTCATGGGTGTTCACAATGGGGCATCATACCGTGTGCAGGGGGCACTATGGGGTATCATACCATGTGCAGGGGCCACTATGAGGCATAATACTGTATGCAGTTGCACTATGAGGCATAATACTGTGTCTAGGGGCCAATATGGGTGCAGGAATGCAGGGTGGGAAGGGGGGTCAGTCGGAGTCTTCGGGGGATGTCAGTTGGTTGGGGTCTTTGGCGGGGGTCGGTCAGGGAAGGGGGCTCATGTCAAAAGTTCGCCACAGGGCCCCGCCATTTCTAGTTATGCCACTTGACCTAAATTCATTGCTTTTACCATCCTCCATGAATATGGAACACGCTTACAAAAGTAAACTCCTGAAAAGCGCCCCTGAAAATTGTCTGTGTGAGCAATTTTTGAGAGGATGTTTGTGACACACTCGCTGCAACTAAAAGATGCCAGGATAGGGAGTGTGTGACGATGCACCATTGTCACCCAATGCAAAGCAGCAGGAACCCCCCTTTATCTGATTGTGATAATTTGATTTATTAATTTGATGAAATATGAGGTCACTTCTTTCGACCACTCAATGACAGTATTGTCTAAATGAAGAAAGCAAAGAAATCTATAGACTTAATTACAAATTAGATAACCCTGTGACCTCTCAAGTTTTCTGATCTGATACACTTAAGGAACAAGTTACTCTACAACTGCCAGATCTCAGAAAACTGGTTATTGCTGTAATAAAAGCAGTCAGCAAAGTACTTGATTTTTTTTGTATGTACCGTATTTTTCGGACTATAAGACGCACTGGACTATAAGACGCAGGTTTTAGAGGAGAAAAATAGGGAAAAAAAATTTTCAGGCAAAAAATGGTAAAATATTTAATATATGGGAGTTGTAGTTTTGGAACAGCTGCAAGGCCACATTGACAGGTGACCCTGCAGCTGTACGGGGATGTATAGGGCGTTTTTTTTGTGGGGCCAGGTGTACTTTTTAGATATACCATTTTGGGAAATGTTTATTGCTTAGATCACCTTTTATTTAATTCAGAGGCAAAACAGAGAGAAAAACCCGGCAGTTTAGCACTTTTGATTTTGACGTTCACTGTACATAAAAATATTAGTAGACAGGGCATTTTCAGACACAGGGATACCTAATGTGTATGTTTCACAGTAATGTTATACTTTTATATGTATTCTAGGGAAAGGAGGTGAACTTTTATTTATTTTATTTTTTATTATATTTTTTTAAGTGTTTTTTTTTTTTTTTTTTTTTTTACTAGTTTATTATCCCCCGCCTAGGGGGCTTGAGCCTGCAATCATTTGATTGCAAGTCCCATAGACGGCAATACAAGTGTATTGCCGTCTATGGGAGATTCTATACATTACTATCGCGGAGGGTCATAGACCAGCCGCGATAGTAATATATATCTATGACAAGCCTCGGAGCCTTCATTAGGCTCCCGGCTGTCATCGGAACAGGTCGGCTCCTGCGGCCTCGCCGTGCAGGAGCCGGCCTACATCACTAAAGGTATGGGGCCGGTGGGGATCGGCCCCCCGGGATAACTAACTGCCGGGACCTGCGGAAGAGGAGCGGATTTGCAGCATGGCCGCGCTACTGCCACCGCTGGTTTTCTTCAGCGGCAGGAGCGTGGCGATCTGCAGGCCTCGGCAGCTAAGACAGTCCCCGGCATCTGCTGTAATAGACCGGCGGATGCCGGGGAGTGTCTTAGCTGCCGGGGCCTGCAGATTGTCACACTCCTGCCGCTGAAGAAAACCAGCGGTGGCAGTAGCGCGGCAATCTGCAGGCCCCGGCAGCTAAGACACTCCCCGGCATCCGCCGGTCTATTACAGCAGATGCCGGGGACTGTCTTAGCTGCCGGGGCCTGCAGATTGCCGCGCTACTGCCGCTGAAGAAAACCAGCGGTGGCAGTAGCGCGCCCATGCTGCAAACCCACTCCTCCACCCACATTCAGACTATAAGACGCACCCTCATTTTCCTCCGAAATTTTGGGGGAAAAAAGTGCGTCTTATAGTCCGAAAAATACGGTAAATTACATCAATATTGAGTTGACTGAATTGAAAAAGACTCAGAGAAGACTATAATTGTGGGAGGAAAATGTTTGTTTTTGTACCGTGTTAGCCAGTGGGTATGAAATATAAAAAACAAAAAACTTTTGATTCTTCATTATGGCTAACTCATAATGATGACAGAATATAACGTTTTGAAGCTCTCGGCTTCTTTTTCAGATATATCTAAAAATACTTTCTAAAGGCTGCATATTTATGTACAACTGGACACAGGGATAGGATTTCAGGAGGGAGGTGGTAGAGGCTTATTACTATATACATATAAATATAAACAATCCACAGTTCCCAGGTTCTTTATCTTTATAGTTGTCTTAGTTCAGTGATTTGTATAGAATGACATGAACCCATGTGATGCATTCATTCCATTATCCAGAGTGTTAAATAGGGTCATGCACCTGTACTCATAAATCCGTCTCTGTTTCCTTAATTTAAAATTCCCTCTCAAAATCAAAACCTTCATGTCATTGGTGATATTATGATCTTCCTGGCAGAAATGTTTTGGCACGGGAAGGTCCATTCTTTGTTGTTTAATTGTATGACAATGTACTTGTGGGAACAACAACTCACAGATAACTGTAAAGTCTCGTTTTAAGAAGATACAAAAATCTTGATCTCAAAAGCACTCTCCTATCATTTGGAAATTTAGGCCCCATGTTGTGGAATGTTTCACGTTTATCTCTTCATCATTTTTCATTGTATTTTTGTAGTTTTTCTGCCCCTACTAAATCTATAGGGAAAATGTGAGAGTTTCCACAGGTATAATTATAATTTTATAACTTATTATTTATTTTTCAGACTATAAGACACACCTAGGTTTTAGAGGAGGAAAATAGGGGAAAAAAATGTAAAGCAAAAAATGGTAAATTATTTAATATATAGGAGTTGTAGTTTTGCAACAGCTGCAAGGCCATATTGACAAGTGATCCTGCAGCTGTAGGGGGATGCATAGAGCATTTTTTTGCGGGGTCAGGTGTACTTTTTAGTTATACCATTGTGGGAAATGTCTATTGCTTAGCTCACCTTTTATTTAAATCAGAGGCAAAACGGTGAAAAAAAACCAGTGTTTTGGCACTTTTGATTTTGACGTTCGCCATACAGGAAAAATAGTAGTAGTAGACCGGGCATTTTCGGACACAGGGATTCCTAAGGGTATGTTCACATGGTGGAAAATGGATTCCGCGTGTGAACATACCGCAGTGCACCAGCATCCCGTTGCGGCATTCCGTTCCGGATTAGGCCTGAATGAATGGGCCTTATCAGGAGGGAGTCTCACACCCTGGATACCACGGGTGAGTCAGCCACGTAATTAGGCAAGATAGGCCATTTCGCGTCTTTTTTCTGCTGAAGTCAATGGGAGCCATTTCGGCATGTGGATTTTGAGGCAGATTCCGCGTCAAAATCTGCTACCAAAAAACTCCATGTGAACATAGTCTAATGTGTATGTGTTTCAGAGTAATTTTCTACTTTTATATGTATTCTGGGGAAAGGAGGTAATTTAAAAGTTTTATTTATTATATTTATTTTTTTTTAAACTTTTTTTTTACTATTTTATTAGCCCACCCAAGGGGCCTTGAACCTGCAATCATTTGATAGTATGTCCCATAGACGGCAATACAAGTGTATTACAGTCTATGGGAGATTCTGTACATAGAATCTTGTCATACAACAGCCGCAATAGTAATATTGCTCTGACAGGCCTGGGAGCCTTCAGTAGGCTCCCGGCTGTCATAGGAACAGGTCGGCTCCTATGATATCGCCAAGCGGGAGCCGGCCTGCAACTTTAAAGGTATGGGGCCGGTGGGCACTGGCCTCGGGGGATATTTTTAAACTTTGGGGGGTACTTTAAGACTCTGATCATGGGCATTAGCTACGGTGTCTCCGCTGTACGTTACAGCAGAGACACGTAGACCCGGTTGCTGTGGCGACTGCTCTGAAGTAGAGGGGTCGTCATTAGCTTTACAGATCCGGCATCCTCTGTCATAGAACGGTGGATGCCGGGGAGGGTTTTAGCTGCCAGGGCCTGCAGCATTGCCACACTCCTGTTGCTGCAGGAAACCAGCAGCAGGAGCGTAGCAATGCTGTAATTCCGCTCCTCCGCCCCTTATAGTCTACATTCGGACTATAAGATGCACCCCCATTTTCCTCCCAAATTTTGGGGAAAAAAAGTGCATCTTATAGTCCGAAAAATATGGTACATGCTGGGTTTTTCAAAAAGGCATGCTTCCTGAAAATGCAGCTTTTTCTGTAATGTGTGGATGGGATTATCCAGAATCACATTCACTTTGCTGGTACTGTAAAATGCAACATTTTGTTGTGCTGTGTTTCTGCAATGTGGGGCCTTAACAGTTGTTTTTCTCCCTCTTTCTTCTCGCTCTGCTCTGACCTCGTTCATGTAGCTCCTTCCAGTGGCTAACTATTGTATAGGGAAACAATTCAAATTACTTACCTAACAAAAAAAAATCATACACAGCTCTATCTCTCTCTCCAAATTCATTCTACCCTCTATGTGTTCCTAATCATTGCCTCCATACGCTTTCACTTTCATGACTTCTCTTTAGTTTCTTTGATGTTGTAGGATTTTAGAACACTATCTAACACTATTATTTGAATCAAACCTTTAAATATAATGCCTCCATCCAAGCAAATAAATGATATGTTATAGCCTTAGGCTAAGGCCCCATGTAGCAGGCTGCAGTCAAAAACCGCTGTGTAAAAGACTGCAGCAATTCCGTAGGTATAACTGACATGCTGCGATTTACAAAAATGCGACAGGTTTTTTTCTGCAATGTGTGTATGGGATTATCCAGGATCCCATCTACTTTTCAGGTACTCTAAAATGCAGAGGTTTTTGCCATGACATTTCCGCCTAGGACAAATTGCAGGTTTACACTACGTGGGGCCCCTGCCTAAATTTCACCATTACCTTGTCGGCTCCAATGTACAACTTACTCTACATCTACCTTCTGTTTCTGTAATTAAGTCTTGTAGATTCTAGGGTCATGCCCTCCTTTTTGCATCTTCAGACTAATGCCCTAAGCTGTGGAAACCCAGAGGAAAAAAAACTAAATTTTACTGTACCAAAAAAGTGAGGAATATTTTGGTTAATCTCACCCACACTTTGCGGTAAAAAAGACCTGTGGAAAAGCTGCTTTTTCAAGAAGTCATGCATTTTGTTAAACATAGCATGCTAATTTTATCACTAACATTTTCCCTATAGATTTAATAGGGGAAGGAAAAAAGAGGACAAAGATACAACAAAAACTGTATTCTGTAATGTACGGGGGATCCATGAAAATGGGTGCATCTCAGGTTTTGCTCCTCGGACACATGAGTCTAGCCTATGTGTGATTTCTGTAATAAGAAATAAGAAATGTGAAACTTTACAGCAGGGGTGCTCACACTTTTTCAGCATGTGAGCTACTTTATAACATGACCAAGTACAAAGATCTACTACCCACTTCTTGTGGGCGGGGCCTGGGTGAGGCGGAGCAGGAGGCATCGGCATTCTGTGGTTGCCCAGTAACCGCCCTCGCTCAGCATGATGGGAAGCCACAGAATGCCCACAACACGGAAGCAAGGCGGCTGCCCAGGGATCCATATTGTCTGCTTGTTCACAGCGCAGGCTGAGAGTCATCTGACTCTCAGCCTGCTCTGTGAACAAGCATTCCGGACACTTGCAGGCCGGGCAGCAGCAGCAGCTCCGGGGCATGACGCGCTCCCCGCTCTTAGGGATGGAGGGAGCAGCCGGGTGCTGCTTGTTCACAGCGCAGGTTGAGAGTCATTTCCGGACACTGGCAGGCCGGGGCCGCCGCAGCCCTGACTGCGAATGAGTGCAAGGGCCTTGCTGTGAGCAAGCAGACACTGGGGATCCCTGGCTGCATCCCGCGATCGACCCATACGTCCTTTGCGATCGACTGGTAGATCGCGATCGACGTATTGGGCACCCCTGCTTTAGAGCATGTAGAGCTCTTTTACCTTGGACAAAGACTGAATTTTTACTTATTCCCCACAACTGCATTCTTATAAGTTTACCGCAAATTCAGAATTTTTTTATCAAAACTGTGACACTAAACAGCTTGAATTGCACAAAGAAGAAGAAAGTTTGGCAAATTCCTATGTTATCCTTTGCATCTGCTGCAAGGATGGCGGCCAAGATATACTGAAAGTTTGTACTACATAATTTGTATAAATAATATTCCGCCTATAATTCTAGTTGGGGTCTATTTGAGCTTGTGTATCTACTGTATTGTTAAGATAAAAATAAAGAAGAGTGCGATGTTGGACTTCAATATGAACACAAGTAATAGAAATAGAAACTATAACAAGATGCAAAGTAAGTTTTCTGGGTCGAGTAATAGAATTTGTTTTAGAGACCTGAGGTGGTTTGCACAAATAAAGATGAGAAACCCAGTGGAAATATCATGAAAGAATGAAACATCTAAACTGCTGCATAGAGAAGATGCCATGATAATGGGGCCTTCAGATTGGCTGCAGTCTGCATCTCTGTTCCTCTCTCTGATGTTGGAGATTTAATGAAGTAGCTTGTGAGAGAATGGAGGGGATGTTCACGCTGCACAGATGGCTCTTTGTCACTGCTGACACCTGCCATCTGCTTGTTTGTGTAAATGATGTTGGAGGGGGATCCTGAGCTTCCAATCTGCTAAGCTGCCTCTGCCAGCTTCCACTGCCCTTCTGACCTCCAATGTCAGACAGGTCCAGAGAGTTTGTTCTTTCAGCTCAGTTGGCTCTTCCTCCCCTATATTTACAACCTCTTCCCAGCCAGAGATATTCAGTAGTGGGGCAGCTGCTGCCCCTAGCCTGTGGCTCTTCTCACTCCAGGGTTCTTTGCCTAGGTTATACATTACATACTGCTTAATGTTGTAACCTCCTCTCTATAAACTCAGAGACAATTCCTAATAACTATGATGCCACACGTACCAGCCCCACATTGCCACACAAGCACTTCTGGCCGTTGCTTGTTTTATTAACTATTTCTCTGTTATTGGAGAGTTTGACTAACAATGAAATGTTATTCAATTTCTGAGCTTTACAATGCTTATATGAAGAACAGTACATTGACTTGTTTGCCACACACACACAAATTTTAAAAATACCATGTATTTGAAGCAGTGTTTTACAGTATTTTTTTTTATTTCACTTGTATTTTTGATTCATTTTTTCAAGCCTGTGAATAAAATGCCAGACGATTTATGGGTGAGAGCATATTCTGACTGCATCTTGATGTATGTCTAATGTTTATTGCTGAAAAGAAATTATCAGGCATTTTAGGCAGATAAATCCTGAATTATTTATGGATATCATCACAGTAATGTCACATTAGTTTACATTGTTGCGTTCACTACAAACTTTGCAGAATTAATTTCTTCCTGGGAATGCCTTTGCACATCACTATTCTTAGGGGTTTCCCTCAAAATAACTGATATGTAAGCATATTAGTCTATGAAATGCAAATGCTCTGCATACTCCTTAGATCACTGCTAGGTGGGTTCTCTTATCCCACGCTCAACCAATTCACAAAGATAGCAGACTCACTCGCCATTTTACTTAATCGCAGTTTCGCGAGTGTACTGCGCAGTAGCGCTCCGAAGGGAAGCGCTACTACGCAGGCGCGGGATTAGAAGACAGAAGAAGAAACGGAACCAGAGGGCGTAACTACAAGAAGACAGAAGAGGTAGGCGTGCCCGAAGCTGACGTAGCATCGTGCATCCCCGCCCATGTTGCATGTTCAGGTATGATTAGCATATATGTTTTAATGCTTTTATTTAAAAACGGGACCGGGGTTTAATATAACATTTATGGAGCCTGAATAGCCTTTTTAAAGGCTATTCACGCATATGTGGGGCTCTATTAGCATAATTTTGTTGATAGAGCCCCTTTAAGCTAGGTTTATACCTGAGCCTACTGAAGATTCCTTTCCCTATTCTGCTTTTCGGGTGGAAACCAAGCAGAAACCTGGCAGACCCCATTATAGTCTATGGGGTCTACAGGTTTCCGCAAGTAACCGTTTTTTTCTGTTCAGGGGTTGCCAAGCGTTCTAGGAGGTTTGATTGAATACACCCAGCAACATATTGGGGATTTTGCCCTTTTCTCAAGCACATGCTTATGGATGCGGACTGAATTGAAAAATATGTCACGTGACATCCAACCAATCATTACAAATAGTATAAAATATGAACTTGATCAAAAACCAAATAGAATTGTCCAGCCGGTACCCGTTGTAGCCACTGCAGTTTTCAATGCAGTGATAAAACTTCTACTATTCACCATAGCAATTTACTTAGATACAATTCTTCCATAGTATCCCAATGTGAAGTCCACAGTATATAAAAGTATAGCAGACTACAAGAAAATCTATAAAGATTAAATAACAGTTGAAACACCTTTCACAGTATCTTTTTGGTCACTTGGTGTAAAAAAGGTATCAACATACAGAGTTCTTACAATCCACTCCTGCTACAATACTTCAGTGTAGTGTGAATACTAACCAAACCATCAGGGAAAAACAGGAAAGGAAATGCCCTTAAGAATAGAAAACACATTAAGTTATTCAGCAGCTACAGGACCCAGATCATTGCTATGTGGCTCACTCAGAGCCATAAAATATATAGATATTGTTGACAGACACCATCATAAATATGATGAAACTAATGGATAAATTAAATGGATGTTTTCTGTATTTTCTGGAGTAACAGGTGCCTAATATTTCATTTCATGTGATTCTATAGAGTACATTTTAGGGTACAAGGCACTCTATAGGGTACATGTTATGTTACTTTTTGTTATCAAATAAAATATTTTGTAACAAAATGTAACAATAACAATTGTAGTACTGTTGTTTTTGTTCCCATTTTCTTCTTTGTTGTACCTGCTTGCACCTCGCAGCATAGACTTAATATTCACATCCAGATGAGCGTACCCATTATTGACTGAATCAGAGTCAATAGCGGTAGTAAAGCTAATATGTAATGCTGCCTTTAGTCATTATCCTCCGTGTACAGAGGAGAGTGATTCTATAACAGATGGTTTTACTGAATCCTTAGAACACACCAGGCATATTGAACTCCATATCTAATCCAATAAAAAGCTATTGCTTTCCTAGATATCCACGCGTTATTTTGAGTTGTATTTTGTCAACTACTTCTGGTTAACCACTAAGCAGACATAAATGCATATATTAACACAGAATAGCATTGAAAACTGTCAATTTAAATATAAATTGCTCTCTGATAAATTTTAACACCACTTTTTTATTCCTTGTTTTTTTTTACTGCTGAATTTTACATAAAGACTATAATCTGAGATGGCTGAAATAATTCATAACAAGCTGGGTTTGTTACATATTTCCCAAAAACTTCAGGTTTGCCTCCTAAGAATTCCCCAAAGTTGATTATTATATTCTAGGATCTCTTTAGGCCCTAATGTATAGTAATTGCAGGCCAGGGGTGTTTGTGTAAAAATTTAAGGAAAACACTTACCTTTCCTGGGCTCTGCTATTGCATCATCCAGAGTCCCAGTCTTCTTGCTGGCCAGTCTGCCATGTCTTCAAGTCCCAAAGTTATCACTGAGGCCTTTGATTGAAATATGTCTAATGCTTTAATAGAAATGTCAGCCAATGTGATAGTTATTAATTGTTTTTAATAATTATTAATTTACAGATTTCAACAAAGGCTTTAGATGTGCCAGAGACTTTGTTGACACAGGTTTTAAAGGGATCCTATCATTAAAACTCATTTTTTTTCTGCCTAACATGTAGGAATAGCCTTAAGAAAGGCTATTCTTCTCCTACCTTTAGATGTCTTCTCCACGCCGCCATTCGGTATATAATCTGGTTTTCGTCTGTATACAAATGAGTTCTCTTGTAGCACTGGGGGTGGTCCCCAGTGCTCAAACAGCACTGGGGGAGTCCCCAATGCTGCGAGAGAACTCTCCAGCGCCGCCTCCATCTTCTTCTGGGACTTCTTCCAGCGGAGGCTTCAAACTTCTAGACCTCAGGCCTAGGGCAAAGCCGACTGCACATGCTCGCCAGCCACAAGCAAATGGCCGCTTACACAGTATTGTAAGCGGCCATTTTGTTGTGGCCGGCAGGCTTGCGCAGACGGCTGCCTGAGGCCTAGAAGTTTGAAGCCACCGCCGAAAGAAGAACCGTTCCTGAAGAAGATGGAGGCAGCGCTGGAGAGTTCTTTCGCAGCATTGGGGATGCCCCCAGTGCTGTTTGAGCACTGGGGACCACCCCCAGTGCTGCGAGAGAACTCATTTGCATACCGACCAAAAAACCGGATTATATACCGAACGGCGGCACAGAGAAGAAATCTAAAGATAGGAGAAGAATAGTCTTTCTTAAGGCTATTCCTACATTTTAGGCAGAAAAAAAATGAGTTTTAATGATAGGATCCCTTTAAATAAAAACAAAACACATTACAAGGCACTTACATACCCAAATTGGCTGCATTATTTCCTATTGAAGTTTATTTTATTATTCCAAATATCCCATAATATTGTCATTCCAATCCTCCTGTTTCTAGAGATCGCATTAATATTTTTACTTGCATTTGAGGTTTTTGACCTTCTGAAATGTAAACCAACTCAGTCCATGTAATTCTTTTAACATTTCCATTATAGCAATTACATATTTTTGAAGATCATTTTTTATTTTTGAAACAAGAATTTATATTATCATGTTGAAAAAATGTTGTATTGATTTGTAATCTTACAGAGCGTCTGTCATCAGGAAATTCATTATAAGCCTGATCTCAGTACCTACCTTGTTATTTCAAATATGCCTTTGTTATTTAGTCTTGGGGCCCATTTCATGTAAATCACCATTTAATTCATATGTAAATAATGGGGAAGTGCTTTGTTTGGGAAGAGCTGAGACCAAGTCCAGGCCAGGTAAGGAATGACCCCAAAGCACTCCTCCATTTGCATATGAAATGTTGATATACATGAAAATAGGACTCAAAAACTAAATAACAGCATATTCGTAAGTCATAGTATTATCATCTGTGATTAGGTTTATAACAAATTTATTGCTGACAGAGTTCCTTTAACACCTAAATAGATCATAGAGGTTACATACCATTGAAATATAAATTTAGCATGTAATGAAGCTAATGATTTATGGTCCAATTCAATACCAATTCTTCCCACTTGTCTCTATTTAATAGATAAAATGAAATATCTCTAAAGCTTTGATGACATGAATGGCGGCAGGGAAGGCTTGATTAGGATTAGTGAGGATTAAAAATATCATCATCTTTGAATAATCCAATCTTGTGGTTGGTATGGCCTATATCTATTCCTAATATTAATATATACTTCACTAGTTCAGTGATTAAAATTAAAGGATAATGGGGACAACCCTGCTTTGCTGCACTGATGACTGAACATTTATGGGAAAGAAAGCCAGATGTATATACTTGAGCTCATGGAAGTGTCTAAATGGCTTGGTCATGTTTAATACATTACCAGTGAGTCCATATTTCACATATTTTAAGGTCTGCCTGCAGAATCCCCCAATAAGCCTGGTCAAATACCTGCTCTGCATCCAGAGAAAGGAGCAGAGGTGTTCACCAGATCTGAGTACCAAATCAAATCAATTATTCTCCCTGGTACTGTCCAAAGTTTGGCTTACGCTAGTTCCAGATGACTATGTATATTTTGCGGCCCGCTTCCGTTTTTGCAGTTCAGGTGTCATCAGTGTGTCTTCAGCATCAGTGCGTGTATGTCTGCAAAAACTGACAGTGTCCCTAGTTTGCACCTGCCTCCTGTTCGTATCCCTGCCCCTAAAAAAGTCACCTGATCACTTGGTAGCCATTTTCTTTGTATCTTTGCTCTATTGATAGGTGTCATTATCCTCTTCTAATCTAGCTCTAGTTTTTGTGGTTTCTTACTGCAAAAATGTCTTTTGATCCTGTGGATGATATTTTCCTATACTGGCTGCTTCAGACAGCAAGCACCAATGCTTGAAGAAAAGCCACAGGCAAAGAGGAGATTTTGGTTTCACTCTATTGTCTCACCATTGTTCTATTGTAGGGACTCGGAAGAGAATGAAATACCTTACTTTTTAAAAAAAAATTGTAATATTGAGGGCAGAAATAAACACTAATACCGATCGGAGTTTAACCCCCTGAATGCTGGTGGTGAAACATCACCGCCGCATCCAAGGGGCTTAGTGACGTTTAAAAGTGCCCCTGGGCACCCCCCCGCAGTGAGATCGGGGGGGTGCCCCTAAGTATCTTCTGCAGTCTGGGGTCTGACCAGTGACCCCAGGCTGCTAAAAGCCCCCAGTACACCTGGTTGATCCTGCTGGGTATTGAGGAAGCCAGTCGATGCGTCTGTATAGCTGGCTTCCTCCATAGACTGCAATACACTGTATTGCAAGTCTATGGTATAGAACTAGCGATCCTCTCTGATCGCTGGTTCTAGTGTCCTTATAGGACAAATAAAAAATGTAAAAAAAAAAAAGTTAAAAAATAGTAAATAAAGTGTGCAAATTTTATAAACCCCCCAAAATGGC
The DNA here is from genome assembly GCF_031893055.1 of Leptodactylus fuscus. Lineage (NCBI taxonomy): Eukaryota > Metazoa > Chordata > Amphibia > Anura > Leptodactylidae > Leptodactylus > Leptodactylus fuscus. The sequence continues at coordinate 71,530,208 of NC_134267.1, read as the reverse complement.
CTTTTCTTATAAAACACCCAAAAATGTTATTACAAAATACATCTCATACTGCAAACTTCAAGCCCTCATGTGGCCACATCACCAGATAAATTTCAAAAAAATTATAGCTTGTACAATGTGAAGGCAAACCCCCCCCCCCAAATCACCAAATCATTAGAACACAACTGGCTGCAACAGGAAGGGAATGTATAAGCTGTGCAAGCTTATATTGGGGTACAAACCAGATTTAGAGCTTATGAGGACCAGAACTGCCCCCTAGAGTGACCTCCCCTCAAACATAGGAGCTACTGGGGATATAGCAGGGAATTTGGTTTTCCCAATGTACTCCGCACAGCTTACATATCTACTATTCACCATCCGCTGTGCAGTCACGTTTAGGATACTATTGCCTACTACACCCCCTAAAAAGTTCTTTTAGGGGTGCAGTTTTTAAAATGGGGTTATTCTCTAAGGGATTCCACTTTACTGGTACTTTAGAAGCTCTGCAAACATGACATGGGCAACCAGATGCCAAACACCTGAATCTGCGATCCAAAAAACAAAATAGCGTTCCTGCCCTTCTGTGCCCAAACAGCCGTTTCTACCCACATATGGCATTAAGTACATTATCCTGGGTACAGCAGTGTCATACATGTGGACATACACTGCTGCTTGGGCAATATGTGCTTTTGGACAGCTGATTTAGATAGTTGGTTTTTGGACACCATGCCACATTTTGTAGAAAATCTAAAATTTCCCCTACAAAATGGGGTCACTTCTTGACGAATTCCAAATTACTGGCACCTCCAGAGCTCTGCAAAAACAACATGGCATCAGGAAACCCCTCCAAATCTGTACACCAAAAGCTAAAAAGCCCATTGCTCCTTCCCTTCTGAGCCCTGCTGTGTGCCCAAGCAGCAGTGCACACCCACATATATAATTCTTTCTACCGGGATAGCCCACTAAATAGTTTTAGGAGTGCAGGTCTCTGATGACACAAAGTGGGTGCAACGTATTGGGTACCAAAATGGCATATTTCTTTAAAAATTTAAATTTTCATACTGTACATTAATTTTTGGGAAGCACTCTTAGGCTCAAAATGATAATGTAAGAAAAAATGGGCTGTAGCTTACCGCTTGAATGCAGATATTTCAGAGGTGCCAAACCAAACCTCCGGACCCAAGAGGCGAATCGTCCAAACGCAGTTAAGAGAGATGACAGCTTGCAACACTCTTGAATAAAATTCAATCTTTTAATTCAATCCATTAAAAATATATAGTTCACACATATAAAAAAGTGCAATAGAAAAAAATGAAAAGGTGCATTTATAAAACAAAACTAACGCGTTTCGGGGTAGACTAACCCCTTAATGGATTGAATAAAAAAGATTGAATTTTATTCAAGCGTGTTGCAAGCCGTCATCTCTCTTCACTGCGTCAAAATGCCAATACCCCTTGATAAATTCCTTAAGGGGTGTCATTTCTAAAATCAAGTCACTTTTGGGGAGTTTCCATTGTATTGATACTTTAGGGTCTCTGCAAATGCGACATGGCACCACAACACTATTCCAGCAAAATCTGCCCTCCAAATCCAAAACACACTCTTCCCATTCTGAGCCCCACCATGTCCCCTTACAGCAGATTATGACCACGTATGGGGTAATGCTGCGTTCAGGAGAAATTGTGTAACAAACTTTGAGGGGCTTTTTCTCATTTCTCCTCTTGTAAAAATAAAAAAAAATTGACTAAATTGACGGTTTATTGAAAAAAAACAAATTTTTCATTTGCACGTCCCAATGTTAATAAAATCTAGGTTAAATTATCTAGGACCTGCAGGAAAGCTGCTGTTGGACTCATACGTTTCAAGTCCAGGAGAATGTTGTGGCTGTTGGTAGCCATTGTAATGACCACCAACTTATAAATGTGAAGGCACTGGACCCATTGCTCTGTCTTGTGAATATAGGGACTATAAAGCATCATATGTGGTATGTTGGCTGTACAGGTCGACTTACAAGTAGTGTCACATGTGACAGATTACTGCCCTCAGGTTTGTGCCGCAGGTAGTCCACAGCCATAACTCATTTGTATTGCGGTTGGCAATGAAGAGCTCCCAACTCCCATCTACACAATGGTAGATGTTTTCCTTTGGAACCTCTTCCAGAATATGGCCAAGGCTGCGGCCAAAAATGTGCGGCTGTGTGACGTGTTTTCATATGTTAAGATGCTCAAGGACTAGCATGCAAATAACAGACCTACTGTCCACAGACTGTGCACGGGATGCAATATTCCATGACCGGCGTTGTACAACTCGCCTCATATTGTAGGAGAATGCTAAGTACCATGCATGTCTTTGGCACTTAGCATGTCGTCATGCATCACATTACACAGCATGCTGAGTAAAAAACATTTCCATGGCATTTAGCTTGTTCCAATGCACTACATTGGACCATGTAATGCATTAATGGAATATGAATTTGTCAGGATACGGAGTCGCCGCGGTCTCCTTGCTGTGCGGCGTCTCCCTGGGAGACGTGTTAGGAGTTCTATTGATTGTGCTTAGGTCATTAAGGGTTAATCTTTTCCTTGCCTTCAGTCTCCATGCTGTTAGCCATCAGGTGTGTTCTCTGCTGCTATTTAAACCCCACCCAGGCATGGATCCTTGCCAGCCATTCACTTTGGGTTTCCTGGTCCTCTGCTCAGTCTGATTCCCTGTCTGTTTGTATTCCATATGTTTCTTGTTTTATTTACCCGGCTTGTATTTTTGACTATCCCTTGTCTTTTGATTTGGTACCTTTATTATATCTCCTGGCTCTACCTCTTGCTCGTCTGACCTCGCCTTCTCTTCTGTGTCTTGCTGGGACTTGTGGTCCTCCCTGGTTCCATGCTGTTTAGTCTTTTGTTTTGCATTGCAGTTACACTGTGCTTTCTGTTTAGGTGTGACCCCCGTGACTCCAGTCCCTAGCACTTTCAGGGCCTCCTCTCCCCTTATCCTAGCCGCCGGATAGAAGCGTAAGGAGTCGTGGTAGGTGCACTTCAATTAGGAAGTGCATTGGTCTGCCTCATCTCAGATATTACAGCATATTTATAGCTGCAGGGCCTGCGACCCCTTTTGTCATTAGTTGCACAGTGTTGCTTTCCAGCTGTGTCACTTTGCACTGCCTGACCCTGACTCCAATCCTTACAGAATTACATTACATATGGGGCATGCTAAGTAGTATACACTCTGTGAAAACTAGGAAATCCCTATGCATGTCCCCATTATGTATGGGAGCATGCTAAGTAACACACATGTCTGTGGCATCTAGCATGTCCCCATTACAGATAGGAGCATGCTAACTTCCATGTATGTCCTTAGTTAGATCCCTTTTCCTGCAGTTCAGGTCGGAACTGATCTCGGCATGATGTAAAATGATAAAACTAGTCACCAAGTACAATCGTCAATAACTTTTTTTGCGTGACAAGGATAGTTCATCAAAAACAGACTTGTGCTGGTCATGTAGGGAAAGCATGAGCCAAAGCGATGATAGTGCTACAAAATGGATTGGTGACAACTAGCAGTAATGGCTAAAAGGGGGCTGCTATCTAAATTGTAATGGGACATCAGGTGTATAACTTACCAAGCTAGGCCCTCTGATCCTTTTTTGACCACTCTTAATCTTCTGACTGAAGCTCCTGGACCAGCTCTTTCCACGCCTGAGCCATGGTAGGCCTCTTCTCTCTTGTCCCAGACGATGGGTCTTGAACCAGACAAATAAGCTTTTCTGTATATACCCTTGTCATGGACATGTGCAAAAAAATTGTGTGCAGAAGCAGAGAACTAGAGCTGTGTGCACAACCTTCTGCTGGTGAGTTCGTTCTGGGAAATTCCCTGCAGGAAAGTACATGCTGGGGTTTTGCAGCATTGTGCTGCAAAACCCCTGAGTGCCTAATTTTCATGTTTTGCAAACTAAGGCGACAACATTTTTAGTCTCTCATAGGCTTCTATGGCCGAGTCTGTGCCTCGAACACTGAGCAGAATAAGACATGCTCTGAGTTTTGCAGCATGGACTCTTAGGCTGGGTTCACACAATGTATTTTGGCTCGTAATTTGGCACGTAGACGCCGTGGGCGCTTTTGCGGGCCTTATACACTCCCATTGATTTCAATGGGAGCCGGGACTATATACGCTGCAAAATCACGGCCGCAAAATAGCGCCGTGTATACGGTCCCAGCTCCCATTGAAATCAATGGGAGCGTATACGGCCCGCAAAAGCGCCCGCGGCATCTACGTGCCAAATTACGAGCCAAAATACATTGTGTGAACCCAGCCTTAGCCTGCACACTGACCTTTGGAATACACGGTGTGCTTGGACCCATCGGAAATGAATGGGCCAGTGTGCTATCCAGGAAAAAACAGGGATAGCACACTGAAACATCACACAGTCGTCTGCAAGGAGCCTATGGCATAATTTTTTGATTTGATATAGGTCAAAAATGAATGGCCTGTCTGTTTTTTTCCCCCCTGGTTTAAGCAATGTATAAGACCTTATAGCATTTCTTATGGTGTATATATTTTGTCTATAATAGAGGAGAAGGTTTTAAGTTAAATGAAGAGACACTAAATGATTTGGTCGACAAAATAAAATGTATGATTAATAGTAAATTACCGTATTTTTCGGACTATAAGACGCACCTAGGTTTTAGAGGAGGAAAATAGGGAAAAAAAATGTTGAAGCAAAAAATGGTAAAATATTTAATATATGGGAGTTGTAGTTTTGCAACAGCTGCAAGGCCACATTGACAGGTGACCTTGCAGCTGTACGGGGATGTATAGAGTGGTTTTTTTGTGGGGCCAGCTGTACTTTTTAGTTATACCATTTTGGGGAATATCTATTGCTTAGATCACCTTGTATTGAAAAAAAACCTGGTGGTTTATTATATATATATATATATATATATATATATATATATATATATATACGCTCACCGGCCACTTTATTAGGTACACCTGTCCAACTGCTCTTTAACACTTAATTTCTAATCAGCCAATCACATGGCGGCAACTCAGTGCATTTAGGCATGTAGACATGGTCAAGAAAATCTCCTGCAGTTCAAACCGAGCATCAGTATGGGGAAGAAAGGTGATTTGAGTGCCTTTGAACGTGGCATGGTTGTTGGTGCCAGAAGGGCTGGTCTGAGTATTTCAGAAACTGCTGATCTACTGGGATTTTCACGCACAACCATCTCTAGGGTTTACAGAGAATGATCCGAAAAAGAAAAAACATCCAGTGAGCGGCAGTTCTGTGGGCGGAAATGCGTTGTTGATGCCAGAGGTCAGAGGAGAATGGCCAGACTGGTTCGAGCTGATAGAAAGGCAACAGTGACTCAAATAGCCACCCGTTACAACCAAGGTAGCCAGAAGAGCATCTCTGAACGCACAGTACGTCGAACTTTGAGGCAGATGGGCTACAGCAGCAGAAGACCACACCGGGTGCCACTCCTTTCAGCTAAGAACAGGAAACTGAGGCTACAATTTGCACAAGCTCATTGAAATTGGACAATTGAAGATTGGAAAAACGTTGCCTGGTCTGATGAGTCTCGATTTCTGCTGCGACATTCGGATGGTAGGGTCAGAATTTGGCGTCAACAACATGAAAGCATGGATCCATCCTGCCTTGTATCAACGGTTCAGGCTGTTGGTGGTGGTGTCATGGTGTGGGGAATATTTTCTTGGCACTCTTTGGGCCCCTTGGTACCAATTGAGCATTGTTGCAACGCCAAAGCCTACCTGAGTATTGTTGCTGACCATGTCCATCCCTTTATGACCACAATGTACCCAACATCTGATGGCTACTTTCAGCAGGATAATGCGCCATGTCATAAAGCTGGAATCATCTCAGACTGGTTTCTTGAACATGACAATGAGTTCACTGTACTCCAATGGCCTCCACAGTCACCAGATCTCAATCCAATAGAGCATCTTTGGGATGTTGTGGAACGGGAGATTCGCATCATGGATGTGCAGCCGACAAATCTGCGGCAACTGTGTGATGCCATCATGTCAATATGGACCAAAATCTCTGAGGAATGCTTCCAGCACCTTGTTGAATCTATGCCATGAAGAATTGAGGCAGTTCTGAAGGCAAAAGGGGTCCAACCCGTTACTAGCATGGTGTACCTAATAAAGTGGCCTGTGAGTGTATATATTATTATTTTTTTCTAGGGACAGGAGGTGATTTAGAACTTTTATTTATATTTTTAAAGCTTTTTTTTTTTTTTTTTTACTATTTTATTCCCCCCCAGGGGCTTGAGCCTGCGGTCACTTGATTGCAAGTCCCATAGACGGCAATACAACTGTATTGTCGTCTATGGGACATTCTGTCTATTAGTATTACGGCTGGTCATAGAGATCAGCCGCAATACTAATATAGCAGTGACAGGCCTGGGAGCCTCATTAGCCTCCCGGCTGTCACCCGAACAGGTCGGCTCAGGAGCCGGCCTGCAACTCTACAGGTACGGGGCCGGTGGGGACCGGCCCCGGGGGAGAAGGGGCCACCGATACTGACCCGGCATCCGCTGTACTAGAGAGGCGGATGCCGGGGAGGGATAGACTCTGGCACAGGTGCCGGGCCTGAGACATCGCTGCGCTCCTCTGCCCTGCATGAAGCCAGCGGCGGGGGGACGGAGGAGCAGAATAGCATCACTCCTCCCGCTGCTGGCTTCATGCAGGGCAGAAGAGCACAGCGATGTCTCAGGCCCCGGCGTCTATCCCTTTCCGGCTTCCGCTTCTCTAGTACAGCGGGTGCCAGGCGCCACATTCGGACTATAAGACGCACCCTTCTTTTCCCCCCAAATTTTGGGGGAAAAAAGTGCGTCTTATAGTCCGAAAAATACGGTACTGGGTAAAACTGCCAATGAAAAAGACTTGGGAATTTTGGTGGACAGCAAGCTTACCTTTAATGACCAGTGCATGGTAGCTGCTACCAAAGCAAATAAAATGATGGGATGCATCAAAAGAGGCCCAGGAAATGGTGATGATGGATTCATTGAACAAGTTCAAAGAGGGCCTGGATGCCTTTCACGAAGAGGACAATATTATGGGTTATGGATTCTAGATTTTAAAGACATGTTGATCCAGAGTTTTGTACTGACTACCAGATTGGAGTCGGGAAGGAATTTTTTCCCCTGAAATGAGGCAATTGGAATAAGCCTCATGGCCCTCGCCTTTGGTGCTATTATTATACTTTAGGGTCTCCTCAAATTTGTAGAAGCCCAGGGGAAGTGATTAAAAATAACAAAAACACCTTGCTTCCCCTCTCCTGGGTATCCTCAACCGTTGTCCCCTTCTGCCTACGAATAGGTGTTCAGGCCTTAAGGGTGATGTGGGGTGCATTGGTATCCCTTAGTCACAGGCTGTAAGAGCCATGGGGAGAGAGGATGCTGTGGAATCATAGAAGCCCAAGAGAGGTGAATATAAATATTTCTTATTTTTGGTCACCTTCCCCGGGCTGTCATCTATGGAAAGGGGCCAGACAATATGCATAGAGATCAGGGTGCAAGGCTTTATTTGACCACTATCATGGTGGTACTGGGCTCTGGTCATCTCAAGCAGGCTGTAGGCCCTGTACCCCTCTGGGTCTGGTCACAGTCACACCCCAAGCAACCATGATTGTTACACCAATGATCTTCAACCAACAAGATACATTGAATACTTTCCTCCTAAGAAAGAAAAGATGCTGTTGTCACACTTGAGGAACAGATGGATGAAGATAGGGCCCTTGTAAGCAGCATAGGACTGTACCAACAGAGGACATCGCTAAAGGGGCCTAGTGTCATGCAATGTATGCACATGCTGCTGACCCAAAAAAAGCCTGCTTGCTACAGTACAGCAGAGCCAGGTTCACACTATAGTAGCCATTTTTTACATTCTACCCAAGATACATAAGAACACCGAACACCCACTAGGCAGACTTATTGTGACAGCTCTGGGATGCCTGACTGAGAAATATAATCAGTGACTGGAACAGGAATTGAGGGTATATGTGTATAACTGCCCTTGTACCTCAGAGACACTATGCAGAAGAAACTCTCCGTCTGACCACAGACCATCATTGAACATTCTACAGTGATGCTCAGATCAATATACTCACCTGATCCAGTCTCCTCACTTCTGGCAGGTGCAGTGTTTTTGTGGCAATGCATATGCGGCATACTCTGGTAGCAGTGACCCTGGAGGAGTATTTCCTTTAATTCACCCCAACTTCAGCTGCTAACTAGACTCACAAGAGTCTCCCTGAGAACATACTGTAGTGTTAACAGTGGTGGAACTATTGCTGTAGCAATCCCCCAGTGGGCCCCTGCTACTTTTATTAAAAATATACTCCAGCATGTAGCAGACCCTATTTATTTACCAATCCCCACTCCTGGCCAGGGTCACCTCCTTCACCCCTCCACTGGCGAGTGATATGGAACACATGGAGAAGGTGATTAAAATAAAAAAAAATTTAAACAAAGGATTAATTAAACAAAAAAAAAAAAGACAAAACAAAGACAGTGTTACTAACCTCTCCTGGATTCCGGAGCGGGTCTTTGGGTCTCTTCAGCGACATCACAGAAATCACGTGGGTCTGATTGATATCACGACACAGTGATGCTATGTGTTACATCTGTGACTTCAGACAGAAGTGGAGAAAGCACCAGGGAGTTGCACTGGAGCTCAGTTGAGGTGAGTAAGACTAGTTTTTATGGTTTGATCTCCCTTGGGATTCTGCTCAATATACTTGGGATCTGAAGAGACCTCCAAGGATAATAATAGTTTGTAAATGCTGAAACCCAAGAGTTTTGGATTCTCCCAAACCCAAAATTTTTTGCAATATTTCAGCCAAACGCCATAGGGGCCATTATGGGCCATCATACCTTGTGAAAGGGCTACTATAGGACATTATACTGTATGGAGGCAACTATGAGATGTTAATGATGTCCCATAGTGGCACCTTCACATGATATAATATCTCATATTATTCCATATTCCATTACAATGTGTGAAGGGGTGATTATAGAAAATAGGGGATATTATTCTTTGTGGAGGCCATTGTGGAAGATTATAGTGTGTGGAGCGGCTACTACAGGATATTATACTGTGTGGAGGGTCACTATAGGATATTATAGTGTGTGTATAGGGGGCATTATACCATGTGGGGGACAGGAAAAGGGATGCTATGCTGTGTGGGGGTTTGAGGACCCAAGTCAAAAACTTCCTATGCAGCCCAGTTGTTGTTAGTCATGCCCCTGCTTATGGCTGAGAGGGTGTGCAGTGTTGCAGGTGGCGTTGTAACACCTAAAAGGATGAAATTGTTCACAGGTAGCGTGGAAAAATTACTTTTATCAAAATGAATTAGGCATGCCTCCGAATAATGGTGTCACCTGGTCTATCATGTCATGCACTGCCACAACTAACATCACTCAGGCAGAAATGTTCTGTGGGCTGGTCCATCATATACTATGCCACACTGCCATACATGTTGCCTCAGCTGCTCAGTGCCTACCACCACTGCTACCACTCATGCAGACATGTGGCCTGGTCTATCATGTTATGCACTGCCATTGCAATAGGGTCTACCTAGTCAGGATCTTGTTCACACAAATACCCAGTTCTTTCTATCTCATATGCACTTGTTAATCTTTTAGCCGGTTTATTTTGCTACATGGAGCACAAAGTGGCTAGTTAAGGCCGTGCAGTCATGTGTAACTGATTCCTTCCATTGTCCAGATTGGAACTGTGATCAGGTTACAGGGAATACCTTACCATGACTTTATTATATACCCTAGCTTTACCTACCGTACATTATAAATATTGAGGGGAAAAAAAACTTTTTTATAAATTTCTTTTAAAGTACTAAATAAATAAAGATTACATGTTATTGTCATATTATGTTCTTGCAGCTTGCCTTGGTTCCTTCCTTCAGTTTCTTTCTTTATCTGCTTATATTGATGTACAGTTAGTATCATTGGTAACTTACATCTTTGAGTTGATTTTCTGTAATAGGGGAAGATTTATTTCTGTGGGATTCATTTAGGATTATTTTGAATATAAAATCATTTGACTTAAACATTTCAATTTGCTTGGCAATGGATGGCAGTTTTATAGCAAAACCTCTGAGATAACGTTTATGAGTTTATGCTTCATGTATTTAAAGGGGACAACAGTAATTCAGAAAAACTCAAGTATACCACTTTCTATTTGTATTTGAGATTAATTTCTAAATACCTGTTTATTCTCCAGAAGGACTTGTATATTTAAAATCAGTTATTGAAACTACTATATTACAGTAGGTTCACACTTGTATTCTGGTCACAAAGAAAAAAGGTGTCACTAGTAGAGTCTATAAGAATAATATAAGAATAATAAGAGCCTCTAATATAATAGAGAATGAACGGTAAAGTGCAGTAGTAGATCATATCATTAAAACTCATTTTTTTCTGCCTAAAATGCAGGAATAGCCTTAAGAAAGGCTATTCTTCTACTATCTTTAGATGTCTTCTTTGTGGCGCCGTTCGGTATATAATCTGGTTTTCATCGGTATGCAAATGAGTTCTCTCGCAGCACTAGGGGCAGGCCAAAGTGCTCAAACAGCACTGGGGCATCTCCAATGCTGTGAGAAAACTCTCCAGCACCGCCTCCATCTTCTTCAAGAACAGGTCTTCTTCCGGCAGTGGCTTCATACTTGTAGGCCTCGGACCTAGGGCAAAGCCGAATGCACATGCCCACCGGCCACAAGAAAATGGCCGCTTACACAGTATTGTAAGCGGCCATTTTCTTGTGGCAAGCAGGCATGTGTAGTCGGCTGCCCGAGGCCTAGAAGTTTGAAGCCACTGCTGGAAGAAGACGCGAAGAAGACCCGTTCCTGAAGAAGATGGAGGTGGCGCTGGAGAGTTCTCTCACAGCATTGGGGATGCCCCTACCCTGTTTCCCCGAAAATAAGACAGTTTCTTATAATTAATTATCTAATTAAATATATGACCTTTCTTATTTTCGGGGATGTCTTATGCAGTGGCTGGAGCGGGGAACAATCGGCAGTCATGCTGATGCTTCCTTAGCGGAGCGCTGGCATGACTGCCGGTTGTATGTGATCCAGAAGGGGGGGGGGGGGTGTCTTATTTTCGAGGAAACAGGGTAGTACTGTTTGAGTACTGGGGCCCACTCCCAGTGCTGAGAGAGAACGCAGTTGCATACCGACGAAAACCGTATTATATACCAAATGGCAGCTCAGAGAAGACATCTAAAGGTAGGAGAAGAATAGCTTTTCTTAAGGCTATTCTTACGTGGTAGGCAGAAAAAATTGAGTTTTAATGATAGGATCCCTTTAAGAATTTTTCAATAGCATGATAAAATATATAATATAAAGCAGAACTACTTTATAAAATGTATCTGCTCTCTCCCTGCACTATGTTTTAAATGAAGATGGAATAAAGAATTTGTTTTTATGAAAAAGACCCCCTGGGTGAGTGCCCCCTATTTTCTTTCTTTGAATCATGCTATCACACTTGCATTCTGGTTTCTGTTCTGGAGTTCCTCTTGGGGACAACTCAAATGGAAACCTAATCTGCTTAAAAAATCATTTACATTATCCTCAGCCCCTATAGACTATAATGGGGTCCGCTGGGTTTCCACCCAAAAAGGGCGGATAATGTGGAGAGAAAAGTTCAGAGCTTTTTTTTCATGTTGCATTTTTCAAGCGAAATGGGGAACAGAATCCCCAAGCAGAGACCGAGCCCAGATGTGAACCGAGCCTTACAAGACATAGGCTTTTGTAATAATCATTTATCCACTTAAATAAAATCTATTCTAGAACATGTTCTGTGGAAGTTGAAATAGAATGTGTAGTGTTTCTCTGAACCATGTAAAACCATCCATGCATCATATAACTCTTCAGTTAGAAGTATATTGTTAAGAATTTATCTAAATTAGGAGAAGGAACCATAATAAAGTCCCTGCCTATAAGAAGTGATCCTTGTATAGTATTATTGATCAATGAGATCTATGGAAAGTACACACAATCAGATTACCAATGAATGGTTACATAGTAAGAATGTTTGTTCTCAGCAGATAACTTTCGTCTGCTGAGCATTTTGGTAAATGCTCAGTACTGGGCTGGATTTTTAGGAATGGCAGGTAGGTTGGTAGTGGGACCTGTCATTCCACCCCCCTCCAGTCCACACTTTGGGGATGTTCTGGCAGCGACTCAGCTGCAGAGAGTCTCCTCGTCAAGGAGACTTAAAAAGCCAGCTCCAGCAGCAACACTTTGGCAGAGCTTGGCTGGAGAGCTGACAGAGAGGTCATATTTTTGGAGCTGTGTCCTGAATGATTCTACTGGCTTTTTGGATTTCTGTTATTCTAGGTGAGGTAACCTATTCTATGTTTAGTTAGAGCCTAGCCGGGCAGGTATTTATTTTTGTATTGTTTCGTTTTGTTGCTGCACTACCTTTTTGAGTGAAAATAAAACTCTACTATTATTTTGGACTAAAGAAACGAGTGATTATGAAGATAATCTTGTTTCCCTTAGTCCTAACAGCGGCACAATGTGGGGTATTTCTGCCCCTGTGTGCTGGTAGGACAGGCGGATATTTAATTAGCCAATCAAATGCGTGGCAGGCCCTATAAGAGGGCACAAGAACCTCCCCTCTGCGTGTAAATACAAAAGTACCTCCATTACATTTATATACAGTTTTATACATAAGATATGATTCCCAGGGTGGGAAATCTTGTGCCGCTGTTAGGACTAAGGGAAACAAGATTATCTTCATAATCACTCGTTCCCTGTCGTCCTCAACAGCGGCACAATGTGGGGATATAGCAAGCAGGTCCCCAAGATGGGTGGGACAAACCCATGACCAAACTTAAACTGGTCTGGGCAAAGGCAGTGGAATCTGCCACTTGGTCCTTCAGGCGGTAATGCCAAATGAAGGTGGATTCAGATGCCCAAGAGGCAGCTGCATATATTTGGTCCACAGACAAAGCACTTCTTTCTGCCCGTGAAGTGGACACTGCCCTGGTTGAATGGGCATGAAGGAAAGATGGAGCCGACAGCCCTTGGGCGGTATAGGCGACTCTAATAGTCTCGGTAACCCACCGGGATATTGTAGCTTTGGCGGCTTTGGCGCCCTTGTTTTTCCCCGTGTAGCTGACCAACAGGTTTTCAGTCCACCTAAAGGGGCGAGTGCGCTGCAAGTAGATCTGCAGGCATCTAACCACATCCAGCTTGTGCCATCTTTCTTCTTCAGCAGAAGAAGGGAACGGAAAAAATACTGGAAGGGAAATCAGTTGGTTCCTGTTTACAGCAGATGGCACCTTGGGACGAAACCCAGGGAGGAACCTAAGCTGTACATGGTCAGAGAAAAAGGTGGTATATGGCTCCTCAGCGGACAAAGCTTGTAGTTCACTAACGCGTTTGGCAGGTGTGACTGCCAATAGCAGCGCCATTTTGCCGGTTAGCGACTTGAGGGAGACCTCTTCCAGAGGTTCAAATGGCTGGCCACATAGGGCGTTCAGGACCGGAATAAGGTCCCATTGGTGGACAGGGGTGTTTACCACCGGTCTCAGCCTAGTTGCCCCTTTAATAAAGGTGCTCACTAAAGGATCCTGAGACAAACGCCTCCCCAGATAGGCGGACAGGGCCGCTACGTGTACCTTGAGTGTGGCCGCAGCAAGACCTCTGTCTAGTCCGTCTTGAAGGAAGTCCAGGGTCGCCTCCGTAGGGGGATCGGTGGAGTCCACTTGATGCTGCAGACACCAGGCATTAAAGATGTTACCTATTCGACGGTAGTTCCTGTTAGTCGAATCTGCTCTGGCGCTGGATAGGGTCTTCAAGACGGCTTGTGACAGTCCTCTATTTCTCAATAGGGACTGGTCAACCTCCAGGCTGTCAGGTTGAGTCTCCTCAGATCCTGGCATCTCAGCTCTCCTTGGGTTACCAGGTCTGGGAGTGGGGGAAGCCTCCAATATATGCCCTGACTCATTTGTATGAGCTGAGCAAACCAAGCCCTTTTTGGCCAGAACGGGATTATGGCTATTCCCGAGGCTTGGTCCTGTCTTATTTTTATCAATACCTTCGGTATGATTGGAATTGGAGGGAATATGTAAAACAGCCTGAACCTCCATGGGATGGACAGGGCATCCACCGCCAAGGGATTGTCCTCCTGGTACAGAGAGCAGAAGGTCCCCACCTTGGCGTTGAGTCGGGTAGCCATAAGATCGACCTCCGGGAGACCCCATCTCTGGACGATCTGTTGAAATACGTCTGGATTGAGAGACCATTCTCCTGATACGGTAATACCCTGACTCAGCTGATCCGCTACTATGTTCAGGGAGCCCTTTATGTGAACAGCGGATAACTGGACCAGATTCTTCTCCGCCTAGGCAAATATGAGATTCGTCTCTCTCAGCAAGGTTGGTGACCTGGTGCCCCCTTGTTTGTTTATATAGACTACCACCGTCATATTGTCTAACCGGTTTTTGACAGACTTGCCTTTCAATTCTGGGGCAAAGTGTACTAGGGCCAGGTACACTGCTCTGAGTTCCTTGAGATTGGATGACCCCAGCTCCGGACATCTCCATCGTCCTTGTACAGTTTTGTCTTGACAATGGGCTCCCCATCCCCACTGGGATGCATCTGTTGTCAACAGGGTCCACACTGTCGGGACCGTGGACCTTCCGTCTTTCAGGTGTATCCACCATCTGAGGGAAAGACGGGTAGCGGGAGAAAGGCAGATCTTCTTGTGCAATCCCCGTGGAGACCTGTTCCAGGTTCTCAACACTTCCATCTGCAGGGGACGCAAATGCCATAAAGTCCAAGGCACCGCCCTGGCCGAGGATGACATCAGGCCCAGGACTCTCATGGCGGTCCGGATGGTTACCTGCCAAGTGCGCAATAGGAATCGTGCACTGGCTTGGATTCTTTCCTTCCTTGGACTAGAGAGGAAGATCTGCATCGCTTCTGAATCCACTATAAATCCGAGGAATTTTCTTCAGGTGGATGGAACGATTTCGGACTTCTCCCAATTGATAATCCTAACTCCTGTAGGAAGTTGATGGCAAGGTTGAGCTGCTGGAGGAGGGCAGCAGGAGACTGAGCTTTCAGTAGCCAGTCATCTAGATAAGGGACGATGAAAAGACCCTGAAGTCTGAGGGCTGCGGCGACCGGAGAAATCACCTTGGTGAATACCAGTGGGGCGGATGTGATGCCGAATGGCAGAGCTGTGAATTGATAGTGCTCCCTGTGGCCGGCCATAGCGACGGCAATCCTGAGGAACTTCCTGTGGAAATGAGCAATGGGGACATGTAGATAGGCGTCCCTCAAATCGAGGGTAACCATCACCTCTCCTGGCTGAAGAAACACAGCCACGGAATCCACGGTTTCCATTCGAAATGACCTCTTCCTGATAAACCGATTGAGGTACCTCAGATCTATTATCATCCTCCAGCCCCCGGTGAACTTGGGGACCAGAAAGACGGGGGAGTAGACTCCCAGACCGAGGTCTGAGGCTGGTACCTTCTCCAGGGCGCCCTTGGTAACATATTCGGCAACCAAGGCTTCTAGACTGGCCTGCTGAGAAGGTGGAAGAGTTTGGGTGGAAACGAACCGATCTGGAGGTGGAAGATGAAAGTCGATGTGATACCCGTGTTGTATGATCTTCAACACCCATGGGTCTTGGATATGGGTGAACCATGCTCTGGAAAAGGAGGAAAGACGTCCTCCCAGGAAGGGGGGCCACAGGGAGCTGCCCCACGTCAAAACTCAGGCTTCCTCTTGGTGTCCTCCTTGGAAGCGCCACGACCAGCTCCCCTAGGGCGATATCTAAAACGCCGTTGTTGGGAAGGGCGTCTATAATTAGAGGAAGAACCTCTGCCTCTAGAGGGAGCACGTCTGCCCCTGGATGCTTGAGGTAGGGACCTTCCCCTACCTTCAGCTAATCCCTCCATAATGGCGTCTAAGCTTTGGCCAGACACCCTTCCCGGCTCAAAGGGGAGAGCACAGAGTGCTGCTTTAGACGCAAAATCTGCCCGCCAAGGCTTTAGCCAAAGGGGTCTACGGGCCGCAGTAGACAACGCCCTAGATTTGGCGGAGATTTTTAATTGATGGCAGGAGGATTCCGCCAAATAATCTGCAGCCCTATGAACTCTTTTCATAGAGGCCAGAATCTCATCTCTGTCTACGCCCAAGTCTATATCCCGCTCCAAGGCGGCTAAGCGGTTGCGCAAAAAGTCACCAACCATAGAGGAGGCTATGGCCACAGAGGCTTGCGCGGAGGAAGCTGAGTAGACCTTCTTCAGAACGGAGTCCGCCCTACGATCCAGAGGGTCCTGAAGATTTGAACCATCTTCCAAGGGCACCAGGGTTCTGCGGGACAGCTTTGCTACGGCCAAATCCACCTTCGGGGGAGGCCCCCAGGAATCCCACTGGGTAGTGTTAATAGGAAACAAACTCTTGAAGATCCTGGAAAGCGAATGTCCTTTCTCTGGCTGTTTCCACTGCTGCGCCATAAGGTCGGTCAGCGTGGCGTCCGCATGGAAGGCAATATGTCCCCCAGAGGCAGACGTGGAGGCTTCCCCGTCAACATCTCGGCCCACTGTAGACCGGATGGACTTCAGCAGCCTGCCCGTTTGTTCATAATGGAACGCAGTTCTGCTGGAATAACTGAGTCGTCCTCGGAGGAATCATCCTCTGCCACCCGCAGGTGTTACAAGGGGGGGGGGAGAGACGAGGAACGGAGCTCAGAGCATGGTCTCCTGGTGAGCTGAGACAAGGTGCAATGGATCCCTTTGAGGGAATCATCCTGCAAAACAAAAAGGAGAGTACAAGCAAGGGAAAAACTATTTACCCAAGCGATGCCCAAACTCACCATCTCCTTGACCCAGGCCATCATATCTCTGGGAGAGGGCTCCACAGGTGGAGGACCTCTGCACCCGCGACAACGGGCCCACTCATAGCCTGAAAATAGGCAAGTTATAGGACCAGTAGTACCCCGCAGGGCACAACCTTTCAAGCCGCTACCTACCATCAGGGAGCGGTGTGTCGCAATCGAAGCAGGAAAGAGGTTTCCTCTTGGAAGAGGTTTTCCTCCTACCATCCCCAGGAGGGGTAGTAGAGGATGACATATCCAGGTCCAGTAGACCGGACAGCGAGGTGACTTGGCGCCCAACGTGCGACTCGAACCCACGACCTTGAGATTAAGAGTCTCATGCTCTACCGACTGAGCCGGGCTGGCGCTGTGAACAGGATCTGAACCTGTGCGGGGAGACCCCATTGGATTTCGAGTCCAAAACCTTAACCACTCGGCCATCACAGCCGGTTCCCAATAAAGTTTGCAAACTGGAAAAGAGTTCAAGATCAATGAACACCACAATCGCACGCCTTCAGCAGATACTGCAGGAAGGTCTCTGACACCAGGCCAGCCAGCCTCTTAATTCTGGCCGGCTGGAAGTGGGCGGAGCCACAATCAAAGCAGGTGAGGCAACCTGCCCAGACAACTAACCCTGTAATCAGGGGTCTGCAAAGATATACATTCCCCCCCACCAAGAGGCCCTTAACACGGGCACTTACCCCCACATCTCCCCGTCTTTTCCGGCCTTTAATAAGGCCTGAATCTTCCCTGAGTGAGCGGCCGCCAGCGCCAGGCCGTTGCCATAGCGCTATGATACTTCCGGCGAAACCGGAAGTGCGCGCTTACAGCGGCCGGCGGGGAACAGGATACACAACAGTGTGGTTCCACCCGCCGGCAGTCCGTGCGGCCACCAGAGGCGGCATGCGGAGTCCCCGGACTCTCACCAAAATGTCAGGTAAGTCACAAGGAGCAGGGGAAGCGGAGGAGAGGGGGGGCAGGGGGGATAGAGGGGGGTAGCCACACATGGCTAACAAGCACCTTCTCCCCGCAGGGCACAGAAGGTGACAAGAAGAAAACAACCGCTCAGGAGGTGAGTGATCCTGCTGAGCTTCTCAAAGAGGACACAAGTCCTCCCACCTGTCCTCTGTCCACACAGGACAGAAAAAAACACGCAGAGGGGAGGTTCTTGTGCCCTCTTATAGGGCCTGCCACGCATTTGATTGGCTAATTAAATATCCGCCTGTCCTACCAGCACACAGGGGCAGAAATACCCCACATTGTGCCGCTGTTGAGGACGACAGGGAACTGGACTTGTGTGTCTATGCCACCCCACCTAGCAACCCCAGACCCTGACAATAGTTACATAGTAGATGAGGTTGGATGAAGACATCAGTCTATCAAGGTCAACCTATAACCCTACAATCTCCTACAGTGTTGATCCAGAGGAAGGCAAAAAAAAAACCATGAGGATTATGCCAATCAGAAAAGCCAAAATTCAAGTTTTCCCAGCACGAAGCACTCCACAATGGTTGTTGATATAAAACTTAACTTTTATTCTGTATCATCATACAGTTGATAAAAAGTATTCTGCCACCATGATGTTTGAGTGGAAGAGGGTCAGTACCCTTACGCGTACGCATTTCGGAGGATAACCTCCTTATTCATGGCATGAAAACACACTAAACAAATACCCTTAAATAAGATAAAACCATAAAAGAAACTCAACCTCTTCCGTTCTCATAGTCACGGAAGCAGCAATCACTATAATTGTATGCAAGCAGCTGAGAGGAAAACAGGCAGGTTAACACAAAGGACTGTGAGGAACATGGTAGAATATAAACAGTCATTCTCAATATAATAAGATAAATAAATTCACAGACAATATAAAATTTTAAAAATGAGAGCACATATATGAACATACGTATATTCCGATATATGGGAATTCCATGGTACAATAGAAGAGGTAATTGGGACAGAAGCACTTAAAAGCTTTGATACCGCATACAGACATTGTGCATAGAACGGAGCTGTATCTCCATATATTCTAAAATAAAAAACTAATAGAGAATATACATCTAGGTTTGTGTGTCTGTACATACCAAATTGCCCCATTTTAGGGGAAAAAAATCCTTCCCGACTCCAATCTGCCAGTCATTATAAAAATCATCGCGTCGTTATAATCTAGAGACCATAACCTGTAATAGACCCTCTTTGAACTTGTTCAATGAATCCACCATCACCACATCCTGGGGCAGGGAGTTACTAATGGTAATCTATTAATGGCCATTTTGCAATCTGTTTTTCCCGCGTCATTTTTCTTTGCACATGCTCAGAATGAAGAATGAAGACAAGGGAAAAAAACGGATTTGCCAATACACAAATAGACACTTTTGATGGGTCCATAAAAACTGTCAGATTATGGTAGGCGTCGAGTAATTTTTTTTTTTTTTTTAATAAATTCTTTATTTATAACAAAATAAACACAGTAAACAACAATAGACAACCCAGGCAGAAATCCGGGAACCAATAGCAAAACAAAAACATAACAAATCATAACAAAAAACACGTCGAGCAATTTTTATGTCAATTTTTTGACAAATTTGTTCTTTTTTTTTTTAGATAGATTCGCAACGGATAGACACCCTGAACAGGTGTAAACCTTATCATTAACCTTACTTTCATGTTATGGGTTAAACAAATGTTCTATGAAACTCAGTTTTGTCAAAAAGTTGTAAATTGCCCTTGTGTTCAGTGAAATATTTATTAAAATCTTACTTTTGAAAAGGGGGGTGTTCTCTTGTATATTTCTTAGACTTTTGGCTAAAGACATGCATTTAAGATTACCTTTCAAGTGACCATATTGCAAGTGGTGTAAGGATTCTGCGGAAGGCATTAGAAAGTGAATATATTAGGAAGCTGAATAACTTTCCACTTTGCTAATTTAGTTTCCACTCGGTGAACAATAAATCTATCAGACAGTTGTGAGAACAATAATCTGAGGCAGTTGCATCTAAATTGTTTTTAGATAGTTTGCTATGCTAACAGTGGTAATGAAAGTTAGTAGGCCATTATGAAGAAGTTTAAGAGAACTCACTATATTATTACACCATTAGCTAAATCTGTGAACTGTAAAATGAATCTGGTTAATGAATGTAGAGTTTATCTGTACACCAAATGTGTGAAAAACATTAAAGCGCATCTAAGTTTGACACCCAGAGGAAATGTAGTTCATCTGTGAAAATATATGGAGGCATCTTTTATTAACAGAGGGGACATCTAATGTGTCTTCTTCACTTCACTGACCTAAAAGTCGCAGTACCCTTCTCAGATTAGTAGTTTTACACTAATACTAATATATAGTACTTAGTATACTAAATATTTGCTTAGTCCTTTGCTTAACCCTTTATCGACCAGCCACCATCTTTGGAGAGCCGGCAATGTAAGTACTAAAGCCATTTTCTTAGGCATTGCTGCATTAAGAGTGGATTTGTGGCCCCTGTTTTATGTACAAGCTGTTACGTTTTATTCTTAGAGCAGAGTAACCTCTATACCTGGCCATATCATATCATATGAGTATCATAACATTACTAAAATGGACGCCATACATAGCAGGAAATCTTTCAATGTTCAATTTCTGTTTGGTGTCGTTGGTTAAAATTAAAAGTTCATCCTCGGTGTAAGACAATTTTTTACGCCTTATAATATCATCTAAGACACTAGGATACCTTTGATACTGTATAACCTGTATAAAGCTAGCGGAACCCATAGAACTCTATGGGGAGGCGTTTTTTTCCACGTGGATTCTGATTCAGCGCCAAAATCCTCGCAAAAAAACTCCATGTGAATGGACCCTTATGAATTGTCGCATTCCAGATCCTGATTATAGATTGGCGAGCCTCTCTAGATTCGTTTAGTCTAGAGTTTGGGTTGCTTGAGTCCCCAGTTCGTTTCGGCTCAAACAAGTTCAGTATTAAACACACTTTTAAGCCTGGCCCCCACGTTGCAAAAAAAGCTGCGATTTGGCTTAAATTTTACTTAATTCGACTTAATTGACTTAAATTTTAGACACAGTTTTTTTATTAGATTTTTTTTCCAATAATCTGAATTTAGTTAGAATTGCTATATTTATAGATAGAAGTCTCTATCTATATCTATAGAAAAAATGATGTAGCTTTTAGGACAGGGTACTATATTGTAATTTATTATAGTTTTTTTCTAGGGGGAAAGGCCTAAGGGGTTCAGGGGTGGGCCCGTAGGGGACTGTGGTAGGGGGGCACCGGAGAGGGTTTGTTTGTCTTGAACCGGTGGGGGCCATTGTCGCGAACCACGGAGGGGGGGCGGTGGGGCATGCAGGCAAAAGTGACGGCGGAGATGGTTGCACCATGGCGGGGGAAAGACATGGGCACGGGAGCGCCTGCAGGGGAAAAGAGGCTAGGTGCATTCAGGAGGGTCGCACAGGAGGTGAGAGGGCCATGGACAAAGTCGCGTGTAATGCTAGTATATGAGCCGGTACAGACTGAGCGTCCACAACCTGGAGATGGAGACGGGGCAACACAGGCAGAACGGGAGAACACAGACGGGAGAACAGACTGTGCCAGTACTGTGACCAGGGGGCCCTAGAAGACGAGACCCATTTCCTGCTACACTGCACCAAATACTCAGCTGTGAGGGCCGTCTACTACCAAAGACTCTCTGCCCACATCCCAGACTTCATATCTGCAGACGAGAAGAGGAAACTCTACATCTTACTGGAAGAAGAAGAGGCCACTGTGGAGATCGCTGCCCAATACGTGTCCAGCTGTCACCAAACAAGAGGAAGATGAGACTCCACGGACTGTTATACCCCAAACCACCAACCCCACCCCACCTCTCCACATAGCGGTCACCAGCTAAGAGGAAGATGAGACTCCATGGACTGTTATTCCCCAAATCAGCCCCCCCCCACCACCCCATACCCTCCCCTTCGACTCCAACTCCCACACACACACACACACACTTTACTAGCTTTGGCAATGCCAAATATCTATTCGGACGTACCAGTAAAGCTGATTTGATTATATATATATATATATATATATATATATATATATATATATATATATATATATATACACGGTATGCTTTACATATATATGTCCCAGGGATATAGATTTATTCATCCTCAGTGGTTAGCATCTCCAATTTTTTGCCTTCTTTTTGTCATCTGGGCCATGTCCTATATGTGTTAGTAAAATTTTCTATTTTTGATAATTAAGTTATCATCGTTTTATATGACCTTTTTTGGGGATATTTTGATGCAGCTTGTCAGCAGAGACACACACGAGTCAGCAGAGACAGTCCAAAAACTATTAAGTGGGTATCCCAAGCACAACATCTTTTGGAGCGTTCATCTCTGACACAAGCAGGGTACAACATGTTATGCACCGAAATCATGTATTTCTTGAAAAATTGCCAGCTTCATCTTTCACCCTCAGCTGCATATTAATTTCAGGAAAATTAATTATAGTAACACTTGGATGTTAAAAGTGCTCACTGTACCCTGACTAAATTCTGTCTGGGGGTCTAGTTTCCAAAATGTCAGGGGATTCCAGTTAGCTGGCATTTCAGGGATTTGCAAAAGTGTCATGGTGTCCAAAAACCAAACCATCTAAAACTGTGCTACTAAAACCATGTGGCGCTCTTTCTCTTCTGTGCCCAGATATGTGCCCAAATATTAGTTTATACCCAAATATGACATTGAGAACATTATCCTGGGTACAACAATGTCATACATGTGGGCATAAAATTCAGTTTGTGTACACAGTAGAGCACAGAAGGGAAGGAACGCTATGTGGCTTTTGGAGTCCAGATTTAGATGTTTAGTATTTGGACGCCGAGTCATGTTTGCAGAGCCCCTGAGGTGCCAATAAGGTGGAATACCCTAGGGAGTGACCCCATTTTGAAAACTACACCCTTCAAAGAATATATCAATAGGTGTAATGAGCATTAGTATTCCAGAGGTGACAGAAGACATGTAACAGTGAACATGTAAGCTGTGCGCAGTACATTGAAAACACCAAATTTCCTCCTACTTTCCCAGTAGCTCCTATTATTGGGGGTCACTCTGGGGGTCACTTCTAGTTGATATACATTCGCAAAGCTTTTACATTCCTTTCATGTCGCAGCCAATTATCTTTTTTTGGGTTATGTCTTCACATTGTGCAAGCTATTTTTTTTTTCTTTCTGATGATGTAGCCATATGAGGGCTTGTTTTTTGGGTGCCTTATACTTATTTAATACATTTTTATTAACTCTTTATTTGGTGGATTAAAAAATCCATTAATTCTGGCATTGCATTTTACAGTATATGTAACATGTTACCTTTAATCTGTGGGTCGCTACGATTATAGTGGTACCTAATTTATATTGTTGTTTGATGCGTTACTAATTTTACAGAATTTAAACCCATTCAGGAAATAAATCAATTATTTTTACATTACCATATTCTGAGATGTGTAACATTTTTATTTTTCGGTTGACAGAATTGGCTGAGGGCTTAGTTTTTGCAGGACATCCTGTGCTTTTTATTGGTACTGTTTTGGGGTACATATGAATTTTTGATCAGTTTTTCTAGCATTTTTTTGAGGCAAGATGGCGAAAAATCATTTTTTCCGATGTTTTTTCTCAGTCTTCCCCCCCCCCCCATGTTCATTGTGAAGGTTAAATAATGTTTCAGTTTCATATTATGGTTTGTTATGGATGTGATGCTACCAAATATGTATTATTTTTGTTAATTTTTAGGGTTTTCTTCTATATAATTAGGAAAAGAGCAATTAGTAAAAAAGCATTTTGAGACTATTCATTTATTACATTTTTTCATACACTTTTTTTTAATTTTTTTTTTACTGTTTACTGATGTCCCATTATGGGATCTGAACTAATGACAGTCTGATTCCTGGTTCAGCAGGATCAACCATATACTGGGGGTTCCTAGCAGCCTGGAGTCACTGGCCAGGCCCTGGGCTGCAGAAAATACATATAAGCACTCCACAATTTCACTGCAGGGGGTGGTGATGGGGTTCATTTATTAGCAGAACTTCTTAAATGCTGCGGTCATGTTTGATCATGCATTTAAGGAGTTAAAATCTCCGATCAGAGCTGAACTCTGATCAGGGGTGTTGGCTGTAACTTACAGCAAACACCAGCTGCAGCATCCACCCTTTCAGACGCTTAAGACCTGGGCAGATTCACCCTGAGGCTAAGGCCCCATGGGTCAATATGCTGCGCTAAAGCGTTACAGGAAAAACCGCGGTGGGAACACATCACGATTCTTCCCGCAGCGCTTTAAACAGAAAGTTCACAGAGTTTTCCTCCGTGGACTTTCTGTTACTGCCGACGTTTCCGTAAATATAATTGACATGCTGCGATTTCCAAAACTGCGCTCACGGCTGGACATCTCTCTCACCCATTCAAATGAATGGGTGAGAGAGACTCCTGCAGGTTTCCGTATCCTGCCTCTGTTTTAGGCAGGAAACGGAAACCTCAAGTACGGACACCTGGGCGCAGATGTGAATGAGCCCTTAGTTGAAATAAACTTTATTATATTTTATGATTGTGTGGTAATCTTCTCAGTGTTGTTCAAAGCTATATTGAGACAAATTGGCAACCGGATTCTGTGTAACTAGTAGGGAGGAATACCAATCATATTGAACTGGATATATAACTTTACTCCTCGTATGTAGCAGGAAACGATCTTGGTTACACTGTTGCCCCTTTAAATATTAAATCTATGTGACGTTTAATACATCCCGATATCTGTACTCTATCTATTAGGAGCTGCTGAATGTGTTAGCACCTGGTGGATAATCTTTATTGACTGGGCTTGATTGGAGGCCATCAGCTGTCATTTAAATAGAGTGTTTTGTTTTAAATATATTTAATAAAAGTTATTTTTTATCTTTTTCTTTTGGGGGGGCACCTTTTGTTGAATTTAAAGATGTGCTATCACTCTCATCAAATTTCTTATCAAAACTATGTCAAACTGCTAAACTCAAAAATAACTATTTTAGTTGCCCAACACAGCTTTCATATTATATTGTATAGTGTAGTACAGCTATGCTGTGATTGTTAGCAGTTTTTCTTTAATCTGCCCCGTATGTTTAGAATAGGTAAGGATCTACAGTACTATGATTTGGGGAAGAATATATGTTAGAATCTAGAAAAAATCTATATTTTAAACTATTTTGTGTAAGGGGCTGCATAGCTTAACAGTAATGTTGGCATAGGTGAAAGGATGTGTGCAGGATGTATGAGCAAAGTAGGTATTTTTCTGCAGTCCATTTTACAAGGAAAAACAAATATTAATATAAGAAAAATGATGGAGATCAAAAGAATGATGGCAGCTATAACAAGAAAGGAAGACAAAAAGGCTGCCAAAAATTTTCTTGAAACTCTGCTTCCTGGCCTGTTCTTACTTTAGAACACTGAGATCACACTTCACCTTCAGCCTTCAGACTCATTTGTAGCTCCCACTGCATCCTATAAGAAAGGAAGTAACATTGTTTTAAGCCTAATTACATTATCTATTGTCTACATGAAATTCCTCATTTTAGGCATATCTCATGTGTATGTATGAACATTAGATATACATCATTCATAGGAAATGAACCAACATGATAAGGCTTTCCATTTGAAGTTTTTTTTTCCAACATTTTGAAAGCCCTGTGATCCAAATGTAGGTAAAATAAGAAATGCATATATCTTTCACATCCACCTCCTATGGTAGTTGATCCTCTGCCAGCCGCTGGTGAATGATTTCTCGGCTACAGTGACATATGTACTTGCCATGTGATTGTGGCCGGTTGTATTGACATTAATGTTGCTACAATAATTTCTTAAGTAAGGCACATCATCTGTAAGCCAAGTAAAGAGATACCCCTTGAGTAACATTAAACTATCAACAGGGGAGTAGAGGGAATGTAAAATGTCAGTACATGTTCAGCTTCCCAGCAAAGCAAAGCCAAGAAGTTCCGAATAATAGTCGCTGTGGTCACAGTGGCAAAGAATTCAATAAGATCCTCCAGCTCACCACCGCCGCAAAATAGCGCAGCGTTTACGATCCACGCTCCCATTGAAATCAATGGGAGCGTATACGGCCCGCAAAATCTCACATGTCGTATACGTGCCAGGTCACACGGCACGTTACTCCGTGTGAATGGGCCTTAATTCAGGGCTATGGTTCAGTCTCATAGCTTCTACTACACACTCTTCTAGCTGAAAATGTTTCCTACTGCTTCCTTCTTCCAACCAAGGGGAAAGGAAACCAACTGTCTCCTACCATTTCCTTTCCAGGATTCAGGATGGCACCATCAACTCAGCACTCATTCAGTGGTTTGCTTCATTAAAAGGAACATTGCTTTAGATCACATGTCCATTCATGGTACCACCTGAGGCCATCAGAGATCCATCACCAGGGATCCCGAGAACCAAGAAATTAAAGTACTACTTTCTGAACAACCCCTTTAAGGACACCCAGAACCAGTCCTAAATCCCTAGTATGGCAAAATCGTGGGGTCTCTGGTAAGACTTTTCAACGGTTTATGGGAGCTGGGAAAAATTTAATCTATATTGTGTGGAGGGTCCATTTGGGATATTTCACTGTGTGGAGGAGCAAGTGCACATTACACTGTGTGCACTATTTATTGTTTCTATTTTGTCATTTTAAAAAGGGATTCGGCTAAATTTGAAAAATATATGCGGATGCCTCCTGCTGCTTTTGACAAGCTACTTGAAGAGATGGCGCTACATCTACAGCACCAAGACACCATCATGAGGAAGGCCCTCAGTCCCATGGAAAGGCTGGTCATCACGTTGCGGTATTTATTCTATTTTAAACTTTATTACTACTGTTTAAAATTATCTATTTTGATTACAAAAATGCTATTGGCCAAAACAAAATGGAACAAATGGTCAAAGAGGAACACATAATTAAAATGTGTCCCTGTGGTTTCCATAGTCTGGCAAATTTGTCCCTAAATAGTTAACAATACTGTGTTTAAAATCTGTCTGTGTAGTTTCCAATAGTGCGCAAACTTTGTCCCTATATACTTAACAATACTGTGTATAAAATGTATCCGGGTACTCTGCATAGTGCCGCAAATGTGTCCCTATATAGTTAACAAGACTGTGTCAAATGTGTACATATACTTTAGATACTGTTTGAAAAATGTTGTCACTGCAGTTGATATTGTATCCTGTTTTTAATATTTTTTTCTCTTTTTTTTTTATTTCTAGATTTCTGGCAACAGGGTCGAGTTTTGCATCCCTGCACCTCCAATTCCGGGTGGGCCAATCCACCATATCCGGAGTTGTGAGGAGCACATGCCATCTGATATGGCAGTACGTGCAACCCATAGCGATGCCCAGTCCGACCCAGGAGATTTGGTTGCAGGCAGCAGCAGGCTTTCAGTCTGTGGCCAATTTCCCCAACTGCATAGGTGCCGTCGACGGTAAGCATGTACGTGTGCAGAAGCCACCGCACTCAGGATCACTGTACTTCAACTACAAGAAGTACTTTTCAGCGGTCCTGATGGTGGTCCCTGATGCCAGGTACCGATTTCTTGCTATCGAAGTCGGTGCCTATGGTAGTACTGGGGACTTCCATGCGCTACTGTCATCGTTTTTTGGGTCACACAGTACTGCTAGATCAGGTGACTCTACCTCCACCAAGACCGCTTCCGGGTACCACGCATCCAGTCCCCTTTGTCATGGTAGGGAAAGAGGCATTTTCCCTGTTAGTAAACCTGCTGCGCCCATACCCAGCCTGACCCGGACTGAAGACCTACCTCACCATGGTGTTCCTTTTTTTTGGTGTGTTTGTTCTTGATTTAATTTTGGCCACAACTTGTCAGGACAGACCCAGCGTCTATGGCGTACACCTAGCTCCTGAGCAGTTAAAAAACCTTGTTTTAAGAAAAATGCAAGTCACAGCTGCTTTTAAAAACTATTTACAGATGTGGGCCAAGAATTCCATTACATCAAATGTACATGCAATATCTGAAAAATGCATACAATATACTCGCAGCCGGATCAAGTTATGGCAAAAACAGAATATTTTCGGCCATTTTCTTGCTTTGTGTTTTGTTATTTCTTTTTTGTAACGTCCTTGACACACCAAATTTAATTTATAAATAAACACTGAAAAATTTAACATCTTCTTGTGTCCGTGTGCCTTTTATGTGCAAATAAAGTTTAAAATTTGTTGTGCTTGCTATATTTAAGCATTTTGAACCTCTGTTTTCACCCCTGGGGTTCCGATGCTAGCTACACTGTGGACTAGTTTGGCCACTTTTTTTTTAATTATTATTAAAAAAGGTTCATAGTAGGGACGTGTCTAATTATTGTCTGTATAGTCCCTTGCAGTTAACCAGGGATGTTCTTTGTGGGATTCTTCAATTTGCAAACTGTCGTATATAAAAGCATATGTACGACAATTTGCAAATTGAAGCAATTGCTACCCATGTAGCAATTTATCAATTTCTGTCTGGACCAAACAAATTACTTGATGTATAATTTATGAATTTATAAAAACAGACTCTTCTCTCTGTGCCAACAGTTGAAGAGATGTATCTAATTAATTGTCCCCAATAGCTCTTCACTAGAGGCACATAATGTGAAACACAACAGTGTGCAAAATTCAGCACACTGTCTGCCTTTCCCATTATGTGCCCCCAACAAAAAGCTATTGCTGGGGTTCACATAGCTGTGTCATCATTTAAGGCCTCACACACTTTCAATGAACATTGATGACAGTGTCTGAGAACCCCTTTTCACAGTACATTGGCACGAAAAAATATTAAAATACTGTCACAAAGAAGGGTCACACTCCCAGACTATCAAGAAACACCCTTTTTTGCCCAATGAAGACATAGGTTAAAAGGCACCGATACGTCTTCAGTATAGGGCATGGTTATGAATAAATTAACTATAAATAAAAGTCTTTAAAGAGGACCTTTCGTGGATTTGACAACAGCCAATTCCATATACTGCTGTAAAAAGCACACTGCGCCAAATTCAGCGCACTGTTGTCTTTCCAGCACTAAATAAAACTGGCTGTGGCCAAAGTCATGAAAGGTCCTCTTTAAAGTCAACTATTAATTTTTTGGAAACAAAAAACAGACACATTTTTTGAACCATTTTTCTTTTATTAAACAAATGTATAAAGTATATAAACAACAAAATAAACCTTTTATTTTTTAGAAAACAAAAAAACCACCCCACAGATCCCAAACCCACCCCCTCCCACCCCTCCCAAATATTAAATTCAATAGATAAATAAAATAATAAAATTATTAAAACAATTTAAAAACGAAAAAATATTTATAAAACAAAAGGGGGGACTATAACGATTCATAAATGGAGCGGAGGAAGGGGGCGAGATCAGAAGGAGCAGCAACATGGGGAGGAGAAGGAATATGGGGAGCAGGAGTTTCCTGTGAAGGTGGAGCAAGGTCAATTTGGGGGCTTTGGTGTTGAGGCCAGGGCACATAGTCTTGTTCCCTGGGCAAAAATCCTGACGATGCTGCCACACACTGCTGCCGGAACTGGCTTACCATGTCGCCTAAACCTCCGGGTGACAGTCGCCGGCTCCTGGGCCTCCTCAGTACTGCCTGGAGGCACCGAAGAGGCCCGCGAGGATGCCGGCAAAGCCACCCTGGAGGACATAGGGATGGGGGAAATACTTGGGCCCCTCTCTGGTTCATGGGAGGAGTAGGCAGGCGGGCTTGGTGGGAGGCTCTCCCTCTGCTGCAGCTCCTCTTGAGATGGTGGTGCAGGCTCCCGGGACCCACTGGCAATGGTATTACCAGAAGAACTGTGAATGAAAAGAAAAAAATAATATAAATATTAGAGATGAGCGAACAGTAAAATGTTCGAGGTTCGATTTTCGAGTAGCCCCTCAATATTCGACTACTCGAATATCGAATCCTATTATAGTCTATGGAGGGAAAATGCTCGTTTCAGGGGTAGGCAACGTTCGATCAAATTATACTTACCAAGTCCACGAGTGAGGGTCGGGCTGGATCCTCCGAGAAGTCTTCTCCGTGCAGCGTCCCTGCGGCTTCTTCCGGCTCTGAATTCACTCTGCCAGGCATCGGGCCTGGGCAGAGCCGACTGCACATGCCCGCACTACAAGCGGACATGTGCAGTTGGCTCTGCCCAGGCCCGATGCCTGGCAGGGTGAATGAAGAGCCGGAAGACGCCGTGGGGACACTGCACAGAGAAGACTTCTAAAGGTAGGAGAAGAACCAGCGTTGATTGGCCGACTGTATAGCATTCGGCCAATCAATGCTGGTTCTGCATCGAACTTTTACATTCTAACAGTGAGTGGTACTCGATCGAGTACGAGTATTTGGAATACCGTAGTATTCGATCGAATACCTACTCGATCGAGTACTACTCGCTCATCTCTAAAAAATATACATTTGCAAAATAAACTTAACCAAGAAAAAAAAACTGAGTGCAAAAAACTTACTCCCGAGAAACACTGCCAGTCAAGAGGAACTGCAGCTCCTGTTCCATGTGAATTTTTGCCCGCTGGGAGGGAGAGGCCCCACTGCGCTCAACCTGCCTGGTCTCTCTCATGAAGTGGTCCCTCATACTCTTCCACCGTGTGCGCACATCATTTTCTATCAATATCAAAGAAAAAACAAGACAGAGCAGAAAGGTTAAGCAAAAATAATTTTTGACAACATTTGAAAGAAGAAAAAAAAAAGGATATACATATATACTCACCAGTCTACTGTTTTTTGTTGTGCGAGAAGCTGGACCAGTCGGGGAAGAGGTCAGAGCAGATGCTGAGCCACCCTGCATCCCAGGCATGTCTGTCACTGTTTTTTGTACCCACAGGGCATGCGCCTTGTCCCAAAGGTTGGGCTTGGCGTGAATCTGCAAAAATGACAGAAAAGGATTTTAATCACTATTATTGAAACTAAGCAAAATTAAAAAGGGCTACTGTCTAGGGGGGTTTGTTAAGAGAAGAGGCTTAAATGTATTAAAACATACAGCCCACATGTAGCAATTATTTACAGTACAAGACAGAAAACATGCACTGGCTTAACTTTAAAAAAACACGTTATATATAGGCTACAAAATGAAATTTAATAAAAAAACAACATTTGTATTTGGGAAAAAAACATGCACAGTTTAAAAAAAAAATAAAAAAATTAATAGTTAACGATGGATCATTTGGCCATACATGCCTAGCATCCACTTACTAGATGAACAAGACGCTTAACATCAATATCCATGCGATGGTATGGTACAGCAATTTTTCGTGTCCAGGTAGACATAATGATGCTAAAATAAAAACACATAAAATGCATAAAAACACGCGCCTCATTGAAATCCATTGTTTTTTACGCCTGTTATTTTACGCGCATTAAAATACACGGGTAAAACGTGTAACAAATAAAAAAAACATTGAACTCAATGGGTAACTAGATTTTACACGTGTATTTATACACATGTATTTGGGACAAAATGAGCAGCGCGTTACTCCGTGTGAAGGCTGCTTAAGACTATTGCCAAGGAAATGTTTGAAGTATTCAGCAGAGTGGGTATTCTGAAAGAAATAATCACAGACCAAGGGACGCTCTTTATGTTGAATGTCATGAAGAAACTTTGTAAACTGTTTGGTGTGGCTTGATGGAAAGATTCAATAACACTCTCAAACAGATGCTTAAAGAGGACCTTTCACCAACTCCACCAATTCTCATTCTTAGCATCTACTTATAGGAACAACTCCAAAGATTCCAGCACAGTTTGATTTTTTTTTATAAACCCCATCAACCAATAAGTGTAAATAATTTTGATAAAAAGAGCTGGATTTGATGAAAGGTCTGCTTTAAGAAGGTGGTAGATAAGGATTGGAAAAATTGGGATTTCTTCCATCCAAATCTGCTGTTTGCCATAAAAGAAATGTTTGTGTATAGAAATCCTCGAGGTTTATTAGATGTTGCAAAAGAAACATGGGCAGGGACGGTCACCTCATACAAAAGTATATTAGAGCATGTTTTTACAGATGTAAGTCAGAATTTTGGCAGTAATGCCAATTGTTAAACAGCACATGGAACAGCTCAAGGAGCAAAGAAAATGTTTTATGATAGGGGTGCCAAGGTCTGTACATTTGCAGTTGGCGATCTGGTCCCTACAGTGAAGAGTAAATTCCTAGCCAAATGGCAAGGCCCTTTTAAAATTATTAGTCAAAGCAGCAACTCAGACAAAGCACTGGAAGTGACAGGATGGCATGTGAAGTACAGTGTGGGTCTACAAAGAAATTGAAGGATTTGGAGCATCGTTCTGTTGATTAAATTATATACAAAGGAACAAAAGAAGCCTAAAGAAATCCATGGAAGTATGATTGTTGTATATGTCCCTTCCTACAACAAAGTAAAGTTTTAGGTCAAGCAGCTTAAATGGAATAGGCAATCAATTGACGATGATCCCTATTCAAGTTGACCTGTTGAAGCATCTTCAGCGGAAATATGCCATAAAGTGAAGGTTATGATTTTGGATGATCGTCGGGTCAAAGTCAGTGTTATAGCTCATGAATTAGGCATTTCAGTTGGCACGGTTTCCAGCATAATTCACAGTTTACGGTGGGTACAACAAATGTTGATGCCTGAGCAAAATAAACATTTCACCAGCAATTTAGCCAAGAGAATGTAGACATAATTAAAGAAAATCCAGATTTCTATTCTTGAGTTGTTACGAGTGATGAAACATGGGTCCACTACAACATTTCTGAGACCAAACAAGAGTCCATGCAATAGAGGGTCATCAACTCCAAAGAAATTTTGTGTGCAGCAGTCAGCTGAAAGGTCATAGCAGCGGTTTTTTGAGATACACAAGGTGTTTTATTACTAGAACTCATGCCACACAATAGAACAATTAATGGAGACACCTATGCTTCAACAATGAATGGAAATGAGGCAATGAAGTGGAAATGCCATTGGAAGTTGTCGGCAGGTATTTTGCTGCTTCACAATAGTGCACCAGCTCACAAGTCTTGCAATTCACAAGCTACTATCAGGGAAGGCGACTCCATGAAGCTTAACCATCAACCCTGCAGTACAAACCTGACTCCCAGTCATTACTTTCTCTTTTGTAATCTGAATACATTTGTGTGTGATCCCCAATTTCCTGATGATATTGCAATAAGAGACAGTAACAGGGTTCCTGAAGCAGCAAGAAGTTTCCTTCTATTCTGGGTGCATCCAACCACTCGAGATGAAATGGAATAATTTTTTTGAAGTTGGGGGATTACATTGAAAAGTAGAAAGTTCTATTTTCTCAGAACAACCCACTTATTGAAGAAAAATGCTGGCAACATGTTAAAATGTCTGGAAAAATGGATGATGTTGTAAAGGATTTGTCACAATCTGCTGCAGCCCAGCAAGATGCAATCAGCAAAGGTGATGATCCAGAGTATGATCTCACTATATGATTGATAGGTCACTATCACTAGCTTTCTTGTTATTAGAACTGGCATAAGAAATGGCAATCTTAATAAAATCCCAACCTGTGTGTCTTGTCACTTTCGAAGCATTGTAGCAGCTACATTCTAATGATCTCCATGGTTAGGTATGACTAACAGACGATGTTTCTACGATGCACTCACAGACATTTAGCCCAGGTGACAGACTTTGAAAGTGCCTGTATCATTGCACTGGAGAGGACCAGGATGATTGTTCTGACAAATTTCAAGTCATCTAGACAGTTCTGAACTAGTTGCCAGGAGGTCTTGGTTACAGTAGTTATGTGAGGGCATGTATACATGGCAAGTCGATGGCCCAAACAGGTCACCAGCAGGGATAATCATTTGATACGCTAAAATTCCCTTGTCCACCATAAAGTTGACTATCCAAAATCAAATCCAGTTTCTACTTGGCATACAATGATGGTTGAGTTTGAATGTGAAGGACTCGTGGCAAGCAGAAATGGATAGCCGTTTTATATGAGTCGGTCGCACTTAGTAGTGATACAAGGGACACTTACAGCTTAGCAATATGATCATATTCATATTATACGTTAATACTTTGTAGCGCCAGCTTTTGCTGCAATTACAGGTGAAAGTCGCTTGGGGTTTGTCTCTATCAGTTTTGCTCATCGAGAGACTGAAGTTCTTGCCCATTCTTCCTTGCAAAACAGCTCGAGCCCAGTGAGGTTGGATGAACAGCAATTTTCAGCTCTTTCCACAGATTCTCGATTGAATTGAGGTCTAGACTTTGACTTGGCCATTCTAACACCTGAATACGTTTATTTGTGAACCATTCCATTGTAGATTTTGCTTTATGTTTTGTATCATTGTCTTGTTGGAAGATAAATCTCTGTCCCAGTCTCAGGTCTTTTGCAGACTCCAACAGGTTTTCTTCCAGAATGGTCTTGTATTTGGCTCCATCCATCTTACCATCTTCTCAATTTTAACCATCTTCCCTGTCTTTGCTGAAGAAAAGCAGGCCCAAACCATGATGCTGCCACCACCATGTTTGACAGTGGGGTGGTGTGTTCAGGGTGATGAGCTGTGTAGCTTTTACGCCAAACATATAATTTTGCATTGTGGCCAAAAAGTTTGATTTTGGTTTGATCTGACCAGAGCACTTTCTTCCACATGTTTGGTGTGTCTCCCAGGTGACTTGTGGCAAATTTTATAAAGACTTTTTATGGATATCTTTGAGAAATGGCTTCTTCTTGCCACTCCTCCATAAAGGCCAGATTTGTGCAGTGTACGACTGATTGTTATCCTATGGACAGACTCTCCCACCTCAGCTGTAGATCTCTGCAGTTCATCCAGAGTGATCATGAGTCTCTTGGCTGCATCTCTGATCAGTCTTCTCCTTGTTTGTGCTGAAAGTTTATTTGTTAAAAAAGTTTAAAATATACAATACATTTTTCATTCCACTTCACAATTGTGTCCCACTTATAAAATAAAAAATTTATACCTTTATGTTTGAAGCCTGAAATGTGGCAAAAGGTGGAAAAGTTCAAGTGGGCCAAATATTTTCGCAAGGCACTGTGTATAAATATATATATATATATATATATATATATATATATATATACTCACACACACACATATATTATGTTGTAATATTGTAATACCTGATATCTGTTCGTAATTGGGGGTTTTCTAGAAAAATTTAAAAGTTAAACATGGATATAAGTAGAAGAAATTTATGCACAGAATTACAGGCATGACTATGAAACGTAACCCAGACATATAAAAAAGATCAGCATGCATGTGTACATACATTACATATATACACTAATGTGAACAGACCCTGAGGCATAGCGAAAACCAGAGAGTGGCTACAGAAACAAATTTAGGCTCTATTTCAATGACATTTTTTATATCCATTTAATTGATGCAAAAAAAGATGCAAAAAATGTACGCAAAAGGACTTCCATTTGTGTCCGTTCTTTGCATCTGTAAATAATGTGATCTGAATAGAGTCTTAAATACACACAAGCAGACAGGGATTGGCAGAAGGAAGCTTAGCAGAGGAACACATTAATTTGTAAAGAAATAGAAAGGCTCATAGAGATTACTAGGAGGCTAGGTCTGCAGGAAGAGGTAGTACACTGACAAATACAGAGTGCTGTTTTTACAGAGAATATATATTATATGGATGGCCAAACCCATTGAAACCTGTATGTTTAGCCAATACACATCTACTGTGTTTTGCCAGCTTTAGTGATACAGTACAAGTCCTTTCTCTACAGGCAGCGAACACCTTGAAGAAATCAAATATGATATTTACCTAGAGAGGTTGAGTTACATTTTTACACTTTTGACAAAAGGGTGAATGACAGATGACAGCCTATTTTATATATGTCACCATCATTTACTATCAAAGGTTAATAAAAATGTACATTGTTTTGAAAAATTCCAGAAATGTACATACATTCACTACTGAATGTTTCACTTAAACCTGTTTAAACAGTAGAACTGAATTTAAAGGTCGTTGGTAAGAGCTACATCGTAAGAAATAATATACTGTATACTGTTTGCATTAAGTACTCAATGAGCAAGTAAAGTATACAAACTGGAAAGTCATGCATACAAAGACAATGACACCCTTATTTTACGGAACCCCATGACAAGTATTTTCTGTGTCCCACCGAAATTTGTATATTGGGGAACCATAAAACTATTCATGATGTGATGTACATTATGATGTGAAAAAAGTACTGTAAAACTATATACTGTATAAAGGAATATCAGAGCAACACGGTGGCTCAGTGGTTAGCACTGCAGCTTTGCAGCACTGGAGTCCTGCGTTCAAATCCCGCCAGGAACAACATCTGCAAGAAGTATGTTCTCCCCATGTTGGTGTGGATTTCCTCCCATTCTACAAAGACATGCTGATAGGAAAAAAAAATTACATTGTGATCCCTATATGGTGCTCACAATCTACATTAAAAAAAATATATATATATATAAGACAAAGGAATATAGAGATAACAGAGGGCCTTCATGCAAATACAGTATAAAGGTCCTTGCATCCTAAAAACTCATCTCAGAGCATTTCTACCCGCCATAAGAAGCCACCAATAATAATAAGCTATTCATTTTAATTTTTAATTCTTTTTCATGTTTTTTACTGCGATATCGGCAGTACACCATTGGGCCAGCCTGAGCGTGACCTCACAGAATGTGTGTGTTCCTGCACTGTCCACCTCATGTATCTTCCTAATACATTTCAAGCATGGCTGATACCACATGCAGTAATACTATTTATTGTGATATCTGCAGTCCCCTTCATGTGGAGACCAGGTAATAGGAGAAGCCAAATGATGTGGAGTTCAAAGAAAAAGGACGACTCCTGCACTCAAAATGGCCCTTTATTCTTATCCAAAACATACACCATGTTTCCGGGAAATCCTCCTTTCTCAAGTGTATAAAAGTGGATCATGCAGATGCAACATACCCAGCCTTATACCTATATACTGATATAAACAGCTTTTAGAGGGGGATCCCACAGTTTGTAACTACACAACAGAAAATAACTCAATATACAACATATATATACAAATAAAACCATGTGAGTAAACAAAACAAACAAAGGCATAAATACCTGGATAGTATAACATAGAAAAGTAATATATATGATCTTGCAGCCGGAGCAACTAGTTGGCAACTCCATGATGCTATTGCCCATGCGCAGCTTCGGGCCCACCATGGCCACACATTGGGAAATTAGGGACTCCTAATGGCAGAGCAGACGCAGCTAAGATTAGGTATAAGGGGTGTATGAGTTGCCCCAAACTGAGGCCGTAGTAGTGCCCTCTGTGGTAAGTGTAATTGAAGAGCATATGGGTCTACATTTGCCCCAGTTCAGATACCAGAAATTACAGATTTGGGACCAGGTCGCATCCTCCTCTTTTTCTCTGCCACCCCCTGGATTAGGAATTTCTTGTGATACCCCATGTTGAAAACAGATACTTCACTTACTACTCCGACAACCACTATAACTTCATGTAACAAAACCATATTGATCCAGTTATTGCTATATCTAATAGATTGCAGAGTGATTCCTCTGCTTTTGATGATTTTGAAGACTCTTAAACCACAATGTATAACACACCCTTATCTATGACGCAGAATGAAAAAAGTAGTAGTCCTAGTAGGCAATTTGCCTTGACAGAAGACCTCTGTATTTAACACTTTGTAGTCTTTTTCAGGCCTTCCACCAGCACTTACACCGGTGGCTACTTATCATACAAAAGAGAACCCTTTATACACAAAAATATCAGATTATTACAGCTCTCTAGGTCAAAATAGAACATTAGATCACACCCATACATGATTAGTCCAAACAGAAGCAGGACCAAGAAGTGTAAAGGGGAAAAACCTTGCAAGAGAAACTCTGGAACCAAAGAGGAGCAAAAATAGTCCACCTACATCTTTAACCTCTCCAACTATGCTTTAACCCCTTAATAGTTTTAACCCCATAATTAGTATGGCTAATGTTGGGTGTTTAAATATGACGGAAGCTGAACAAAAGCCATAGCCGCCGGATCTATGCAGTATTATTATATTGTATTATACAGCAGAGACCCCGCACTAATGCCCTCGGGTACGGGTGCCTCTATTTTTCCAGGTATCACCGTCACCTGAAAAGAGAATTGATGATTCATAATTTTTAAATAATAAACAAAACACAAGATTTAGACGTTCCTATAGCAAGTCCACCCATTGACAATACCCCTCCCCTTCATTCTAACACTTTTGATTTGAATCCAAAACCTATGCCCAGTGGTGTAACTAGGAATGGCTGGGCCCCAAGGTGAACATTTGACATTTTTTTTATGTTCCCCTTTTAGTCTATACCTACAGTTATGACTTACCTTGTGAGACTATCTCTATCTGTAGTAATAGTTCAGGAGTTATTTTGGGGTAATTTGTATGAGTATCCTTATTTTTTGGAATATTTGGCAATAGTATGGGTCTGTTAAATATGTTTTTTCAAAAATGTAGCTCCTCCACTATTGCTGAGGACATATATATAAATATATATATATATATATATATATATATATATATATATATATCATTGAGAATAAGGGCTGTTTGGTGGTGGGTCGAATCCATTTAAGGTGTGAAGGGGCCTCTCTGTGGCCATTTTTTCGTTTTTTGTTTTTGACTCCCTCCTTTCAATTGCCATAACTTTTTTATTTCTCCTCTCTCAGAACCATATGAGGTCTTAATGTTTCTTGGACAAATTTTTCTTCAT
This sequence comes from Leptodactylus fuscus, assembly GCF_031893055.1. Lineage (NCBI taxonomy): Eukaryota > Metazoa > Chordata > Amphibia > Anura > Leptodactylidae > Leptodactylus > Leptodactylus fuscus. The sequence goes on along the minus strand of NC_134267.1, from coordinate 71,491,597 downwards.
TATGCCACCATTAATTATTCTGTACAAAATACTGGGAAGCTGGAAAAAAATTCTGAATGGGGTGGATTTGAAGAAAAAGTGCTCTTGTGCGACTTTCTTATGGCTTCATCTATACAACATTCACTGCGCAGCCAAAATGACATGTCACCTGTAATCTATGCTTCAGTATGATTCCAAGGATACCAAATTTATATGGTCTTATTTACATTTTAATCCCTTAACAAAAATCCAAACTGTGTGAAAAAAATGTTTTTTAAAAGTTGCCATATTCTGACACCCATCACTTTTTATACTTCCATGTACGGGGATACATAGGGAGTCTTTTTACGGGACCAGGTCTACTTTTTAGTTATACCATTTTGAAGAATTGCTATTGCTTTGATAATTTTTTTCAAAGTTTTATCACAGGCAAAACAGTGAAAAAACAGCGGTTTGGCACTTTTGACTTTTTTCCCACTACGGCGTTTTACGAATGGAAAAAATTATTTTTATAGATTTGTAGAGCGGGCGTTTTCAGACACAGGGATACCTAATGTTTATGTGGTTCACAGTATTTAAGTACTTTTTCAATGCATTGCAAAAATAAGGCAGGTCTCTTGCAGGCTACTGAATGTATGAAAGTACTGAATGACAGGCCAGGGAACCTTCACAAGGCTCCCGGCTGTCATGGCAATGGGAAGCTGGACCCGGAGCTTGCTCTGGGTGTTGGCGATCCCCGGATATAAGCAGGAACTTGTCTAAGGAAGAAACTAACAGCAAACCATTCTTTTGTACTGAGGCTACCATTTCTGTCATTATTTTATAAAGTATAAAAAGGTAGCTTGAGCTACCATAAGTGGACGTTTGAACTTCTGAGAGAACACATGTATAGTAATAATATGCAACTTCTAAATCTAAAGTGTCCTTCACACACACACAGACAATGCAGCGTGGAAGATATTATCTACATCTTCAACCTCTTGAATGGAAATAACTTGTTCACCTGAAAGGATCCATTGGGCTTCCCTTCCAGAAAAAGAGGGAAGTAAAAACTGTATCCTCTCATCTTGGGGAACCTGTACCACCACCTTTTTTTCTATAACAAAAATTATTTCTACTTCTAAGATTTGTGTCTTTTCTAGAAGTCCCTGGAGAAGGAGAAATCATAAATCCGTTTGGAGGGGATTCGGAGGAGAATTCAAACCAAAAGTCTTCTTTAAGGATAAAAGAACCCAACTGCTTGAGGAAATAGTTTCCTAAGGGTGCATTCACACTGAGTATACACTGATTCTGAACGTTAAAACACGTTCAGAATCAGCGTGTACAAAGCAGATCCCATTATTTTAAAGGGAGCTGGCATATGTGTGCTCCCCGTAGAAATGAATGGGCTGCTTTTTTCTCTATTGGTTTCAATGTGATACGCTGCATTGTCTGTGTGTGTGTGAAAGACACTTTAGATTTAGAAGTTGCATATTAATACTATACATGTCGGAGTTATCTCTTAACATTATATCTAAGGGAAAGCCGCTGGCATTTCCGTAGATATAATTGACATGCTGCGATTTGCAAAGCTGCAACGGCTTTGCAAATCGCAGCATGTCCGCGCTACGATTTCTTCCGCAAAGTGGGGATGGGATTTTCATGAATCCCATCCACTTTGCCTGCACTGTACAACGCCGCGATTTTTCCAGCAGCGTCTCCGCTGCGGGCAAATCGTGGCGTTTACGTCCCGTGGGGCCCCGGCCTAATACAGTTTCCCTATTAATCTTCCTATTAATCTTCATTTCCCCACCTCCCCCTAAAAAACATAGCACTATCCCCCTTCCCTGTTCTCCGTCATCATACTTTTTCATCAGATCTTTTTGATCTTGCCGTTCAGATTAGCTTTAATCAAAGTAAAAGATATTCACAAGCTTTACATATGTAGTATAATAACACACATTCATGTGATCCGTATTTTTGAACCACTTCAAAATGAGTATTTTATGTTTCCATAAAAGTGAACATATCATTCCAATATCAAATTACTTTTTGACATCGCCAAAACCCCCTAAAAAACTAGTATTTGTATATAAAAATTAGAATTTTGTATACCCAAATCAGTTGTTACAGATGGACGGCAGTTTCACATATATTTTCTGTTATAACCATACAGGACTCTAGGGCCTCAGATATCCCACACACCTCGCTGCATGGAGAAATGTCGGATCAGCGTCTTGTACATTCCCGAACAAACAAAGGGCTCCAGCAAAAGGTACTCAACTTTAATAAATCACCTGAAATGCAGATATGACATGACAAAAGCAGGATTTGTTTCTAGGTTTATAGCAAACTCTTAGAATAGAATGGCAATTGTTAATCACCGCCTGCAATAAGTAGGAACGACTGGCCAATCAATACATTTGTCAGCCAGAACATAACTACCTCTCAGGTGAAGCAGTTACATAATTAATTACACCACAAAAAAAGATAAAAACAAAGAAATAATCAAAAGTGAAACACTGATATGAACAGCATATGGGAAAAAAAAAGAGTTCTGGACCACCAACACCTCGAGAACTCCCACTACCGTATTTTCCGGACTATAAGGCGCACATAAAAACCTACGATTTCCTCAGAAATCGTAAGTGCGCCTTATAGTCCGGTGCGCCTTATATATGGATGGAAGCGGCGGCAAAGTCTGCGTGCCGCTTCCATACATACATAAAAGGCACCGTAAGGGTGCATTCACACTACGGAACGCCAGCGTGTATCACAGCCGTACACGCCGGTGTTACAGCAGGGCTGCCAGACACTTCCCATTCATTTCTATGGGAGCCGGCATGCGAACGCTCCCTATAGAAATGAATGGAAAAAAGCAGTCCATTCATTTCGGCTGTGATACACGCTGGCGTTCCGTAGTGTGAATGCACCCTTAAAAGTTATATTGAACTACCCCCCCCCCCCATTTTAAAATAAAACCCTGAAACAGAATGTGAAACTTACCAAACGGTGCAGGGTGGGCGGGCATTCAGGCCTCCTCTTCCTCCGATGTCCTGACCACTTCCTCCGGCGCTCGCGAACTGATAATGGCCTGGGCGCATGCGCAATATCATAATGCTTCTACTACGGCTACTGCGCATGCGCCCAGGCCATTATCAGTTCGCGAGCGCCGGAGGAGGAGGACGGAACATCGGAGGAAGAGGAGGCCTGAATGCCCGCCCACCCTGCACCGTTCGGTAAGTTTCACATTCTGTTTCAGGGTTTTATTTTAAAACGGGGGGGGGTAGTTTAATATAACTTTTACGGTTGGGCTCTATCAGCATGATTTTGCTGATAGAGCCCCTTTAACTCCTCGCCTGCCGAGCGCTTCTAATAGAAGCGGCTGGTACGCGGGGGGTTAAGCGGCCGCTGGCAAAGTCTGCGTGCCGCCGCTTTCAATAACATATAAGGCGCACCGGACTGCGCCTTATAGTCCGGTGCGCCTTATATATGAACCGAGACGGACTATAAGGCGCTCATGGGCAATGCGCCTTATAGTCCAGTGCGCCTTATAGTCCGTAAAATACAGTATACTTCTCCTGACCAAGCCAAAGGTCAAGACCTGACCGAAGTGTTGCACGCATGTTGATCTGCATCTCTAAAACTATTCTTTTCTATGCAATATGGCGCTGTGGTGTGACATTTTGATCACTTCTTATATCTTGGAAAAATGAATAATAAAAGCACATTTTTCATTTTCTTTTTTACATGACTCCCAGAGTGGAGTGATTTTGCGCCAATTTATGCTCCTTTTTTTAAAAAGCGCAAAAATTAATCCAGTGAACATATGTTCGCCTAGCCAGTCACATCTATACTTCTCACCAAATTCACAAAATTGCAGATAGGAAATTCTCAGGTAGAAAAAAAGACGTAAACACTTCATAAATCTAGCATATCGGCAAAAAAAGGCACAAGTAAGGTGTCGCTCATGCCAAAATCAGGCGCAAACATGATGATAAATGTGTCCCACTAGATATCAGTTATGTGGGATATCTGTACACCGCACTCACCACACACACATTTGACCCTAGATGCAATCATAAAAGGAAACTCTGCTTCCATTATTACCCATTCCAGCTCATCTGTCAAACTAGGCTACACAGTAGTGTACCCATCATGCAGCTACACAAAGCTGCCCCACTCACCACTTACAGTAAGACAAAACACCAGTAAACCCACGTCACACACAAATAGCCAGTGGCGGATCCAGGGTTTGCGGGGCCCTGGGCAATTGACTTTGGCGGGGCCCTACTTACTGGGGGTTTCGCACTTCTAACCTGTACTTCCCAACTGTTGAAGACTAGAAAGAGGGAACAAAACGTGCGGCGCGCGCAGCAAATTAGACCCCACCCACTTTTATGTTGACTCCACCCATTCTCATTCAATTTTCATGTGATTCCACACAGTATAATCCTCCTACAGTCACCCGTAAATTATATCTCCCCCCCATTTTCATATAAACCCTTCATCTACCCATAGTTTCATGTCCCCCCTCTATCTCTGTCCCCAGTTTCATGCCATTCTCCCCCTTTATCTGCCCACAGTTTCATTTCCCCCCCGTCTCTGCCCCAGTGTCATGCCGTTCTCCCCTCTTCATCTGCTCCAGTGTCATGCCGTTCTCCCCCCTTCATCTGCCCCAATGTCATGCCATTCCCCCCTTCATCTGCCCCAGTGTCATGCCATCCCCCCTTCATCTGCTTCACTGTCATGCCATTCTCCCCCCTTCATCTGCCCCAGTGTCATGCCATTCTCCCCCCTTCATCTGCCCCAGTGTCATGCTGTTCTCCCCCCCTCTATCTGTCCCAGTGCCATGCCGTTCTCCCCCCTCCATCTGCCCCAGTGTCATGCTGTTCTCCCCCCCCTTCATCTGCCCCAGTGTCATGCCGTTCTCTCCCCTCCATCTGCCCCAGTGTCATGCTGTTCTCTCCCCCTCTATCTGCCCCAGTGTCATGCTGTTCTCCCCCCTTCATCTGCCCCAGTGTCATGCCGTGCTCCCCCCTCCATCTGCCCCAGTGTCATGCTGTTCTCTCCCCCTCTGTCTGCCCCAGTGTCATGCCATTCTCCCCCCTTCATCTGCCCCAGTGTCATGCCGTTCTCCCCCCTCTATCTGCCCCAGTGTCATGCTGTTCTCCCCCCCTTCATCTGCCCCAGTGTCATGCCATTCCCCCCCCTTCATCTGCCCCATTGTCATGCCATCCCCCCTTCATCTGCTTCAGTGTCATGCTGTTCTCCCCCCCCTTCATTCTCCCCCCCCTTCAGTGTCATGCCATTCTCCCCCTTCATCTGCCCCAGTGTCGTGCTGTTCTCTCCCCCCTTCATTTGCCCCAGTGTCATACTGTTCTCCCCCTCTTCATCTGCCCCAGTGTCATGCTGTTCTCCCCCCTCCATCTGCCCCAGTGTCATGCTGTTCTCTCCCCCTCTATCTGTCCCAGTGCCATGCCGTTCTCCTCCTCCATCTGCCCCATTGTCATGCTGTTCTCCCCCCCTTCATCTGCCCCAGTGTCATGCCATTCTCCCCCCTTCATCTGCCCCAGTGTCATGCCATTCTCCCCCTTCATCTGCCCCAGTGTCATGCTGTTCTCCCTCCCTCCATCTGCCCCAGTGTCATGCTGTTCTCTCCCCCTCTATCTGCCCCAGTGTCATGCTGTTCTCTCCCCCTCTATCTGTCCCAGTGCCATGCCGTTCTCACACTCACACACACACTCACCATTCCTCGTTCCCCCACAGCTCTCTCTCTCATACACATATTGTAGCCGCGATGTGATGACGTTTTCAGAAACCCCCCCGGCTTTTCATGCATTTATCCATTCGAGGTAATGACATCTAGGAATTACAGCCACAAGAAATGTACTAATTTCGTGAACGACAATTGAATTAGCATTTGGGATTGAGAAGTGGATTTGAAATTACCATATAAATTGGAGATACAGTACACAGGAAACACTTACGCTTCATACTTCAGATTTAAACTATTTGTAGTGCAGCCAAAATATTAAAAGTGGCTGGTGGTATAAGAAGTTAAGTAAACCCATTTACGGTATTGCAATTAATATATTGCCGTACAGTATAGGACTTGCCTTTATGGCTGCAATTTAATGACCCCTCATGCTGTAACCAGATATCATTGGTCGCAAAGAAGCTGGGAGATACAAAATTACCTATGGTTAGGGCTTTCTTTGCTATACAGCAGTATCCTAATGCCAAAACCATAGACAATTGAGGATCAAGTTGTAAAAGAGGCAAACGTTTTTTATGCTTGCATGTATCTTAAAAAACTCCAAACTATAAGAAGTAGAAAAGACTAATGGACCATGTTTATTAGTTTTATCCTTAGTTTTCTTTGGGTTAGTTTTTCTAAATTATGAACTGAGGAACAATTAAAAGCATTCTATGGGGACTTAGACAGGCTCATAATTTAAGAGTTGTTCCTCAAATACAGTTAGGTGATAGGAGTTCTGGCCCAGAGGAGGTGCGGGCACTATTACGGAAGCCAGCATTTGAGGTTCCAGTACAGACTGCAAGGCATTGTGCTTATTAGGGGATGGCTGGAGAAATAGTGTTGGTGGAGTTGTGGTGCCACATGCCAGTGTCACATTTTCCAGGCAGTAGTATCTCAGATAGCGTCCAGGGTTGCAGAGGTTGAGAGAGATTGAAAACTGTCCCAGGCAGTGGCAGGTTTTTCCTTAGGCCTTTTTTCAGGACTATAGATGGTAAAAATTTTAGTGTAGTTAATTAGTTTTTTATGGAGCTTCTCTAACACGTGTCTTCTAATGCCAATGTCTGTACACAATCCCACCCTACATTATTCTTAATAGTTTATGATGCTTTATATAGGGAAACATATCTTTACAGTATGGAATAGCACTATGCTATATGTGTAACCCTCTCACAGGAGTTACTAATGGTTATTTGCCCATAAAATTGCCTTACATGTTATGGTTGTTTGTATATGTTGTCATGTTCATATTGTATTCATTTGTGAAATGTTTTCAAGCTGTTGTTCTCTGGTATCACTTGTCCTGGTGAGTTGTGGTCTCCATATGGTTAATTGTAGTACCACACAGTATAGTGGGCGGATTTGGAGCTGGAACAGGAAATAGTCATAGCAGAATATACAGTCATATATAGTCATATACAGAAGTAGTATTCTGTAAGCAGCCAGGGAACAAGAAGTAAGTAGTAGTGTGGCAGTAGCCATCTTGTGATTCAGACATTGTGTACTATGAGGAAGTGCCAGGAAGGACAGGATTACATCAGGCTGAGCAGAACTACAATCCTGGCAGCCGCTGTTAAAGTATTAGTTGCGTTTATGACTAATTGACCAATAATCTCGGGTAACTGTTGTCGTCCTAATTAATAAGGCTGACGGCCGGCGGTCAAGAAATCACACCACTCTGTGTTAGTATTCATTCTTTCCTCAGCTTAAAATGTATACTGACGCACTTTTTTTTATTGAGAACACAGAGTTAAATAGTATCAGAGAAAGGAAGTGATACAACAACAACGTAAGTTTTCATATTCATTCTGATTGGTATGGTACATCTCAATCAAACAGAAAAAGTTTATGCAGTGCCATATATAGCCAGCTGGTCCCGCTTCTGTGTGTTGACTTTGGGGCGCTGTCTTGTGGCAGCAAGCCAAGCATTTGTTTTTCTTGCACCCATCTTGGATACAGGTGCCATCTTATGATATAACATTATAGCAGTTTCAAGCATAAGCAACTATATCTAGCATTCAGCTTTAAAGGATAACAATGTTTTTCATACATTACATAATTATACCCTTCACACCGGCACCTACCTCTACAACATATTCCATTTGGGGAGTCTGCATGTGGACCCCCTGAATGGAATACTGAACGCATTGACAAACAGTGATCTTATGAAAGCACATGGACCCCATAGATTATAATAGAGTTCATGTGTTTTCTGTGCGCTGTCTGCACGAGTCATGTGGAGAAAAAAGTACTTCATGAACTACTTTCCTCTCCACATGACCCCATGTGGACTCCCCGAATGGAATATGCAAATGTGACCAGGCCTAAATCCTGTGCTCCAGCTCCTAGTTGGAGAGGAGTACTGACTCCCACTCACCATCTCAGCCTAGGGACCTGCAGGTGTCTCCTTACTCCAACTGGCATCACATTTAACTGACTCTCCATACTACTCTGTCACAACTCCTGAGGGTTCTGGTTCCTATAAGGTCACCGTGACAGTCCAGCTTCCCGCACGGTTCTCCCAGGATGGTTGCATATGTATACTGCATGGTATATGGTTTTTTTTTTATCAAGGGAACTTATGATGACCGATGTCGTTCAGTAGCATCCATCAAAGCTATACAACCAAAAGAAAATCTGAATGAGCACTGCAAAAAGGATAATACTGACACCCTAATAGGCTATAATAGCATCCATTTAACAGATTCGTCAAAAGCTTTTCATTATAGACTAATTTAAATGATGCCATTATAGCCTATGGTTTATGACTTAATCATCCAAAGGCTATAACGGCATATAATTAATTGATATGTTATAAAAAGCACCTTTTATGAACAACTAATGTAGAGCTTTAGCAGATACCATACAGTGGCATCCATCTCTCATTTAAACAAAATGTAGACATTATCCACAGGTACGTTTTTTTTTTCCTACTTGACTTTGGAATAGAAAAGAGTAGTCTACAAGGCTATTCCATACATGAAAAAAAGGAAAGCTATACATATATTTAGTATGTGCATCAGGAGCTTTCTCAAATACTTTAAACGTTAACAGAATGGGCAATATGATCATATGAAACAGGCTCTAGTACAGACAAGCACTGAAATTCTAAATTGTCTATTTTGCCTTATTGTCATGTCCTGAAACATACATCAATTTAGACAAAACAATAAACATTTGACAATTTGACACAGGTACAATGTATGTGGTTGAGAAGTGGTTAATAATGTTAATGTTTCTTAAAAATAATGTAAAATGAGTGTAGATAATATATGCAATAGACATAAATATAAGACGGTCTGTGTCCTAAATAAATGAACTAAGTCTGTCGCATCCTGCCTTTATTTGGTCATGAAACAAGCAATACCCTAATAAAGTTCACATTGTCCCATAAATGGCAAATACTTCCTTCACATTCAATGTGATTCATAGCGACTCATAGAAATATTAAACAGGAAATACATTTGAATACTAACTAAATATACTGCTCCTTGTTTTTACAACAAACTATCAACTACTTCCTTTACTCGAAAAACATTTTATATGGTATATTCTTACATAAACAGGAAGTACCTCTGAAAGAATATCTTTTAATTTGTGTTACTTGTGTTGTTTTGTAGAAACCTGCTTTCTTTATGTAACTTAAAGAAATTATGAGAAGTCATGATTTTTTTTAAATTGAATTTTATTGTTTCGAAGACAATACAAGACATTGGGTACACAGACCCTTCCGGAGGTAATAAGCAGTTACAATATTGAATTCTCCAGGTAACATTGTCACAAGCCAAAGCAGAAATAACAAACAATACCAAAGAAGGAAAGCCTGAAATTATAATTCACTCTTATGAGAAACCCTAAAGCTAAGATCTATGTGTAACGCCCATAATGCCCAGTATAGCAGAAGAGTGTAGTTAGCACTTCAAGTATTTGTGAATGCTACTCCAATGGGCTTGATCATCGTGTCCCTCTATACGAAGCTGACCAAAGCCAAAGGATAAATGAACTGAAGGATAAACTGGTGTAATTCTGTCTCAGTCAATGGTGAAATAATAAAAGCTTTCCATTTTCTAAAACATGTGGCTGTGGAAGAAAACTTTATATGTTCAGTGTCAAGTCTCACGACATGGGCAGTTGGGGTTGGAGCCAAAACCGCAGCAGTAGGTAGCTATTTTAATAGTGTGTTATTTAGGCCATTTAATTGTACCTCAGAACATACGTCTCTCAGCTTTGACATTATGACTCCCTTAATTTGTGCATATTGTAGGGTTTGCCCATGACCCCGATTAATTATATCCTTGTGCTCACTCGCCATCATGTAATGGGAGTCGATATCATGCAATAGTTGATGCACAATGGAAACACCCTTTTCCAGTCATTTATGAAGAGTTTATTATTCCTACCCTGGAGGTCTTGCAATTGCTTATCAGTACCAGAGAGTTCATCCTCCAAATTAGAGGGGGCTGCCTCCTATGGATGTGAGGGCACCATATTTATGCATAGTTCCTTGACAGAATGGCACTCTTGGCCTTCTTAGTGTCCTCTCTCCAGTCATCCGATCCAGGCTTTTCTTACCGCTGTGCACGTAATTGATATATTGGTCCATGTCCCGGGCTACAACTGTGGAGAGGTTCCTCTGCCTGTAGTTGGGGTTTTGGTGGGTTCAATGTCAGGTTGTAGATTGGATGATATGAAGTGGGAAGAGAGGAGTGCTGGTCTTGTGATAGTTCATATTTCTCTCACTCTGACCAGGCTCCAATCGACTATTCCACACAGATTCTACTTCACAGGGGAAGACAGAAACCTCTGTCAGCAGATATTACTGCTTAGCCTCCCTAACTATAAACTTTAAGTGTCTTAGATTATTTTTGAAAATAAAGGGAGAAGGATAATTACACTCCCTCAAAGCAGGTAGATAAAATACAGGCAGAGGCGTGGCTAGGGAAGGTAGGGGGGGAGCAGAGGGGGGCCGCTGCTCTGGGCCCACTGATGCCGCCCTTAGTACATCCTTCTATTTCTAACTAGATTGGTGTCTGCAGACACAGATCTAGTTAAAAAGTATCCTATGACTTAAGAGTCTTGTAAACTGCAAGAAAATACAGGCCTGTAGTTTACAAGGCACTGGGACTACAGACGGATTTCTGCTTCTCTGCGCAGGCGGTATGATGACCTCTGACATCGTGCCTCCTGTGCTGAGACACAAATGTGGACAGTGAAGAGGTGTCGGCTCCGTCCATCTAAGGATTGCATGTAGGAGAGCATAAGTTTTTTTGTTTGTTTGTTTTTAGCACATTTGTGGGTATATTAATAGTATAGGAGGAGGGGGAATTCTAACTATAAGGAAGGAGGCATTGGGGGCATTATGAACATAAGGGGGTCATTTATATAAAGGTTATTAGGGGACATTATGAATACAAGGGGGAAGGTTATTTATATTAGGGGGCATTATGAACATAAGGGGGTGGTCATTGATATAAGGGGTCATTAGGGGTGCAGTATTTATATCAGAGAAATCAGGGGCATAATATGAGGGTCAATTAATTTAGCTAAAGTGGCACTTGGGCTTTGTTAAGATTAAGGCCCCACATAGCGAGCTGCAGGAAAAAAACGCTATGGTAACATAATCATTTTCGCCTGGAGCGCTTTTCACATAAGGTCCGCAGAGGTTTTCCCTGTGGACTTTCTGCTTTCAATACACCTATATGGAAACTACCAGTGTTTACCAGTGTATGGTATAACTGACATGCTGCAGTTTCCAAAATTGCAACGGTTTTGTAAATCGCTGCTGCACATATTTTTCCACAATGTGTAGAAAGGATTTACTGGGCGGGGGCGTGGCTAGCCGTGCATGAGAGCGGACGCATGTTCTCCATGTCCTCGCTCTCCATCCTGAATTTGCCGGCGCCATCCTGCTGCACATACTCCTGGGCTGCCCTGAGGCTCTCCCCCAAGCCTCCGTCTGCTAATTCTGGGCGCCATCTGTCAGCTCCTGCGTGGTCCCGGGTGGTTGAAAATCCTGCAGCCTACTACATTGCCTGAGTCCGGCCGCCATCTCAGCCTACCCGGCTCCTTGCACCCTGCGCTGTGGACTGACTGCATCGGCTTACCTGCCTGAACGTCCGTTCCCTCTTCATCCCGGTGGAGATCCTCTGGTGCCTTCTGGTGTCCTCTGCCTGCTGGTTTCTTCGCCTGCAGTGCTGCCTCCTCTTTATAACGTTACGGCCGCCATCTTGGATTTGCGGCCTACATCCCGGCTGGCTTCCCTGTAGGTGGCTGCCTCCAGTGGATCCTGCCTGCTGCTCTGCAGTGATTCCTGGCTTGGCGTGGTCCTCTGGTGTCCCTCCTCTGGTGTTCCTGACCCTCCTGCAACGTCTGTGGGGGTATACAGCTTACTGCTCCTTGAAGGCTTCACTGTATTGGGCCCTTGATCTACTTGCTGCCTGGCATCCCTGCACTGCCTGAAGTGGAGACACCTCACCCCCCCCCCCTGCTGTTTGGCTCCTATTCTGATGCTTTCTGCTGGGACATTCTGACAACACTGTGAGTACTCTCTGCTGTTTCTTGGACTCTCTTACCCTCTTCAGAGACATTCCTAGTGGAGAATTTTTGTCGTTGTGAGCTGCAGTGGTGTGAAGGGAGTGCTGAGCCCCTACTCCACCATCAGGGGGGGCTCCTCACCTTCCTCCACTTGCTGTGTGTTATACGTCCTGCAGTGTATCCCCACGGAACTGGCATTTCTCCCATTGCTCTTTTTGCACCTCATGGGTACCGGGTTTGATTATGGAACTGTGTGACCGCCTCATGTAAGGCCTGGTGATACCGCCAGTGTACCTTCATTACCTTCTATGGTCGCTTCCCACTGTGATATGTCCAGAAGACGTCCTAACACCTCTACTGCTCCTTCCCACACACCGGGCAGCTCTCTTACTCACTCACCATCAATCTCTACCTTCCTGTCCCAATCTGGAACCTTGACTACAGGGTCTGGCACTGACGACATGGCTCCTCCATCTCCTCCGCTACGCCAATTGCAGCCACCTCCTTCAATGTCTACCACCCCCCCTGGACATGACATGCAATCCTTGGAGTCAGCCCCCCTGCCCTGCAGCCCATATTGCCTCTGTGGACTTTCAGCTACTTCGGGACCTTATTCAAGCTCTGCCCACTAAACAAGACCTGGATGCTGTAGTTTCCCGAATGGAACAATCCCAGGCACAGGCCCTCGGTGCGATTCAATCTGATGTGTCTCAACTTACCACTAGGGCTGACGCTACTGATCAAACACTGTCCTCTCTGGAACAACGCCTGTCTGCAGTGGAGAGCAATCAAACCCACTCTGAGGCCCGCCTTCAACATATTGCTTTGCTCCTGGATGACCAGGAGAACCGGGGTCGCAGAAATAATATTTGATTACGAGGAGTGCCAGAAAAAGGCCCTCAGGATGATTTGATCAGCCGAATTAATACCATTTTCAATATGGCGACTCAACGCCCGCTGGATTCTACCTTCATGATGGACCGTGTGCATAGAGTCCAACGATCTGGCCCGCTTGACCCTGCTAACCCTAGAGACGTTCTGTGTAGACTACATTACTTCACGGACAAGGAACACATCCTGAGGTGTGCCTGGGATATGGGATCAGTGCCTTTTGAGAATGCATCTGTCAAGCTCTATCCTGACATCTCATCCCGCATGTTGGCTATGCGCCGTGCCCTTCAGCTGGTGTTGACTCTGATTAAGGACTGTGGAGGTTCCTATAGGTGGAGTCATCCCTTCCATCTGATTGTTCGTGCTGGCTCATCTTCGATTGTTGTCCGTTCCCCGGCGGACTTGCCTGATTTGTTTGCCTCCTTGGATGTGCGCCCTGTCTCAGTTCCTCCCGCCCTACTGTATCCAGGCGTGGCCGCGGTTCCAGGCGTTCTTCTTCAGCTGCCTCCAGAGAGAGACCTCGGCGAAACTCATCTCCACGACGTTTTCCAATACCGGATCCGCCTGGGTCTCCGCTCCGTCAACCAGATCTCTCATCTCAGTTTTCCATCGAAGCTTGATTCCTAATGCAGCCGGTCTTTGATCTGCCCACAGGACGGTGTTATTATCCTTTTGTGTTGAGTGGTCTTGGACTTGTTTTGCGGTTGGTGGACATTTTCACTATGTTTATTTTGTTCTGTGGCTACTCTGTTCCTCTTGATCCTGTTCCTGCTGGGCTTTCTAGATGGCCCTTGTTGATTTTGCCGTGTTTTTATACGATGTTGTCACTTGGACCTTAGAATCACTTTCTGGCCTTGTGCTTCCTATCCCTTTGCATTTTGTTCTGGGTGGGGGCATGGGGTCTTCCTTACCAGGTACACTCGTGGTGCTTGCGGGCCCACTCCTCCCCCCCATCTTTTCTTATTCCCTCACTCCTTCCTGTTTGTTGTTGCGCCCCTGGCCCATTGTTTGGGCGTAGTTAGATTTGTTCTACTCTTGTTTTTTTCCCTTTCCTTTCTTCCCCCCCACCTTTACTGCTCTCCTTCCTCTACCCTTTTCTTTTTCTCTCTTCTCTCTTTTCCTCCCCTTTACCCTCTTCAATTCTTCGCCCTCTCCCCTTCCTCCCCCCCTTTTTTTTTTCTCCTCCTAGGGTGTGAGCTGGGAAGGCCCGTCTTTCTCCATGCCTCCGCTTGATCGCCTTTCCTCCATCACCGTGGGCTCCCTCAATGTGAGAGGCCTTCATAGTCCGGAGAAGCGCTCCGTACTCTTCAATCTGCTCAAAGGTAAGCGCCTTCATGTTGTGTTTTTGCAGGAAACTCACCATTGCTCTACCAAGCCATACAAGTTGACTAATGATTGGTTTCCTCATGCATATCACAGCTCTTCTCCTGACCCGAAGTCCAGAGGGACTAGTATCTTGATTTCTTGCTCCCTGCCTTGGGAACATTTGGAGACTCGCACTGATACTGAGGGGAGACTTGTTATGGTCAAAGGTCGTATCTCCTCCCAGCTTTTTACTTTTGTTTCTTTGTATTTGCCTAACTCGGGACAGGGTCGTGCCCTTAGTTCTTACTTAGGGCTGTTGGACGGCATTGCGGAGGGCTTCCTGGTAGCGGGGAGTCATCTTAATCTGGTCCTAGACCCTTCATTGGACTCTTCTGCTGGTGTCTCTTCTCACCCTTATTCGCTCATCAGGAGGGTTAAGAGGGACCTTCACTCCCACCAACTTGTGGACTCCTGGAGGTTACTCCACCCCTTAGATAGGGATTACTCTTATTACTCTCCGGTCCATCACCGATACTCTCGTATTGACTACCTCTTTATCCGTCACCAACATCTCCATTCTTTGTTGGCTGCAGAAGTCGACAACATTACTTTCTCCGACCATGCTTTGGTTACTTTATCTGTTTCTTTGTCCTCTCCTATTCCGTTCCAGCGTCAGTGGAAACTTAACGCATCACTTCTCGATGACGTAACCATCCTGGATGACATTAAGACCCATTTGGAGGAATACTTTGAGAGGGAAGAATTGTCGGGGATTGCTCCTCCAGTGGTGTGGGAGGCTCACAAATGTTTTATCCTGTTGCAACATGGTTCCCGCTTGAACAAGGAACGCCGTGCTTGCATTGAATCTGTGCTGCAGCGGATCCGCTCGTTGGAACTCCTTCATAAGCGCCAAATCACTCCTGATGTTTAATCCCAGCTTGCCAGCGCCCGAGAAGAATTGCGTACGCTCGTCACTGATAGGGTGAAGGGTACTCTAGCTAAATGCAGACGTCATTTTTACGAGTTCGGAAATAAGAGTGGGCGTTCCCTAGCTAGGGCCCTTCGGGTTCAGCAGTCTTCCGCCTATGTTCCATGCATCAGTTCTGCCCAGGATACTCGATTACCCATGTCCCTCGATATTGCGGCTGCCTTTCGGGACTACTATGTCTCTTTGTATTCTGTAGACTCTGGCCCCTCTCCTCTCCCTGAGACGGAGTCCTGAGATCGCATTCGTTCTTATCTCTCCTCCTCTAGTCTCCCGTCGTTGCCCCTAGAGGACTTGGCGGCCTTGGAATCTCCTATTGTTGAAGAGGAGATTTCTTTAGCTATCTTCAGTATGGCAACGGGTAAGGCCCCAGGCCCAGACGGCCTTACCTTGGTATACTATAAGAAACTTGGCCCTGAACTCCGCCCCAGACTGTTGAAAGTTTTCAATTCCCTCACCAATGGCTCAGCCCTTTGTCGTGACTCCCTGCGTGCTCACATAGCAGTTATCCCTAAACCGGGAAAGGACCCTCTTCTGTGCTCTAACTACCACCCCATTTCGCTAATCAATGTTGACCTCAAAATTCTAGCCAAGATCCCGGCGACCCGTTTATCAGCCTTGCTAGGAGCTATTGTTCACCCGGATCAAGCTGGATTTCTACCCGGCCGTGAAGCTCGAGACAATACTACCAAAGCTATCAACCTCATGTATGGGGCTAAACAATCGGGCTCTCCTCTCGTGCTTCTTTCAACTGACGCTGAGAAAGCCTTCGACAGGGTCAACTGGCGGTTCATGGAAGAGACCCTGTTACATATTGGTCTTGGAGACCGCATGATGAGTTGGATTATGGCTCTATACTCTCTTCCCACAGCAATGGTCAGGAATGAACGGTTTATTGTCCCAGTCCTTCCCTATCCTAAATGGCACTAGGCAAGGATGCCCCCTTTCGCCTCTCATTTTTGTCTTGACTCTTGAACCCTTCCTCCGCCATGTTCGAGCCGACTCGAACATCTCAGGTGCTGCTCATTCTTCCCGTTTATATAAAGTGGCGGCGCACACGACTTGCTATTTTTTCTCTCCTCCCCGCATGTCTCTCTTCCGGCTCTGATGCTCGCCTTTCAGGTTTTCTCGAACCTTTTGAATTTTAAAATCAACTTTTCAAAGTAGGAAGCCCTTAATGTGACCCTTTCCTCCTCAGCGGCCACCTCTTTGAATCAATCTTTCCCTTTTCATTGGGCCCCCACTTCTCTCAAGTATTTGGTGGTCTATCTTACTCCGGACCCGAAAGATCTCTTTCGTTGCAACTTCCCCCCACTACTGGCGTCTATCAGGGCTGATTGTACTCGGTGGTCCACTGGAGCCTTTACCTGGTTCGGGAGATGCGCGATCTTTAAAATGAACATTCTTCATCGTCTTCTCTACTTGATGCAGACGCTTCCCATTCACATCCCTCTGTCTTTTCTTAGATCCCTCACTTCAATCCAACTGAAGTTCATCTGGTCAGGCAGGCTTTTCTCTTTCATCCCAAGAGTTGTGGTGGTTTATCGCTTCCAGACCTGAAGTCCTATTACTTGGCTACTCACTTGACTCGTGTCGTGGACTGGTGTAGGCATGCTGTTTCTAAACCTTGGGTCTACATCGAGCAGGAATTCTCTCCGATCCCTTTGCAGGTTGCCCCATGGTTGGACTCCTCATTATCATCTCTCTTTTCCCATCCTACCATTGGTCCCACGCTTCGGATTTGCTCCAGAGGCCTTGTTCGCTCCTCTCTCCTCCCTAAGAATTCCGCTCTTTTTCCAGTGCTGGGCAATCCTGCCTTTCCGCCTGGAATGTTTTACCGAGTTTTTCGTAATTGGCGCCATCATGGGATTTTCCGTGACTGTCACTTCCAGGATGCAGGGGGATGGAATACGCTTCTGAACTCTCAGGCCCCTCCTGAGCTGCCCCCTTTGGATGCTTGGCGGGAGATGCAACTTCATCACTTTTTACATTCTCTCCCTGCTCCTGCAGAGTTCCGCGTCGAACCTACCCCCTTGGAGAAGATTTGTGTTGGCGCTGGCCCCCTCCGCCACTCCCTCTCGCTCACTTACCAGATCCTGGTTGAACCTCCGGAGGACTTTGTTCTGCCGTTCTTGCTGAAATGGGAATCTGACTTATCCCTTTCCCTCTCTCAGGAACAGCGTAGGCGTATTTTTCGCCTTTCTCATACTGCCTCCATCAGCTCTCGCTACCAGGAGGCCAGCTTCAAAATCTTGTCCCGATGGTATAGGGTTCCTACGAGACTCCATGCTACGCTATGTTGGTGCTGTGGCGACGAGGAAGGCACTTTGCTACATGTTTTTTGGTCCTGTCCTGCCCTTTCGTCCTTCTGGGAAGGGGTCAAGCGGATAATCCTCCAACTTACTGAAACTTCTCACCATTTGGGCCCTGCCCTTTTCCTCCTTAATCATTGTGAGTCTTCCGTAAAGGTCTTTAAGCGTTCCCTGCTCAGATTCCTGATCCTCGCTGCCCGGGCTTGCATCCCACTTTTTTGGAAACGAGTGGATCCTCCTCCTCTCTCCCTCTGGATTTCGAAGGTCAACGAGATAATGCGCATGGAAAATCTCACGTCTTTCCTGCATGGTACGACTGAGGCGTACATCAAAACCTGGTTCTACTGGTTCAGGTTTCAACAGTCTGCAGAGTACTGGACGCTTCTGGGTCCTGACCCCTCCTCTGATTGATACTCTTGTTGTTCGTATCAGGTATTTGACCAGTGGTTGCTCCCGAGCCCTTCCCAACTGGCTGTGGTATGGATGACCTGGTGACGGAGGTGCTCTCACCGCTTTCCTGACTGCTCACACTCACCCCTACCTACCCTCTCACCCTCAACATTTAGTCCTCTCTCCCACCCACCTGTCCCACTAACCCCCCTCCCCCCCCTTTTTTTTTTTTTTTTTTCTTTCTTCTCTCTTTCCCTCCTCTCTTCTTCCCCTTTCTCTCCTTTTTTCCTCCCTTGTTTCTTTATCGCTTTTCAGCTCCTTTATTCCTGATCTTCCGGGTCTTCCTAACAGCCCCCCCCCCTTTTTTTTTTTTCTATGTTGTTTTCTTTATTTATTTATTTTTTATTCTTCTATGATTGAATCTTGTGTTGCACTGCGTGCTTTTTTGTTCGCAGGGCGTGTGTTCGCCTTGTAATTTGTAATTGTCTTTTCTTTTCTTATTGTAAAAGTTTTCAATAAAAATTTGAGTTACAAAAAAAAAAAGAAAGGATTTACTAGAATGCTGCTTTTTTATTCACCATGTGGGACCCCCATCCCATCCCCACTTTGCAGTAAAAGCTCTGCAAACTTTCTGTGCAAAGCGCTGTAGGAAGAACCGCAATGCACCGCCGCTGTGGTTTATCATGCAGCTCTGTTTTGCTGATGGCCTAGGTCTTAAAGCGTTTTCCAGCTCATTTTTATTGATCAGGTGTATGAGGGGGCGATGGAGCCTGTGTATATCATACACTGTCTGTCTATAGCAGTGATTCCCAAAGTGGTCCAGGTGGACCCCCAGGGGTCCACAGGAGACTCGACGTGGGTCTATGTTAGATCTAATCTTCACATTTTTTGACGAGTTTTGGGAATATGGTAGAAATGTAGCAGCAGGGGGTCCACCAAAACCATTAAAATTGTGAAAGTGGTCTACGAGAAAAAAAAGTTTGGGAACCTCTGGTCTATATGAAATGAATGACACTGTGTAAACAGAGAAGGAATCACGATGCTTACATAGGTACCATGGTTCATTCAAACGGCTGATCCTGGGGGTCCTGGGTGTTGGAACCTTAATAATTTTTTATTGGGGTTCCAGAGCACTGCATCGTAATCGCTCCCAGCACCACCTCTGTCTTTTCTTCCTGATGCATCTATGGTGTTTCTCCTCCGTTTCTCAAAAAACTCAGTGGAGATTACAATAAAATAGTCTGTGTTAGAGAGAATTATCTCTGCTTCTGCTAGGTATGCAGACCAGTTGTGTAACAGGATCCCTACACCCTTATCTGCACTTTGAATAATAATATTGCTATTTTTAGAAAGACCTTGGAGGGCTCTCTTCGATAAGGTTTCTAAAAATGGCTGCAACCACCTTTGTAGCATAGTGGATACAGCATGGCCTTGGG
Source organism: Leptodactylus fuscus (assembly GCF_031893055.1). Classification (NCBI taxonomy): domain Eukaryota; kingdom Metazoa; phylum Chordata; class Amphibia; order Anura; family Leptodactylidae; genus Leptodactylus; species Leptodactylus fuscus. Next base: position 71,472,028 of record NC_134267.1, on the reverse strand, counting down.
CTTTCATGATTTAGGTATGGAAGGAGTGTTAGAAAAATTTTGTGAAAATTTTTCTAAATGAGTAGGCTCAAGAGAACTTTCTTCATTAGAAGAACTAGATTTATTACATTATACAAAATGTCTCTTTAAAGTTAATTTCCTAAGGAAGTTATTCAAATCCAAGAAAAGGGTAAAAATCATCAATTTCAATAGACAGACAAAATTAAACACAAATAATCAGTAGACTGGTTTCTGCCCAAGTTAGTACAGTGGGGCAAAAAAGTATTTAGTCAGTCACCAATAGTGCAAGTTCCACCACTTAAAAAGATGAGAGGCGTCTGTAATTTACATCATAGGTAGACCTCAACTATGAGAGACAAAATGAGAAAACAAATCCAGAAAATCACATTGTCTGATTTTGTAAGAATTTATTTGCAAATTATGGTGTAAAATAAGTATTTGGTCAGTAACAAAATTTCATCTCAATACTTTGTTATATATCCTTTTTTGGCAATGACAGAGGTCAAACGTTTTCTGTAAGTCTTCACAAGGTTGGCACACACTGTTGTTGGTATGTTGGCCCATTCCTCCATGCAGATCTCCTCTAGAGCAGTGATGTTTTGGGGCTGTCACTTCGCAACACGGACTTTCAACTCCCTCCAAAGGTTTTCTATAGGGTTGAGATCTGGAGACTGGCTAGGCCACTCCAGGACCTTGAAATGCTTCTTACAAAGCCACTCCTTCGTTGCTCTGGCGGTGTGCTTTGTATCATTGTCATGTTGAAAGACCCAGCCACATTTCATCTTCAATGCCCTTGCTGATGGAAGGAGGTTTGCACTCAAAATCTCACGATACATGGCCCCATTCATTCTTTCATGTACCCGGATCAGTCATCCTGGCCCCTTTGCAGAGAAACAGCCCCAAAGCATGATGTTTCCACCCCCATGCTTTACAGTAGGTATGTTGTTTGATGGATGCAACTCAGTATTCTTTTTCCTCCAAACACGAAAAGTTGTGTTTCTACCAAACAGTTCCAGTTTGGTTTCATCAGACCATAGGACATTCTCCCAATACTCTTCTGGATCATCCAAATGCTCTCTAGCAAACTTCAGACGGGCCCGGACATGTACTGGCTTAAGCAGTGGGACACGTCTGGCACTGCAGGATCTGAGTCCCTGGCGGCGTAGTGTGTTACTGATGGTAGGCTTTGTTACATTGGTCCCAGCTCTCTGCAGTTCATTCACTAGGTCCCCCTGCGTGGTTCTGGGATTTTTGCTCACCGTTCTTGTGATCATTTTGACCCCACGGGGTGAGATTTTGCGTGGAGCCCCAGATCGAGGGAGATTATCAGTGGTCTTGTATGTCTTCCATTTTCTAATTATTGCTCCCACAGTTGATTTCTTCAATCCAAGCTGGTTGCCTATTGCAGATTCAGTCTTCCTAGCCTGGTGCAGGGCTACAATTTTGTTTCTGGTGTCCTTTGACAGCTCTTTGGTCTTCACCATAGTGGAGTTTGGAGTCTGACTGTTTGAGGGTGTGCACAGGTGTCTTTTTATACTGATAACAAGTTTAAACAGGTGCCATTACTACAGGTAATGAGTGGAGGAAAGAGGAGACTCTTAAAGAAGAAGTTACAGGTCTGTGAGAGCCAGAAATCTTGATTGTTTGTAGGTGACCAAATACTTATTTTCCACCATAATTTGCAAATAAATTCTTACAAAATCAGACAATGTGATTTTCTGGATTTGTTTTCTCATTTTGTCTCTCATAGTTGAGGTCTACCTATGATGTAAATTACAGACGGCTCTCATCTTTTTAAGTGGTGGAACTTGCACTATTGGTGACTGACTAAATACTTTTTTGCCCCACTGTATGTGTGTAGAATGGTTGGTGGTTTTCACTGTGCTAGGGTTCTGTTCCAGGAAAGGACTTTTATTGAAGTTTTTGAGACCTTATCTCATTTCCTCTGTTTCTTTTGGTTTTCTTTTTTTGTGATTTTTTTTCTGAAGAGGGCAGAAGAACTGAGTGATTTTGACAAGTGATAATTTGTTGAGAAAGGGGTAGGAGGCTACGGGAACTAAAGGGGTGAATGATGTCTCCCGTACATGGTACGTAATTCTTGGGGGTAGTGTAGGTGTGAGTTCTAAAAAAAGACACTCGATGTTCAGTAAGTAATTTAGGACTGGAAATTGGAGATATCAAAATACCTGGTTCTGGAGCAATGGATATTGGGTACTGTAAACGTTAAATAGGGAGTCATCTAGAATGGATTCTGAGCAGCTATGTATTTTGATGTTCGATGTGTTGATATCTGTATATATTGTGGAAACCAGATATAGAGGTGAAGGTAGTAGGTGGTAGAGAATGCAATGTTATGGTGTGGATATAAAACCCTTCAAGAGAATTAAAAATATTGGCAACAACTAGAATGCGGTGTCCAAAATCTCAGGGTTCCCCCTCAGACATAATCTTACAACATCTTCTTATCTGATATTTCCTTGTCTGTTCCTCACATAACTGACTCCAAGACATTTCCTGTGCATCCAACCAGTCTGGAACTCACTAACATCTGAAGAATCTACAAAGATAAAATGTTGCATAGGTTCTTTTGGGAGTTGTAGTGAGCCTATAGGGACAGGGCAGATAGTAAACATGTGTAACTGAATAGCAATGCCAAAATACAGAATATCTTCATTTATACCAATAGGGTTACCTTGAGGGGATCTTACTCTTGTAGACTTTCTCATGTCTTGGAGACTATGGAGAAATGGTAATGTCTGTCTAATCCTGAGTACATGCAGAGATTTGTGAACAGAGTACCTAGCTGGCCTGCACCTCTCTTTCCTATCAATCCCATTTTTCTGTGATCTATTTTATCACATGGCTGAAGCATTCTACATTTAAGCACAAGTAATAAAGTTCAGGAGGCCACACGGTGGCTCAGTGGTTAGCACTGCAGCCTTGCAGCGCTGGAGTCCTGGTGCTCAAATCCCACCAAGGGCATAAAACCATCTGCAAGGAGTTTGTATGTTCTCCCCGTGTTTGCATGGATTTCCATCCCATATTCCAAAAAAGACATGCTGATAGGAAAAAATGTACATTGTGAGGTCTATGTGGGGCTCACAATCTACATAAAAAAAGTAATAAAGTTCACTTTTTGGCACATATTTAATTTGATATTTTAAAGTGTCCATTAGGATCTTCAGTAAATTAATGCAGGAGAGGAAACATCTAATAGATTTCTCCCTGTCTTTGGCAGTAACAGGTGCCCCAAGCTTTGTCCGAACCTTTCATATTTTTCTCTATGCATCCTCTTTAGCACAATCATGATTATAATTTACAACTTTTGCTCTGATTCTAGCTATTATGTTACAAAGTAACTTTTGACTTTTCCCTAAACTTTACTAACTGCTGAGGTACTCCGGGTAAACTGTCATTTCCCTTGAACGTGTAAATGCTATGACTTGGCAAAACCTTTTAGTTTGCTTCCCCTAGACAGTGTGAACAGCTCATTTCCTTCTTTTTGTCTCTGCCTCTGTGCTATGGTCACCCAGTTCTTCAGGAGATAATTAGCAAAAAAACATAAAGAATGCATTTATGATCTATCTGACAGCCTTGGCAGCCACACATGTACTACAGACCAGGCTGCTAGTGCAGCTTGCTGTGCAGGAGACTTTTCCTGTTGTGCCACACAATTTCTTAGCTTTTCCCTATGCCCTTATTCCATAGCCCTGCCCAAAGTGACTAATGCATTACAGGAAAAAGTCTCCCCAACTTCTTTTCTGATGTGGAATAATTTAGGTAAAGCATGCAGAAGGGGTCTTTGGTCCAAGGTCATAAGTACATAGCATATTCCTCTTGCTGAGGGGTTGTAGGGGTAATGAAATGTGAACAGTTCAAGTGTTCAAGCTTCTGTTTGTAATTGTTCCATTTAAACGTCAGTGTAACACTTTTATTTGCCAAACATTTTCTTTCTTCTTTTTTTAACATTCTTTTAATTTTTGGCTTAAAGTCTAGTGTATTCAGCCAGATTGTGCAAACCACTGGGCTTTGTAAGAGGAACCCAAAATTCTGTAGTTTTTTCTGTTGCAAAAACATTTCATGGTATCTGTGTCTATACAAGTAAGATAAATAAAAAATAAATACATATGGTCAAAATACTACTTGCTTCAGGAGATATAAAATTAAACATTCTTCATGTGAGGGTCAGGGTTTAAGATAAGACATTGGTTCCTTCAGCCATTTTGTTCTGTATCATCCATGTTTAACCTTTTGTAAACCTTCCTACCTTCGAGAAGTAAGATTTCTGAAAAATGCTGATTATTGCAGATTGACATTTTGTTGTTGAACCCTTGAGACAGATTTCTTATCAGCAGTTTCCTTATTTTGTTATACTGAAAGCAATTATTTAAAGGGATCCTATCATTAAAACTAATTTTTTTCTGACTAACACATCGGAATAGCCTTAAGAAAGGTTATTCTTCTTCTACCTTTAGATGTCTTCTCCGTTCGGTTTAAATCCCAGTTTTCGTCGATATGCAAATGAGTTCTCTTGCAGCACTGGGGGCGTGAAGAGGACATTCCTGAAGATCGAGGCAGCACTGGAGAGTTCTCTCGCAGCATTGGGGACATCCCCAGTGCTGTTTGAGCGCTGAGGCCCGCCCCCAGTGTTGTGAGAGAACTCATTTGCATCCCAACGAAAACCGGGATTTATACTGAACAGCGCCGTGGAGAAGACATCTAAAGGTAGGAGAAGAATAGCCTTTCTTAAGGCTAGTCCGACGTGTTAGTGATAAAAAATTTAGTTTTATTGATAGGATCCCTTTAATCCTGGAGCAAAATGTACATAGACTTAAAGCCAGTTTCGACTGCTTGTTTTATGTATCCCCCGCTGACCAAAAATATGTGAGACGTGTAATAAACATTAGAACACTTTTGAATACAGTATCTGAGGGTGTCTGTGTTCTCCGAGCGCTCGTATCTTTCTTCCCCAGGCCGACAACATCCACCCGGGTTATTCCCCCAAAACTTCATAACATTTGTATGCTAAGGCCTGGTTCACATCTGAGTTCGGTATTCCATTCAGGGAGTCTGCAAGGTGACCCCCGAATAGAATACTGAATGTATCAAAAAGCAGTTAGCAAAGAAACCGCACAGACCTCATAGACCAGGGGTGAGCAATTAATTTTCCCATGGGGCCACATGAGAAATTATAAAGGTTCTAGAGGGCCATGTGCGCCGCTGCAAATTTAGCTCCACCCACTTATCCGCTGACTCCGCCCATTATCAATCATTTTTCCATGTGTCCCACAAAGTAAAATCCTCCTACAGTCACCTGTACATTATACACCCCCACATTATAACGTTTCCCTCCAAATGTCCCACAGTATTAAGTCCCTCTCCTGGTGTCCCAGTATAAACTAGCAGAAACTGGAGCAGCTGGAGGGGGTCATTAAACTGGGGGCAACTAGAGGCAGACATGGTTTAATATCTGCCTCCAGCTGCCCCAATATAATGTCACCCTCCATCTGCCCCCTAGTTTAATGTCCCCCCCCCATGTGCATTCATCTGCTCCTAGTTCCCCCCTCTTGCTTATACATGCTGTCTCTTCTCTCTTTATCATCCAACAGCCTCCATTGCCGGCAGCTTGCAGCAAGCACACAGTCCCGTGTTGCTCCGCCCACTAACGAGTCATAGCCTATCCATGTAGGTATATATATATATATATATATACCCAGTGTAATATATGTATATATATATATATATATATATATATATATACAGTCCTATGAAAAAGTTTGGGCACCCCTATTAATATTAATCATTTTTTGTTCTAAATATTTTGGTGTTTGCAACAGCCATTTCAGTTTGATATATCTAATAACTGATGGACACAGTAATATTTCAGGATTGAAATGAGGTTTATTGTACTAACAGAAAATGTGCAATATGCATTAAACCAAAATTTGACCGGTGCAAAAGTATGGGCACCCTTATCATTTTATTGATTTGAATTCCCCTAACTACTTTTTACTGACTTACTGAAGCACAAAATTGGTTTTGTAACCTCAGTGAGCTTTGAACTTCATAGCCAGATGTATCCAATCATAAGAAAAGGTATTTAAGGTGGCCAATTGCAAGTTGATCTCCTATTTGAATCTCCTCTGAAGAGTGGCATCATGGGCTACTCAAAACAACTCTCAAATGATCTGAAAACAAAGATTGTTCAACATAGTTGTTCAGGGGAAGGATACAAAAAGTTGTCTCAGAGATTTAACCTGTCAGTTTCCACTGTGAGGAACATAGTAAGGAAATGGAAGACCACAGGGACAGTTCTTGTTAAGCCCAGAAGTGTCAGGCCAAGAAAAATATCAGAAAGGCAGAGAAGAAGAATGGTGAGAACAGTCAAGGACAATCCACAGACCACCTCCAAAGAGCTGCAGCATCATCTTGCTGCAGATGGTGTCACTGTGCATCGGTCAACTATACAGCGCACTTTGCACAAATAGAAGCTGTATGGGAGAGTGATGAGAAGCCGTTTCTGCACGTACGCCACAAATAGAGTTGCCTGAGGTATGAAAAAGCACATTTGGACAAGGCAGCTTCATTTTGGAAACAAAAATTGAGTTGTTTGGTTATAAAAAAAGGCGTTATGCATGGCGTCCAAAAAGAAACAGCATTCCAAGAAAAACACATGCTACCCACTGTAAAATTTGGTGGAGGTTCCATCATGCTTTGGGGCTGTGTGGCCAATGCCGGCATCGGGAATCTTGTTAAAGTTGAGAGTCGCATGGATTCCACTCAGTATCAGCAGATTCTTGAGAATAATGTTCAAGAATCAGTGACGAAGTTGAAGTTACGCCGGGGATGGATATTTCAGCAAGACAATGATCCAAAACACCGCTCCAAATCCTCAGGCATTCATGCAGAGGAACAATTACAATGTTCTGGAATGGCCATCCCAGTCCCCAGACCTGAATATCATTGAACATCTGTGGGATGATTTGAAGCGGGCTGTCCATGCTCGGCGACCATCTAACTTAACTGAACTTGAATTGTTTGTCCAAAATACCTTTATCCAGGATCCAGGAACTGATTAAAAGCTACAGGAAGCGACTAGAGGCTGTTATCTTTGCAAAAGGAGGATGTACTAAATATTAATGTCACTTTTCTGTTGAGGTGCCCATACTTTTGCACCGGTCAAATTTTGGTTTAATGCATATTGCACATTTTCTGTTAGTACAATAAACCTCATTTCAATCCTGAAATATTACTGTGTCCATCAGTTATTAGATATATCAAACTGAAATGGCTGTTATAAACACCAAAATATTTAGAACTAAAAATGATTAAGATTAATAGGGGTGCCCAAACTTTTTCATATGACTGTATATATACACATTTATATATATACTGTATATATTTTTTTTATTTTTATTTTTGTTTTGTGTGTGTAATTAAATGTATTACGAAATGAGGCATGTCTGTGCACATTGTGATACTGTCCAATCAGTGCTACCAGTGCTAGACTATGTAAGAACACAACCCGTTGACAAGCAGAATGGTAATGACAAGTAGTTAATTTATTTATACATTTACTCGTTTCTTCATATATGTTAGTGAAAAATGGATCAACCTTTTTTTTTTTTTACTGAAAATTTGTTTTACAAGGTATTTGGGTCCATTCATGTGCTGCCCGTGATTCCTATAGATCCATAGACTTGGTCCTGAAAATGAGGCAAAACAGTTCATATATCTGCTCTTTTGACTAATTGTCTATTGAAAAATACAAATGAGTGCATTACCCATTAAAATCATTCATATTGTGTGCTGATAGCACACATTTGTTGAAAACGAACCTGTGACTAATGTACAATATTGTGGGATAGATGATAGATGGACCAAGCCCACTATTTGGAGTGCATAAGATAAACCTTCACTAGCTGCTGATAAGGCTCTATGTTCTTGCATATATCAAAACAAATGACAGGTAGTCTTTTAAGATTTACTGAATTAAAACCTGGATGCTTATGGCTACTTCATTTTTGTAAGACAGATCTCTCAAGATCTCTCAAGATCTCATGTTTTAATGTTATATGTAAATCTCTTTCTTGTTTAGTTCCATAGACCAATTTTAAAGATTACATTCAAGAAATGCATCAACAGCATTTTATTGGACAGTACCATATTTTACGGACTATAAGGCGCACTGGACTATAAGGCGCATTGCCCATGAGCGCCTTATAGTCCGTCTCGGTTCCTATATAAGGCGCACCGGACTATAAGGCGCAGTCCGGTGCGCATTATATGTTATTGAAAGCGGCGGCAGGCAGACTTTGCCAGCGGCCGCTTAACCCCCTGCGTGCCAGCCGCTTCTATTGGAAGCGCTCGGCAGGCGAGGAGTTAAAGGGGCTCTATCAGCAAAATCATGCTGATAGAGCCCAACCGTAAAAGTTACATTAAACTACCCCCCCGTTTTAAAATAAAACCCTGAAACAGAATGTGAAACTTACCGAGCGGTGCAGGGCGGGCGGGCATTCAGGCCTCCTCTTCCTCCGATGTTCCGTCCTCCTCCTCCGGCGCTCGCGAACTGATAATGGCCAGGGCGCATGCGCAGTAGCCGTAGTAGAAGCATTATGATATTGCGCATGCGCCCAGGCCATTATCAGTTCGCGAGTGTCGGAGGAAGTGGTCAGGACATCGGAGGAAGAGGAGGCCTGAATGCCCGCCCACCCTGCACCGCTCGGTAAGTTTCACATTCTGTTTCAGGGTTTTGCAGGGCTGCCGGACACTTCCCATTCATTTCTATGGGAACCGGCATGCGAGCGCTCCCCATAGAAATGAATGGACTGCTTTTTTCCATTCATTTCTATGGGGAGCGCTCGCATGCCGGCTCCCATAGAAATGAATGGGAAGTGTCCGGCAGCCCTGCTGTAACGCCGGCTTGTACGGCTGTGATACACGCTGGCATTCCGTAGTGTGAATGCACCCTTACGGTGCCTTTTATGTATGTATGGAAGCGGCACGCAGACTTTGCCGCCACTTCCATCCATATATAAGGCGCACCGGACTATAAGGCGCACTTACGATTTCTGAGGAAATCGTAGGTTTTTATGTGCGCCTTATAGTCCGGAAAATACGGTAATAAGGGTGTGAATGCATTTACATTAAAATACCTTTTAAGTGTGACTTGGGATTAAGGGTTTTTTTTCTGCAACTAGAGGGAAGACCTCTCATCACGTTATGTCACAATATCATATGTTCATGTGTTTGGATTTCTGAGCTTTTCCTATAGAATAAGTGCAGTCTAAAGCACATCCTTGCTTTCACGTTACATGTAGAATCACAGATGACCTGCAGACTCTACTATATTAATACTCTACGTTATTAAACTTTTCTTTTTAATATAGTTGACAATTATGGAAGCAATGAAACTCAGATGCCGTCTAAAGGCACTCATGCATTGGTATTCTACCACAAGTACTTGTTTGTCTGGATCACATTTAAAAAGTAATAAAAATGGATCTATCAGGTGACGGTGAATGCCATATTAATGCAGATATTTCCCACACAGCCGAGTAATTGATTGACCTGTTAAAACCACGTTTCTGTTTTGTACACATTGAAATTGGCTGAATTATTAATGACTTCCATATATGAGCAGACCTGACTCACCATCATACAGTCTTTCTAGTTATTGTGTGGACTACTGACAAGAAGCTGCTTGCCTTATAGACATAATGCTCCAAATTACCACAAAAAATCTGGTACAAAGCTAAAGAAAATGTGTTTATTTTTCAGAAATTTATGAGGGCAATAAATCCCATTGCAGCTCAAGATTTTCTCCTTCACTATGGGCGAGTGCCATGCAGGTGGGCTGTAATAGATATTTTATTACTTCACCTTTGGGAATTGATTATATGCTAGAAAATCAAGTGAAACATCCACAAAGATTCATGATATAAAAACCTAGCAGTAATGAAGGGCACAAAGCATTGAACTTTTTACAGTGTTGGCCAAAAGTATTGGCACCCCTGCAATTCTGTCAGATAATACTCAGTTTCTTCCAGAAAATGATTGCAATCACAAATTCTTTGGTATTATTATCTTCATTTAATTTGTCTTCAATGGAAAACCACAAAAAGAATTGTCAAAAAGCCAAATTGGATATAATTCAACACCAAACATAAAAAAGGGGGTGGACAAAAGTATTGGCACTGTTTGAAAAATCATGTGATGGTTCTCTAATTTGTGTAATTAACAGCACTTGTTACCTGAGGCACCTAACAGGTGGTGGCAATAACTAAGTCACACTTGCAGCCAGTTGAAATGGATTAAACTTGACTCAACCTCTGTCCTGTGTCCTTGTGTGTACCACATTGAGCATGGAGAAAAGAAAGAAGACCAAAGAACTGAGACTTGAGAAGCAAAATTGTGAGGAAGCATGAGTAATCTCAAGGCTACAAGTCCATCTCCAAAGACCTAAATGTTCCTGTGTCTACCGTGCGCAGTGTCATCAAGAAGTTTAAAGCCCATGGCACTGTGACTAACCTCCCTAGATGTGGACGGAAAAGAAAAATTGATGAGAGATTTCAACGCAAGATTGTGCGGATGGTGGATAAAGAACCTCGACTAACATGCAAACAAGTTCAAGCTGCCCTGCAGTCCGAGGGTACAACAGTGTCAATCCGTACTATTCGTCGGTGTCTGAATGAAAAGGGACTGTATGGTAGGATACCCAGGAAGACTCCACTTCTTACCCAGAGACATAAAAAAGCCAGGCTGGAGTTTGTCAAAACTTACCTGAGAAAGCCAAAAACGTCTTGTAAGAATGTTCTCTGGTCAGATGGGACAAAAGTAGAGCTTTTTGGGAAAAGGCATCAACATATAGTTTATAGGAAAAAAAAAAAGGCCTTCAAAGAAAAGAACACGGTACCCACAGTCAAACATGGCGGAGGTTCCCTGATGTTTTGGGGTTGCTTTGCTGCCTCTGGCACTGGACTGCTTGACCGTGTGCATAGCATTATGAAGTCTGAAGACTACCAACAAATTTTGCAGCATAAAGTAGGGCGCAGTGTGAGAATACTGGGTCTCCCTCAGAGGTCATGGGTCTTCCAGCAGGACAATGACCCAAAACATACTTCAAAAAGCACTAGAAAATGGTTTGAGAGAAAGCACTGGAGACTTCTAAAGTGGTCAGCAATGAGTCCAGACCTGAATCCCATAGAACACCTGTGGAGAGATCTCAAAATGGCAGTTTGGAGAAGGCACCCTTCAAATCTCAGGGACCTGGAGCAGTTTACGGGTGCGTTCACACGATGTAAAATGTAGCGCAAGCTGGCACGTATACGTGTATTCAGCAAAATTATGGGCGCAAAATAATGCGGCGTATACGCTCGTAACTCCCATTGAAATCAATGGGATCTTTATGAGCGCAAAATGCTGATACGCGTAGACGTGCCAGCTTGCGCTCCATTTTACATCGTGTGAACGCACCCTACCAAAAAAGAATGGTCTAAAATTCCAGCAGAGCATTGTAAGAAGCTCATTGATGGTTACCGGAAGCGGTTGTTCGCAGTTATTTTGTCGAAAGGTTGTGCTACTAAGTATTAGGCTGAGGGTGCCAATACTTTTGTCCGGCCCATTTTTGGAGTTTTGGGTAAAATGATCAATGATTTAACTTTTTTTTTTCATTCTCTTTTGAGTGTTTTCATTGAAAGCAAAATAAATGAAGATATTAATACCAAAGAGTTTGTGCTTGCAATCATTTTCTGGAAGAAAATTAGTATTATCTGACAGAACTGCTGGGGTGCCAATACTTTTGGCCAACACTGTATATGTCACTAGCTTTCACTGATCCACACACAGCATGTAAAATCTATGACCTTATAACCAAAATTAGGGTATATTTTATGGGAGTTGGACTCGCAAAGGTAATACCGTGACATTGAAGCCTCAACTGGGTATTCAAAATCTTGTGAAGTTCCACTTACTAGGAGCTAGCCCACAAATTTCTGCTTAGGTGGTGTAGAACGTCATAACAATTGTCTAAGATAGTCCTTTGGTACTCCTCATTGTGCTGGAGGGGATGAGGGCAAGTTGGTTCCGACTTTCCGCCTTTTGAGATTGTGCCATTGTACATAACTTTTGGAAGCGTGTTCATCTTAGTGTCTATGGTAATAGATGTATTACTTGCCGCATTGGCCCCCTTAGCCCTATGTTTTATTGGTTTAGAAGATACTGCTGAACCTGACAGGAAAATGGTGACTCAATTAATGATTTCTAGGTTCTGGAAATCCAAAAGTTCTTTAAAAAAAACTATACTCTTTACTTCAATTTGGTTGCATTAAGGAGGAAATGGCTCATAGAAGATTGTACCCAGCTAAGTCACCTGGTTGTGACTGGGATATGTGGCACAGATTTGCCCACACTGACTCTCTACTAAAGGAACTCTGGACTCTAACTTTTGATTTATGGAAATACTAGCTTCTGCCCATGACTTTGTCTGCGTGTTGTTGGTGTCGCTGATCCGTCTATATTCAGCAAATTGCTGCCGTTCGGTTCGCCTGCTGCGGCGTTTTGGCAGATCTCAAGTTGGCCTGCTGCTGAACTTGTTCTTCGCACCAATGCCTGTGATTCAAAGTAGAAAAATCAGTTGCCACTCACCATATACACCTGGGAAGACTTCGGGGTGTGCGATTCGTGCTCCGGGACTCAACAGAGCTGGGTAATATATAATGAAGAAAAAATACGTATCCACAGCCTGTCTTCAGCCGGGCTGTGGATACATATTTTTTCTTCATTATATAATGCCTGTGATTGTTCCGGCATCTCAGCATCTCGCTGGGATGCCATATAATGAACATGTTGTTGGCCTTGTTGATCTGCCTGCTCATGCGTTTCGGCAGCTCTCAAGCTGGCCTTCTGCTGAACTTGTTCCTTGCACTATGCCTGTGATTGTTCTAGCATCTCAGCAGCTCGCTAGTATGCCATATAATGAGTATGTTGTTGGCATGATGATCCACCTGCTCCGGCGTTTCAGCTGCTCTAAGAGCCACTTGAAGCCTAACTTGCTCAATACTCCTCAGCTCTGCTCAAGGAGAAGTGTGTTCACTTCTGGCTACATTCATAGCTCTCGTTTTTTGAGAAAATTTAGACAAGTTAGATTTTCTTTTTCCCGGCATTTTTAATTTGGGAAAGTAGCAATTTGGATTAAAAGGGTTTTCCCATCTCAGTGTCTCAGCACGCTGCCTGGAGCAGATCAGATAATATGAAGAGGCTTGTACAGAATGGACAGTTTTATCTGTGTGTTTACATAGAGAGATAACAGACCAGGCTTTAGCAACAAACTGCAATTAGCTGAGATAGTTCTGCTGGCAAGAGTGGTTTAAGATAGTATATGAACATAAATTCATAACAGTCGTGAAGCTATATCATAGGATCAAAATTATCCTATGTGTTAATCAAGGTTACTAACTATCAATGTGCCAAATTTCATCCAAATCCGTTCAATCGTTTTTGCGTGATTAACAAACATACAAACTTTCACATTTATAATATTAGTAGGATGGATAGAACCTAACAGGTATGGTTATCACATATGCCTTACAACAGGGGATTTAATGTCACATGAAAAATATTTCAACACATGAGGACATCTGGATGAGGTCCTATGTTTCACATATCAACATTTCATAAGTATAATAGGTCTGACTTGTATAGTACAAGAAGAGAAACTAAAGATGACAATATTACACTAGATTCACACTATAGTTCGGGTTTCCATCTTTCAGGTCCACTTGGGGACCCAAAAACAGAAACCTTATCCCTTTAAAAAGCAATTACCCACAGAAACCCGCGGACCCCATAGACTGTAATGGGGTTTGTCGGGTTTCTGCCCTAAATCGTCAGAGAAAAATCATGCTTGTAGAACTTTTCTCTTTGCATATTTTAAGTGGAATAGGAAATGGAATCCCTGAACGGTCAGCCAACGCCAGTGTGACCATAGCCTTAGTTGTAGAAGTTATAAGCAGTACTCTCTTTATCAGTGCACAATTCCAGAGGGGACTAGCTGGATTCCCTGCACATTAGTAATATATATATATATATATATATATATATATATATATATATATATATACAAAATGCTTTGACAGCACTCTGAAGAATTCAACAAGAGCTTGCTTCTATTATATACTATAAATGTCTGTATCCAATACTGTTAATTATCATAAGGGTATCGATACAGCTGCTAAATAAATCATAGAGACTATGAAATATAAGGTGATCTTGATGCCATGTTTCGGGCAAACTTGCCCATTATCAAGCATATAGGTCCAAATGATGGGAGCCATGGGTCAAAATTAAGGCATAGGGGCAAATATTGAGCAATGTGTAGGAAAGGAATGGCAGTGGCATGGAATGCACAGCTCCCATAATGGGGACCAAGGCGCTTGATTAAACAGTAAGATGGCCAAAATGTCACTTCAACATCATCAACAGACCAAACAAAATCTCAATGATTTATTTAGCGACTGTATTGATACCCTTATGATAATTAATAGTATTGGATACTGGCATTTATATAATAAAATCAAGTTCTTGTTGAATTCCTCAGAGTGACAAGCTTTTTGTATATATAACCACTAGCTTTTATCCGCGACTTCGTCTGCGGAACCCTGACCCCCTGCGGGACCCACCTGGAGCGGTGCGCAGGCTTGTTCCTTTGCCCTTCCTACGTCTGTGGGTCCATGGACCCTCGGGGCCCACCCTGCGGCCCGCTGGAACTGCTTACCTCCTCTCCCTCCTGACACCCGCCATCCCCCTTTCTCCCTACCTGCTTCCCCATGTGGTCACTCCTTCCTCCTACCCCGTGCCCCTTTGCCCCCCAGGAACGTGCCCCCTTCCCCCCCCTAACCCCATGCCCCCTTCTCCCGTGTTACCTACTCCATGCCCCCTTGTTCCCCCTACCCCATGTCCCCTTCCCCAGTCTTACCTACCCCATGCCCCCCCACCCTGTGGCAAGCTGTAACTCTTTACCACCACCCCCCTTTGTCCCTACCCGCTTCAACCTGTGTGCATTCCTTCCTCCTCCCCCATGCCCCCTTCCCCTGTCTTACCTACCTCATGCCCCCTTTTCCTCCCACCAGACCCTGCCGACTGTGTGTCCCCTTTCCCCCTACCAACCTGTGGCCCTGGCCTCACCACACCCTGGGCTTCCTGTGCACCGATGTTCTGCCTTGTAGTGTCCAGAGACGGCAGACGCTGCGGGACAGCTTGGCGAACCGGCGTTCCAGAGCGCGGTGCAGGCGAACCCCTGTCCAGCAGAGTACTGCGGTCCTGTGGTGAGGCCACACAGGTGGGGCAGCGTATAGAGGCCCTTGTGTGCAGGAAGCTCCGGACCTCTCAGAGACGCCATGTTGGTGTGGACGGCAGCCGGATAACTCCACCCACATAGAGAAGCGGCAACCAATCAGGCGAGCTGCTGAAGGGGCTGGGATGACGTCATCCCAGGTCCTACAGCGTGCCAGGTCCTGCCGCAAATTGAACCGTGAGAAGCACCAGGCACAGGAATGAATTGCGGTGGTGTACGGGAATATCATGTAGCCTATCGTTCAATCTGGGACCCAAGGTATGTATGTGCACATTTTCAGACAAATCCGTTCGCCCATGTAGGTGTGATTGAGGAACAAACATCCAAACACTCAAACATCCAAACACACATACTTTCAGCTTTATAATATTAGTAGGATAACATATTAAGGATAGTCACAAAATTTGATAACAGATCTGAAGCCATATTGGGTATTTTAAGGAAACCCTAGGGAACCCTCTGGACAAACCAGAACAGTAAGTCCACCAGTGACTTTTAGAAGAGGGTTCTCACTAAGAAGTAATTTTTTTGCATAATCACTGTAAACCTTACCCTAAGGAACTTGGTTAAACTAAAACCAATTAAGAGTGACTAAAATAATTAGACATGGGTCAACCAGTTCATAACAAATTGGATTTTAACAAAAACTAAAACCTTGTTATTTCGTTGGCGAATCGGTAAAAATTACGCCGCCATGTTGAACATGAGGAAGAAAAAGAAAAATAGAACATCACATGATCTGTAACCCAGCAGCAAAAAAGTCAATGGTACCGCACACTCTAAAATTATATGTGGTGCTAGTGAAAAAAGGTCCTTCGACCCAAATATACTAGTGAAAATAGATTTTGCTGCACACACTGTTTTGTGATCAAAGGAATATAGAGATTTATTTTACAATATAGTTAACGCCTTTTGACACAATGCAAAATATTGGCATAGAAAGACAGGCTAGATCAATTGGATATAATATCTAGAGATGAGCGAACAGTGTTCTATCGAACACATGTTCGATCGGATATCAGGGTGTTCGCCATGTTCGAATCGAATCGAACACCACGTGGTAAAGTGCGCCAAAATTCGATTCCCCTCCCACCTTCCCTGGCGCCTTTTTTGCACCAATAACAGCGCAGGGGAGGTGGGACAGGAACTACGACACTGGGGGCATTGAAAAAAATTGGAAAAAGTCATTGGCTGCCGAAATCAGGTGACCTCCATTTTAGACGAATAGTGGATTTCAAATCCGGGTCATATGAGAATGTGAACTTTGTGACTATGAGACAGGGATAGCTGTACAGGCAGGGATAGCTAGGGATAACCTTTATTTAGGGGGGAATGTTATTAAAAATAACTTTTTGGGGCTCTATCGGGTGTGTAATTGTGATTTTTGTGAGATAAACTTTTTCCCATAGGGATGCATTGGCCAGCGCTGATTGGCCGAATTCCGTACTCTGGCCAATCAGTGCTGGCCAATGCATTCTATTAGCTTGATGAAGCAGAGTGTGCACAAGGGTTCAAGCGCACCCTCGGCTCTGATGTAGCAGAGCCGAGGCTGCACAAGGGTTCAAGCGCACCCTCGGCTCTGATGTAGGAGAGCCGAGGGTGCACTTGAACCCTTGTGCACCCTCAGCTCTGCTACATCAGAGCCGAGGGTGCGCTTGAACCCTTGTGCACACTCTGCTTCATCAAGCTAATAGAATGCATTGGCCAGCGCTGATTGGCCAATGTATTCTATTAGCCTGATGAAGTAGAGCTGAATGTGTGTGCTAAGCACACACATTCAGCTCTACTTCATCGGGCTAATAGAATGCATTGGCCAGCGCTGATTGGCCAGAGTACGGAACTCGACCAATCAGCGCTGGCTCTGCTGGAGGAGGCGGAGTCTAAGATCGCTCCACACCAGTCTCCATTCAGGTCCGACCTTAGACTCCGCCTCCTCCGGCAGAGCCAGCGCTGATTGGCCGAAGGCTGGCCAATGCATTCCTATGCGAATGCAGAGACTTAGCAGTGCTGAGTCAGTTTTGCTCAACTACACATCTGATGCACACTCGGCACTGCTACATCAGATGTAGCAATCTGATGTAGCAGAGCCGAGGGTGCACTAGAACCCCTGTGCAAACTCAGTTCACGCTAATAGAATGCATTGGCCAGCGCTGATTGGCCAATGCATTCTATTAGCCCGATGAAGTAGAGCTGAATGTGTGTGCTAAGCACACACATTCAGCACTGCTTCATCACGCCAATACAATGCATTAGCCAGTGCTGATTGGCCAGAGTACGGAATTCGGCCAATCAGCGCTGGCTCTGCTGGAGGAGGCGGAGTCTAAGATCGCTCCACACCAGTCTCCATTCAGGTCCGACCTTAGACTCCGCCTCCTCCAGCAGAGCCAGCGCTGATTGGCCGAATTCCGTACTCTGGCCAATCAGCACTGGCTAATGCATTGTATTGGCTTGATGAAGCAGTGCTGAATGTGTGTGCTTAGCACACACATTCAGCTCTACTTCATCGGGCTAATAGAATGCATTGGCCAGCGCTGATTGGCCGAATTCCGTACTCTGGCCAATCAGCACTGGCTAATGCATTGTATTGGCTTGATGAAGCAGTGCTGAATGTGTGTGCTTAGCACACACATTCAGCTCTACTTCATCGGGCTAATAGAATGCATTGGCCAATCAGCGCTGGCCAATGCATTCTATTAGCGTGAACTGAGTTTGCACAGGGGTTCTAGTGCACCCTCGGCTCTGCTACATCAGATTGCTACATCTGATGTAGCAGTGCCGAGTGTGCATCAGATGTGTAGTTGAGCAAAACTGACTCAGCACTGCTAAGTCTGCATTCGCATAGGAATGCATTGGCCAGCCTTCGGCCAATCAGCGCTGGCTCTGCCGGAGGAGGCGGAGTCTAAGGTCGGACCTGAATGGAGACTGGTGTGGAGCGATCTTAGACTCCGCCTCCTCCAGCAGAGCCAGCGCTGATTGGCCGAATTCCGTACTCTGGCCAATCAGCACTGGCTAATGCATTGTATTGGCTTGATGAAGCAGTGCTGAATGTGTGTGCTTAGCACACACATTCAGCTCTACTTCATCGGGCTAATAGAATGCATTGGCCAGCGCTGATTGGCCGAATTCCGTACTCTGGCCAATCAGCACTGGCTAATGCATTGTATTGGCTTGATGAAGCAGTGCTGAATGTGTGTGCTTAGCACACACATTCAGCTCTACTTCATCGGGCTAATAGAATGCATTGGCCAATCAGCGCTGGCCAATGCATTCTATTAGCGTGAACTGAGTTTGCACAGGGGTTCTAGTGCACCCTCGGCTCTGCTACATCAGATTGCTACATCTGATGTAGCAGTGCCGAGTGTGCATCAGATGTGTAGTTGAGCAAAACTGACTCAGCACTGCTAAGTCTGCATTCGCATAGGAATGCATTGGCCAGCCTTCGGCCAATCAGCGCTGGCTCTGCCGGAGGAGGCGGAGTCTAAGGTCGGACCTGAATGGAGACTGGTGTGGAGCTATCTTAGACTCCGCCTCCTCCAGCAGAGCCAGCGCTGATTGGTCGAGTTCCGTACTCTGGCCAATCAGCACTGGCCAATGCATTTCTATGGGGAAAAGTTAGCTTGCGAAAATCGCAAACTGACAGGGATTTCCATGAAATAAAGTGACTTTTATGCCCCCAGACATGCTTCCCCTGCTGTCCCAGTGTCATTCCAGGGTGTTGGTATCATTTCCTGGGGTGTCATAGTGGACTTGGTGACCCTCCAGACACGAATTTGGGTTTCCCCCTTAACGAGTTTATGTTCCCCATAGACTATAATGGGGTTCGAAACCCATTCGAACACTCGAACAGTGAGCGGCTGTTCGAATCGAATTTCGAACCTCGAACATTTTAGTGTTCGCTCATCTCTAATAATATCCAATGGTCTGAAAAGCCCTATTAATATACATAATTTGATAGGCACTGTCACCCTGAGCATTTTGAGGTTTTGTTTATCCAATGGCATATGAAAAATATAAGCCCTTTTAATGCAAATTACGGTATACTGTATATGGGTGGTAACACTGTGCTTTCTCTGATGCAGAATATCTGTATTCTATAAGTCATCATGATGTGTTATGACCAACTTTTTTAGTATACTCTGATTTGCATCAACACTAAAGGGGCTTGGATGAATGGCTGAATGGATGAATGGCTTTGGATAAACACATAATGATAATCAGATGATGTGAGAATGTCATTGGGTTTATCAGACGTAGTGAGAGGTCTTCTAAGTCCCAGTTGTATAGGTCACATCACATTTACCACAAAACTTTGCATAGCAATCGCAGTAATTTTTTTCTTGTGCCTTAGTGCCAGTTGGGTGTAGACCCCATTTAATAGAAAATGTTGCATACTGGCCACAGTAATATCTTTTTTGCAGCTATATCCCAGTTGTATAAGCAACATTTAACAGAATTTTTTTCACCCAATTAAGTTCTAGTTGTGTAGGCTTATTTTAACAGAAGATTTTGCATAGCATCCACAGAAATTGCTGGCAGTTATGTGCAAGTTATGTAGAAACAGACAATGTTGCATATACTTCTTTCATAAACAAAATTTAACAAGTAAAATATCTCAAAAAAGAGAGGGCAGGGAATAGGGTTAAAGGGGCTCTATCAGCAAAATCATGCTGACAGAGCCCCACATATGCGTGCATAGCCTTTAAAAAGGCTATGCAGGCACCGTAAAAGTTATATTAAACTACCCCCCCCCCCCCCCCCGTTTTAAAATAATAACCTAAAAAAGAATGTGCTCTACTTACCGAACGTGCACCCTGGGCAGGCATTCAGGGTATGTCTTCATCTTCTTCCCCGCCTCTTCTTCCTCCGATGTCTTCGGGTCCCGTCCTCCTCCGGCGCTTACTCGCAGACACTGATAAAAAAAGAAAAATAGCTTGGGTGCATGCGCAGTAGCACGCGGCTTCTACTACGGCTACTGCGCATGTGCCCAGGCTATTTTTTTTATCAGTGTCTGCGAGCGAGCGCCGGAGGAGGACGGGACCCGAAGACATCGGAGGAAGAAGAGGCAGGGAAGAAGATGAAGACACACCCTGAATGCCCGCCCAGCGTGCACGAGCACATTCTTTTTTAGGTTATTATTAGAGATGAGCGAACAGTGTTCTATCGAACTCATGTTCGATCGGATATTAGGCTGTTCGGCATCTTCGAATCGAATCGAACACCGCGTGGTAAAGTGCGCCATTACTCGATTCCCCTCCCACCTTCCCTGGCGCCTTTTTTGCTCCAATAACAGCGCAGGGTAGGTGGGACAGGAACTACGACACCGGTGACGTTGAAAAAAGTAGGCAAAACCCATTGGCTGCCGAAAACATGTGACCTCTAATTTAAAAGAACAGCGACGCCCAGCTTCGCGTCATTCTGAGCTTGCAATTCACCGAGGACGGAGGTTTCCGTCCAGCTAGCTAGGGCTTAGATTCTGGGTAGGCAGGGACAGGCTAGGATAGGAAGGAGAAGACAACCAACAGCTCTTATAAGAGCTAAATTCCAGGGAGAAGCTTGTCAGTGTAACGTGGCACTGACGGGCTCAATCGCCGCAACCCAGCTTTCCCAGGATCCTGAATGGAATACACTGTCAGTGTATTCCCGTATACCCGATATATACCCCGATACCCGTTCCAACGGTGTGCCCCCCCACCTTCACCCCAGAAATACCCTGCAAGTCCCCTAGCAATAGAATTGGGGCTATATACACCCACAATTTTTACTACTGGTATACAGTGCCATTGTCTGACTGGGAATTCAAAGAATATATTGGGAATACAAATACCCTCATTTCTTGCTACTGCCATATAGTGCCAGTGTCTGACTGGGAATTCAAAGAATATATTGGGGTTACGTGCACCCACAATTTTTACTACTGGTATACAGTGCCATTGTCTGACTGGGAATTCAAAGAATATATTGGGGTTATAAATACCCTCATTTCTTGCTACTGCCATATAGTGCCAGTTTCTGACTGGTAATTCAAAGAATATATTGGGGTTACGTGCACCCACAATTTTTACTACTGGTATACAGTGCCATTGTCTGACTGGGAATTCAAAGAATATATTGGGGTTATAAATACCCTCATTTCTTGCTACTGCCATATAGTGCCAGTTTCTGACTGGTAATTCAAAGAATATATTGGGGTTACGTGCACCCACAATTTTTACTACTGGTATACAGTGCCATTGTCTGACTGGGAATTCAAAGAGTATATTGGGAATACAAATACCCTCATTTCTTGCTACTGCCATATAGTGCCAGTTTCTGACTGGGAATTCAAAGAATATATTGGGGTTACGTGCACCCACAATTTTTACTACTGGTATACAGTGCCATTGTCTGACTGGGAATTCAAAGAATATATTGGGGTTACGTGCACCCACAATTTTTACTACTGGTATACAGTGCCATTGTCTGACTGGGAATTCAAAGAGTATATTGGGAATACAAATACCCTCATTTCTTGTTACTGCCATATAGTGCCAGTGTCTGACTGGTAATTCAAAGAATATATTGGGGTTACGTGCACCCACAATTTTTACTACTGGTATACAGTGCCATTGTCTGACTGGGAATTCAAAGAGTATATTGGGAATACAAATACCCTCATTTCTTGCTACTGCCATATAGTGCCAGTTTCTGACTGGTAATTCAAAGAATATATTGGGGTTACGTGCACCCACAATTTTTACTACTGGTATACAGTGCCATTGTCTGACTGGGAATTCAAAGAATATATTGGGGTTATAAATACCCTCATTTCTTGCTACTGCCATATAGTGCCAGTTTCTGACTGGTAATTCAAAGAATATATTGGGGTTACGTGCACCCACAATTTTTACTACTGGTATACAGTGCCATTGTCTGACTGGGAATTCAAAGAGTATATTGGGAATACAAATACCCTCATTTCTTGCTACTGCCATATAGTGCCAGTTTCTGACTGGGAATTCAAAGAATATATTGGGGTTACGTGCACCCACAATTTTTACTACTGGTATACAGTGCCATTGTCTGACTGGGAATTCAAAGAGTATATTGGGAATACAAATACCCTCATTTCTTGCTACTGCCATATAGTGCCAGTTTCTGACTGGGAATTCAAAGAATATATTGGGGTTACGTGCACCCACAATTTTTACTACTGGTATACAGTGCCATTGTCTGACTGGGAATTCAAAGAGTATATTGGGAATACAAATACCCTCATTTCTTGCTACTGCCATATAGTGCCAGTTTCTGACTGGGAATTCAAAGAATATATTGGGGTTACGTGCACCCACAATTTTTACTACTGGTATACAGTGCCATTGTCTGACTGGGAATTCAAAGAGTATATTGGGAATACAAATACCCTCATTTCTTGCTACTGCCATATAGTGCCAGTTTCTGACTGGTAATTCAAAGAATATATTGGGGTTACGTGCACCCACAATTTTTACTACTGGTATACAGTGCCATTGTCTGACTGGGAATTCAAAGAATATATTGGGGTTACGTGCACCCACAATTTTTACTACTGGTATACAGTGCCATTGTCTGACTGGGAATTCAAAGAGTATATTGGGAATACAAATACCCTCATTTCTTGCTACTGCCATATAGTGCCAGTGTCTGACTGGTAATTCAAAGAATATATTGGGGTTACGTGCACCCACAATTTTTACTACTGGTATACAGTGCCATTGTCTGACTGGGAATTCAAAGAGTATATTGGGAATACAAATACCCTCATTTCTTGCTACTGCCATATAGTGCCAGTTTCTGACTGGTAATTCAAAGAATATATTGGGGTTATAAATACCCTCATTTCTTGCTACTGCCATATAGTGCCAGTTTCTGACTGGTAATTCAAAGAATATATTGGGGTTACGTGCACCCACAATTTTTACTACTGGTATACAGTGCCATTGTCTGACTGGGAATTCAAAGAGTATATTGGGAATACAAATACCCTCATTTCTTGCTACTGCCATATAGTGCCAGTTTCTGACTGGGAATTCAAAGAATATATTGGGGTTACGTGCACCCACAATTTTTACTACTGGTATACAGTGCCATTGTCTGACTGGGAATTCAAAGAATATATTGGGGTTACGTGCACCCACAATTTTTACTACTGGTATACAGTGCCATTGTCTGACTGGGAATTCAAAGAGTATATTGGGAATACAAATACCCTCATTTCTTGCTACTGCCATATAGTGCCAGTGTCTGACTGGTAATTCAAAGAATATATTGGGGTTACGTGCACCCACAATTTTTACTACTGGTATACAGTGCCATTGTCTGACTGGGAATTCAAAGAGTATATTGGGAATACAAATACCCTCATTTCTTGCTACTGCCATATAGTGCCAGTTTCTGACTGGTAATTCAAAGAATATATTGGGGTTACGTGCACCCACAATTTTTACTACTGGTATACAGTGCCATTGTCTGACTGGGAATTCAAAGAATATATTGGGGTTATAAATACCCTCATTTCTTGCTACTGCCATATAGTGCCAGTTTCTGACTGGTAATTCAAAGAATATATTGGGGTTACGTGCACCCACAATTTTTACTACTGGTATACAGTGCCATTGTCTGACTGGGAATTCAAAGAGTATATTGGGAATACAAATACCCTCATTTCTTGCTACTGCCATATAGTGCCAGTTTCTGACTGGGAATTCAAAGAATATATTGGGGTTACGTGCACCCACAATTTTTACTACTGGTATACAGTGCCATTGTCTGACTGGGAATTCAAAGAGTATATTGGGAATACAAATACCCTCATTTCTTGCTACTGCCATATAGTGCCAGTTTCTGACTGGGAATTCAAAGAATATATTGGGGTTACGTGCACCCACAATTTTTACTACTGGTATACAGTGCCATTGTCTGACTGGGAATTCAAAGAATATATTGGGGTTACGTGCACCCACAATTTTTACTACTGGTATACAGTGCCATTGTCTGACTGGGAATTCAAAGAGTATATTGGGAATACAAATACCCTCATTTCTTGCTACTGCCATATAGTGCCAGTGTCTGACTGGTAATTCAAAGAATATATTGGGGTTACGTGCACCCACAATTTTTACTACTGGTATACAGTGCCATTGTCTGACTGGGAATTCAAAGAGTATATTGGGAATACAAATACCCTCATTTCTTGCTACTGCCATATAGTGCCAGTTTCTGACTGGTAATTCAAAGAATATATTGGGGTTACGTGCACCCACAATTTTTACTACTGGTATACAGTGCCATTGTCTGACTGGGAATTCAAAGAATATATTGGGGTTATAAATACCCTCATTTCTTGCTACTGCCATATAGTGCCAGTTTCTGACTGGTAATTCAAAGAATATATTGGGGTTACGTGCACCCACAACTTTTACTACTGGTATACAGTGCCATTGTCTGACTGGGAATTCAAAGAGTATATTGGGAATACAAATACCCTCATTTCTTGCTACTGCCATATAGTGCCAGTTTCTGACTGGGAATTCAAAGAATATATTGGGGTTACGTGCACCCACAATTTTTACTACTGGTATACAGTGCCATTGTCTGACTGGGAATTCAAAGAGTATATTGGGAATACAAATACCCTCATTTCTTGCTACTGCCATATAGTGCCAGTTTCTGACTGGTAATTCAAAGAATATATTGGGGTTATAAATACCCTCATTTCTTGCTACTGCCATATAGTGCCAGTTTCTGACTGGTAATTCAAAGAATATATTGGGGTTACGTGCACCCACAATTTTTACTACTGGTATACAGTGCCATTGTCTGACTGGGAATTCAAAGAATATATTGGGGTTATAAATACCCTCATTTCTTGCTACTGCCATATAGTGCCAGTTTCTGACTGGTAATTCAAAGAATATATTGGGGTTACGTGCACCCACAATTTTTACTACTGGTATACAGTGCCATTGTCTGACTGGGAATTCAAAGAGTATATTGGGAATACAAATACCCTCATTTCTTGCTACTGCCATATAGTCCCAGTTTCTGACTGGGAATTCAAAGAATATATTGGGGTTACGTGCACCCACAATTTTTACTACTGGTATACAGTGCCATTGTCTGACTGGGAATTCAAAGAATATATTGGGGTTACGTGCACCCACAATTTTTACTACTGGTATACAGTGCCAATTTCTAACTAGGAATTCAAAATGCGCAAGGCTCCCGGAAAGGGACGTGGACGAGGCCGTGGGCGAGGTCGGGGGAATGGTTCTGGGGAGCAAGGTAGCAGTGAAGCCACAGGGCGTCCCGTGCCTACTCCTGTGGGGCAGCAAGCATTGCGCCACTCCACAGTGCCAGGGTTGCTTGCCACATTAACTAAACTGCAGGGTACAAACCTTAGTAGGCCCGAGAACCAGGAACAGGTCTTGCAATGGCTGTCAGAGAACGCTTACAGCACATTGTCCAGCAGCCAGTCAGACTCTGCCTCCTCTCCTCCTATTACCCAACAGTCTTGTCTTCCTTCCTCCCAAAATTCCGAAGCTTTACAGAACAATAACCCAAACTGTCCCTGCTCCCCAGAGCTGTTCTCCGCTCCTTTCATTGTCCCTCAACCTGCCTCTCCACGTCACGATTCCACGAACCTAACAGAGGAGCATCTGTGTCCAGATGCTCAAACACTAGAGTCTCCTCCATCTCCGTTCGATTTGGTGGTGGATGACCAGCAACCCACCCTCATCGACGATGATGTGACGCAGTTGCCGTCAGGGCATCCAGTTGACCGGCGCATTGTGCGGGAGGAGGAGATGAGACAGGAGTTGGAAGAGGAAGTGGTGGATGATGAGGACACTGACCCGACCTGGACAGGGGGGATGTCAAGTGGGGAAAGTAGTGTGGATGTTGAGGCAGGTGCAGCACCAAAAAGGGTAGCTAGAGGCAGAGGCAGAGGTCAGCAGCTTAGGCGAAGCCAGGCCACACCCGGAATCTCCCAAGATGTTCCAGTTCGTACCCAGCCCCGAAAAACTCCCACCTCGAGGGCACGTTTCTCGAAGGTGTGGAGTTTTTTCAAGGAATGCGCCGAGGACAGATATAGTGTTGTCTGCACAATTTGCCTCTCGAAATTGATTAGGGGCTCTGAGAAGAGCAACCTGTCCACCACTTCAATGCGCCGTCATTTGGAATCCAAGCACTGGAATCAGTGGCAGGCAGCAACGGCAGGACAAAGGCCGCCTGCCGTTCACGCCACTGCCACTGCCTCTGCCACTGCCTCTGCCACTGCCACTGCTGACTGTGCTGGCGATGCACTCCAGAGGACGAGCCAGGACACCACTTCATCTGCCTCCGCCACTTTGTTGACTTCTACCTCATCCTCCCCTGGTCCTGTCTTATCTCCTTCTCCTGCACCATCAAAGGCACCATCAGGCGTTTCTTTACAACAACCCACCATCTCTCAGACATTGGAGCGGCGGCAGAAATACACTGCTAACCACCCACACGCGCAAGCCTTGAACGCCAACATCGCTAAACTGCTGGCCCAGGAGATGTTGGCGTTCCGGCTTGTTGAAACTCCCGCCTTCCTGGACCTGATGGCAACTGCGGCACCTCGCTATGCCGTCCCTAGCCGTCACTACTTCTCCCGGTGTGCCGTCCCCGCCTTGCACCAGCACGTGTCACTCAACATCAGGCGGGCCCTTAGTTCCGCGCTTTGCACAAAGGTCCACTTGACCACCGACGCGTGGACAAGTGCATGCGGACAGGGACGCTACATTTCACTGACGGCACACTGGGTGAATGTAGTTGAGGCTGGGACTGCTTCCCAAACTGGCCCGGTGTACCTCGTCTCCCCGCCTAACATTCCTGGCAGGGACACGAGAAGAACACCCCCCTCCTCCTCCTCCTCTACCGCCTCCTCCTCCGCCACCGCCTCCTCCTCCGCCACCGCCTCCTCCTCCGCTGTTAGATTGACCCCAGCTACGAGTTGGAAACGTTGCAGCACTGGCGTTGGTAGACGTCAGCAGGCTGTGCTGAAGCTGATCAGCTTGGGGGACAGACAGCACACTGCCTCCGAGGTGAGGGATGCCCTCCTCGATGAGACGGCAATATGGTTTAAGCCGCTGCACCTGGGCCCAGGCATGGTCGTTTGTGATAACGGCCGGAACCTGGTAGCAGCTCTGGAGCTTGCCGGACTCCAACATGTTCCATGCCTGGCCCACGTCTTCAACCTAGTGGTGCAACGTTTCCTAAAGAGCTACCCCAATGTTCCAGAGCTACTGGTGAAAGTGCGGCGCATGTGCGCCCACTTTCGCAAGTCGACAGTAGCCGCTGCTAGCTTAAAATCTCTCCAGCAACGCCTGCATGTGCCACAACACCGGCTTTTGTGCGACGTCCCCACACGCTGGAACTCAACGTTTCAGATGTTGAATAGAGTGGTTGAGCAGCAGAGACCTTTGATGGAATACCACCTACAAAACCCTAGGGTGCCACAAAGTCAGCTGCCTCAGTTTCACATCCATGAGTGGCCATGGATGAGAGACCTTTGTGACATCCTACGGGTCTTTGAGGAGTCCACAAGGAGGGTGAGCTCTGAGGATGCTATGGTGAGCCTTACAATCCCGCTCTTGTGTGTTCTGAGAGAATCCCTGATTGACATCAGGGATAACTCAGATCACACAGAGGAGTTAGGGATAGCATCCGATCCGTCACAGCTGGAGAGTAGGTCCACACATCTGTCCGCTTCACTGCGTTTAATGGAGGAGGAGGAGGAGGAGGAAGAAGAGTTGTCCGATGATGTGATGGTGATACAGGAGGCTTCCGGGCAACTTCGAATCGTCCCATTGTTGCAGCGCGGATGGGTAGACATGGAGGATGAGGAGGAAATGGAGATTGAACTTTCCGGTGGGGCCAGAGGAGTCATGCCAACTAACACTGTGGCAGACATGGCTGAGTTCATGTTGGGGTGCTTTACAACCGACAAGCGTATTGTCAAAATCATGGAGGACAACCAGTACTGGATCTTTGCTATCCTTGACCCCCGGTATAAAAACAACATCTCGTCTTTTATTCCGGTAGAGGGGAGGGCCAATCGCATCAATGCTTGCCACAGGCAATTGGTGCAGAATATGATGGAGATGTTTCCAGCATGTGACGTTGGCGGCAGGGAGGGCAGTTCCTCCAGTAGGCAACCAAGTTCTCACCGGTCCACACAAACGAGGGGCACACTGTCTAAGGTCTGGGACACCTTGATGGCACCCCCTCGCCAAAGTGCCGCCACGGAGGGTCCTAGTGTCACCAGGCGTGAGAAGTATAGGCGCATGTTGCGGGAATACCTTTCCGACCACAGCCCTGTCCTCTCCGACCCCTCTGCGCCCTACACGTATTGGGTGTCGAAGTTGGACCTGTGGCTTGAACTTGCCCTATATGCCTTGGAGGTGCTGTCCTGTCCTGCCGCCAGCGTCCTATCTGAGAGGGTGTTCAGTGCAGCCGGTGGCATCATCACTGACAAGCGCACCCGTCTGTCAGCTGAGAGTGCCGACCGGCTCACTTTGATAAAAATGAACCACCACTGGGTAGAGCCGTCATTTTTGTGCCCACCTGTGTAAAGCACCCCAACATGAAACTCCATGTCTGTACTCAACCTCTCCAATTCCTCCGCATCCTCATACTCATCCACCATAAGCGTTGCACAATTCTGCTAATACTAGGCTCCCTCCACCCTGATTTCCCCCAACTCTGCTGGTTAGAGGCTCCCTCCACCCTGATTTCCACCAACTCTGCTGGTTAGAGGCTCCCTCCACCATGAATTTGCCCAAACTGGGCTGTTTAGAGGCTCCCTCCACCATGAATTGGTCCAAACTGGGTTTTTTAGAGGCTCCCTCCACCATGAATTGGTCCAAACTGGGCTGGTTAGAGGCTCCCTCCACCATGAATTTGCCCAAACTGGGCTGTTTAGAGGCTCCCTCCACCATGAATTGGTCCAAACTGGGCTGGTTAGAGGCTCCCTCCACCATTAATTGGTCCAAACTGGGCTGGTTAGAGGCTCCCTCCACCATTAATTGGTCCAAACTGGGCTGGTTAGAGGCTCCCTCCACCATGAATTGGTCCAAACTGGGTTTTTTAGAGGCTCCCTCCACCATGAATTGGTCCAAACTGGGCTGTTTAGAGGCTCCCTCCACCATGAATTGGTCCAAACTGGGCTGGTTAGAGGCTCCCTCCACCATTAATTGGTCCAAACTGGGCTGGTTAGAGGCTCCCTCCACCATGAATTTGCCCAAACTGGGCTGTTTAGAGGCTCCCTCCACCATGAATTTGCCCAAACTGGGCTGTTTAGAGGCTCCCTCCACCATGAATTGGTCCAAACTGGGTTTTTTAGAGGCTCCCTCCACCATGAATTGGTCCAAACTGGGCTGGTTAGAGGCTCCCTCCACCATTAATTGGTCCAAACTGGGGTGGTTAGAGGCTCCCTCCACCATTAATTGGTCCAAACTGGGCTGGTTAGAGGCTCCCTCCACCATTAATTGGTCCAAACTGGGCTGGTTAGAGGCTCCTTCCACCATTAATTGGTCCAAACTGGGCTGTTTAGAGGCTCCCTCCACCATTAATTGGTCCAAACTGGGCTGGTTAGAGGCTCCCTCCACCATGAATTTGCCCAAACTGGGCTGTTTAGAGGCTCCCTCCACCATGAATTGGTCCAAACTGGGTTTTTTAGAGGCTCCCTCCACCATGAATTTGCCCAAACTGGGCTGGTTAGAGGCTCCCTCCACCATGAATTGGTCCAAGCTGGGTTTTTTAGAGGCTCCCTCCACCATGAATTTGCCCAAACTGGGCTGGTTAGAGGCTCCCTCCACCATGAATTGGTCCAAACTGGGCTGGTTAGAGGCTCCCTCCACCATGAATTTGCCCAAACTGGGCTGTTTAGAGGCTCCCTCCACCATTAATTGGTCCAAACTGGGCTGGTTAGAGGCTTCCTCCACCATGAATTTGCCCAAACTGGGCTGTTTAGAGGCTCCCTCCACCATGAATTGGTCCAAACTGGGTTTTTTAGAGGCTCCCTCCACCATGAATTGGTCCAAACTGGGTTTTTTAGAGGCTCCCTCCACCATGAATTGGTCCAAACTGGGCTGGTTAGAGGCTCCCTCCACCATGAATTTCCCAAAACTTGGCTGTTTAGAGGCTCCCTCCACCATGAATTGGTCCAAACTGGGCTGGTTAGAGGCTCCCTCCACCATGAATTGGTCCAAACTGGGCTGGTTAGAGGCTCCCTCCACCATTAATTGGTCCAAACTGGGCTGGTTAGAGGCTCCCTCCACCATTAATTGGTCCAAACTGGGCTGGTTAGAGGCTCCCTCCACCATGAATTGGTCCAAACTGGGTTTTTTAGAGGCTCCCTCCACCATGAATTGGTCCAAACTTGGCTGTTTAGAGGCTCCCTCCACCATGAATTGGTCCAAACTGGGCTGGTTAGAGGCTCCCTCCACCATTAATTGGTCCAAACTGGGCTGGTTAGAGGCTCCCTCCACCATGAATTTGCCCAAACTGGGCTGTTTAGAGGCTCCCTCCACCATGAATTTGCCCAAACTGGGCTGTTTAGAGGCTCCCTCCACCATGAATTGGTCCAAACCGGGTTTTTTAGAGGCTCCCTCCACCATGAATTGGTCCAAACTGGGCTGGTTAGAGGCTCCCTCCACCATTAATTGGTCCAAACTGGGGTGGTTAGAGGCTCCCTCCACCATTAATTGGTCCAAACTGGGCTGGTTAGAGGCTCCCTCCACCATTAATTGGTCCAAACTGGGCTGGTTAGAGGCTCCCTCCACCATTAATTGGTCCAAACTGGGCTGTTTAGAGGCTCCCTCCACCATTAATTGGTCCAAACTGGGCTGGTTAGAGGCTCCCTCCACCATGAATTTGCCCAAACTGGGCTGTTTAGAGGCTCCCTCCACCATGAATTGGTCCAAACTGGGTTTTTTAGAGGCTCCCTCCACCATGAATTGGTCCAAACTGGGTTTTTTAGAGGCTCCCTCCACCATGAATTGGTCCAAACTGGGCTGGTTAGAGGCTCCCTCCACCATGAATTTCCCAAAACTTGGCTGTTTAGAGGCTCCCTCCACCATGAATTGGTCCAAACTGGGCTGGTTAGAGGCTCCCTCCACCATTAATTGGTCCAAACTGGGCTGGTTAGAGGCTCCCTCCACCATGAATTGGTCCAAACTGGGTTTTTTAGAGGCTCCCTCCACCATGAATTTGCCCAAACTGGGCTGTTTAGAGGCTCCCTTCACCATGAATTGGTCCAAACTGGGCTGGTTAGAGGCTCCCTCCACCATGAATTGGTCCAAACTGGGCTGGTTAGAGGCTCCCTCCACCATTAATTGGTCCAAACTGGGCTGGTTAGAGGCTCCCTCCACCATGAATTGGTCCAAACTGGGTTTTTTAGAGGCTCCCTCCACCATGAATTTGCCCAAACTGGGCTGTTTAGAGGCTCCCTCCACCATGAATTGGTCCAAACTGGGCTGGTTAGAGGCTCCCTCCACCATTAATTGGTCCAAACTGGGCTGGTTAGAGGCTCCCTCCACCATGAATTGGTCCAAACTGGGCTGGTTAGAGGCTCCCTCCACCATGAATTTGCCCAAACTGGGCTGTTTAGAGGCTCCCTCCACCATTAATTGGTCCAAACTGGGCTGGTTAGAGGCTCCCTCCACCATGAATTTGCCCAAACTGGGCTGTTTAGAGGCTCCCTCCACCATGAATTGGTCCAAACTGGGTTTTTTAGAGGCTCCCTCCACCATGAATTGGTCCAAACTGGGCTGGTTAGAGGCTCCCTCCACCATGAATTTCCCAAAACTTGGCTGTTTAGAGGCTCCCTCCACCATGAATTGGTCCAAACTGGGCTGGTTAGAGGCTCCCTCCACCATGAATTTCCCAAAACTTGGCTGTTTAGAGGCTCCCTCCACCATGAATTGGTCCAAACTGGGCTGGTTAGAGGCTCCCTCCACCATTAATTGGTCCAAACTGGGCTGGTTAGAGGCTCCCTCCACCATGAATTGGTCCAAACTGGGTTTTTTAGAGGCTCCCTCCACCATGAATTTGCCCAAACTGGGCTGTTTAGAGGCTCCCTCCACCATGAATTGGTCCAAACTGGGCTGGTTAGAGGCTCCCTCCACCATTAATTGGTCCAAACTGGGCTGGTTAGAGGCTCCCTCCACCATTAATTGGTCCAAACTGGGCTGGTTAGAGGCTCCCTCCACCATGAATTTGCCCAAACTGGGCTGGTTAGAGGCTCCCTCCCCCATGAATTGGTCCAAACTGGGTTTTTTAGAGGCTCCCTCCACCATGAATTTGCCCAAACTGGGCTGGTTAGAGGCTCCCTCCACCATGAATTGGTCCAAACTGGGGTTTTTAGAGGCTCCCTCCACCATGAATTTGCCCAAACTGGGGTGTTTAGAGGCTCCCTCCACCATGAATTTGCCCAAACTCTGCTGGTTAGAGGCTCAATCCACCCTGATTTTCAAAACAAATGTTGGTGCCAACCTCAACTTACTACAAGGGCCAAATTCACTGCTGGTGACAAGCTCTCCTCACTGCAAGTGCCAAATACACATGTTTCAAGGTGTTTTCCTACTGTCAGAGAGGTGGTATTGAGTGTGTAAAGTGTGTAGTTGTTAGGCTGTGATGTTGGGGTAATAGAGGGTCTTTGGTGTGTTAGATGCCCCCAGACATGCTTCCCCTGCTGTCCCAGTGTCATTCCAGAGGTGTTGGCATCATTTCCTGGGGTGTCATAGTGGACTTGGTGACCCTCCAGACACGGATTTGGGTTTCCCCCTTAACGAGTATCTGTTCCCCATAGACTATAATGGGGTTCGAAACCCGTTCGAACACACGAACATTGAGCGGCTGTTCGAATCGAATTTCGAACCTCGAACATTTTAGTGTTCGCTCATCTCTAGTTATTATTTTAAAACGGGGGGGTAGTTTAATATAACTTTTACGGTGCCTGAATAGCCTTTTTAAAGAGGACCTTTCACCATATCTGGGCACAGGCAGCGTTATATACTGCCGGAAAGCTGACAGTGCGCTGAATTCAGCGCACTGTCGGCTTTCCCGATCTGTGCCCGGTGTGAAGAGCTTACGGTCCGGTACCGTAGCTCTTCTATGGTCAGAAGGGCGTTTCTGACCATTAGCCAGAGACGTCCTTCTGCCTCGCGGCGCCAATTGCGCTGTGCTGTGAGAGCGGGGAGGAACGCCCCCTCCCTCTCCTGATAATGCTCGTCTATGGACGAGTACTGCAAGCAGAGGGAGGGGGCATTCCTCACCGCTCTCACAGCACGGCGCGATTGGCGCCGCGAGGCAGAAGGACGTCTCTGGCTAATGGTCAGAAATGCCCTTCTGACCATAGAAGAGCTACGGTACCGGACCCGTAAGCTCTTCACACCGGGCACAGATCGGGAAAGCCGACAGTGCGCTGAATTCAGCGCACTGTCAGCTTTCCGGCAGTATATAACACTGCCTGTGCCCAGATATGGTGAAAGGTCCTCTTTAAAGGCTATGCACGCATATGTGGGGCTCTAGCAGCATGATTTTGCTGATAGAGCCCCTTTAAAGAGGAAAAACTTTTGCTACTATTATGCCATACACCACTGCAGGTAACAATAAAAATGTGAGGTGCAAGTCTTAGCAGTGCCTCCAGTAGCTGTAGTTCCTGAGAATGAACACATTTTTAATTACTTGGCTCATTCGTGTCAGTCAAGGCAGGATAATACATCTGATAGTGATACTGTGGCTCTAAGTCAGGGTTCTGTGTATTCCTTCTCTGCTGTAGTAACATTTAATTTACCCAATAAAACCATAATAAACCGAGCAATCTAAATGTGAAATTGCTTCATTCAAAAGCGATCAGAGAAATATAGGAGATTCACAGCAGCAGCGATTGTATCCGAACCCCTTGGGGAACAATAGTATTGGAAGAAGACCGATGGATAGGAAGAACACTGCGCTACTCCACTGAAGTTGACATCACACGCACTTTATTTTGTTTCCTTAAAACACACTGTGTGTGTTTTAAGGATACGAAATAAAGTACGTGTGATGTCAACTTCAGTGGAGTAGCGCAGTGTTCTTCCTATTCATCAGTCTTCTTCCAATTTAATTTACCCAGTGACCTTTCTCTCTGTCAACCCTGTCTTCTTCTTCACTGACACTGATCCCTAGTGGCTATGAGGCACCTAACTTACCCACAGAGACAATACTCATGCTGAGAAATATATTCCTACTGGTGAGCTAGGGCCAGTGATGGTGTGAAGTTACCACAAACAGTGGTGGTTTGGGGAGCCATGTCATCTGGTGTGTTTTATCTGGACCAAAGTCAGCGTAGCCATCTTCCAGGAAATTCTAGAGCACTTCATGCTTCCCTTGGCCGGCAAGCTTTTTGGAGATAGAATTTTAATTTTTTTTTTTTTTTTTTTTAAATGTAGATTGTGAGCCCCACATAGAGCTCACAATGTACATTTTTTTCCCTATCAGTATGTCTTTTTTGGAATTTGGGATGGAAATCCACGCAAACACGGGGAGAAAATACAAACTCCTTGCAGATAGTTTTCTGCCCTTGGTGGGATTTGAACACCAGGACTCCAGCGCTGCAAGGCTGCAGTGCTAACCACTGAGCCACCATGTGGCCCCTAGAATTTTAATTTTCTAACAGGACTTGGCACCTGTCCACACTGCCAAAAGTACCAATACCTGGTTTAATAACTACAGTATTGCTGTTCTTGATTGGCCAGCAAACTCGCCTGACCTTAACCCCATAAAGAATCTATGGGGTATTGTCAATAGGAAGATGAGATACCCCAGATGCAACAATGCAGACAAACTGAAGGCTGCTATCATACTAACTGGGCTTCCATAACACCTCTGCAGTGCCACAGGCTGATTGCTTCCTTGCCACATGGCCGCATTGATGCAAAAGGAGCCCCCACCATTTATTAAGAGCATTTACTGAACAAAATTTTTATTTGGCCAACATTTCTGTCTGCAAATTCTTTTGTTAATTGCAAAAAGTGACTGGTCTAGGAAAATTAGAAACAAAGTGTGAATCTCTTCCTATAGTTCAAACTTTCTAATCTGTCATTTCTCATTGAATTTTGAGAAATGCATGTATATTAGTGTATCAGTGAGTGTGGAAGAAAGTCTAGAGAGTGAAGAAACCATAAAACACTAAAGGTAGTTGTATAGCTATAACTCATAATAAGTGGACTAGATATATTCAATGTGCGTTTGGAGGATGGAATAGAAACGTTTTGTCCATTTTACTAGAGAGCAAAGTCAATGGTAAATTTGACCGTGTGGGATCTGCAGTACAATGAGTTATAAGAAGGAGGAGTGAGTGTTAGTGATCTGGAGGACTGAAACTTTTACAGAACTAATATATAGTGCAATCCTAGGCAAAAAAGTGTGTTCATGTAAATGCAAAAATACTTAGTCAAAAGACAGAACCACCAATTATAAAATACTCAGATTTATTCAATATTAAAATACAATACGAAAAAAGTTTTTTCAAAATATGATAACATACAAAAACATACAAAAAAAACTAAATACATTTTTGATAAAGTGACCGTAGTGACAGTGCGCAAGTGAATGTGCAAAAAACTATCAATGTATTTCAAATGGATGAAAGAATGTCCAAGTAACGAATGGATGAAATGTCCCAGGATGAAAAGCTGAAAAACAAAAAACAATGACACAATTCACATGAAGCAACATATAAAATAAAATTAATGAAAGAGCCCAAAAGGGAATACACAAGAGAAACGCAGAAGGAAATAAACGAATGAATAAACTTATGAAAAAATAATAATAAACATAGTAGATAAGTGTAAACAGGTGGGGGAAAAAATTTAATAACAAATAATAAAATATTTTTTTTTCTGAAATAATATAAAAGAAATAAGAATAAAAGAAATTAAACAAAACTTAAACTCTTATTCAGACCTTTTGGGAAAATCATATCCAGAGTATAAATCCATCGACACTCTTTCTGCACCAAATGTTGTCGCCAATTCCCAGACCTCGGTCAAATCGCAACCTGATCAATTGCATGTATTCGTAAATGTGATGGATCGCAATTGTGATGCAATCTGAAGTGTTTAGGCAGAGTCTTGAGGGAACATATGTCGGTGGAAGTACTTGCGCTTTAAATTCCGATAACGTGTTCTCTAACACATCTTCTCAATTCTCTGAATGTCATACCTATATAGAATAAATCACAGGGGCAGGTTCCAAAATGAATGACACCCAAAGATAAGCAATTCAAGGAATGACTAATGTTGCGAGGTGCGAGATCTATCTGAATTCCAGAAATCACTGCTTACCTCTATATTGGGGCAAGCCACGCAATTTCCACACGGTCTATAGCCTTTTTTTCAGACCCAAAGCTCCAAAGATACACAATTGTGCATTAGCCATATAGTGACTGCGGACCAGACTTTTCCGTAAATTACGCGATTTCCTATAGGTTATACAGTAGTTGGTTGTTGGCCAACATAATTTTGAAGGATGGGATCGTGAGTTAAAAGATTCCAGTATTTTTATAGAATCCTACGCATCTCATAGCTTCTGGAGGAAAAGGTGGTAAGAAATCTGACAAGATTTTCTGAGTCAGAATTTTTAACTTGGTTTCTCAGAGTGTCTCTTCAATTAGTTGCAACAGCTCTATTAAAGCCTTCTTATATACAGTGCATACAGTGTATATAGCCACATTGATGAAAATGTCGGCCTAACTCACAAGGTGATTGTAAAAAGTCTCATCCGTAGAACAAATCCTCCTGGTTCTTAAAAATTGTCCAATAGGTATACTTTGAATTAGGTTCCTGGGTGGGGAAAGGAAAAATGTAATAGTGCATTTGTTGCGATCTCCTTACAGAAAAGATCCGTAATGATGGGCTCATCCCCCGCAATCCTCAACTTCACATCTAAAAAGTCTAAAAAGATCTCAACACGACTTCACCTAAAGGTGAGAAAGATGTTTTTATTGTTTTTATTAAGATTGCTCATGAAAATCTCAAGATCTTGGCTGGTACCTTGCCAGATCAAGAAGATGTCATCAATGAACCTCCCCCAAAACTGTACCTGCTCAATCATAGAGGGAGGCTCAGTGAGGCAGATGGAACGTTCCCACAGCCCCATGGCCAAATTTGCATAAGGGGGCGCACAAGACACCCCCATAGCAACTCCCTGGAGCTGTAGGTAAAAGCACTCTTTAAGAGTTAATAATTTGTGACTTAGAGCAAAATGTAGTAATTTACAGGGTTATAAAACATGATGAATTTTACATGAGACAATCTGAGTGTATACATTTTGTAAAAGAAAAAATATCCTTGTACCGTGTTAGCCAGTGGATATGAAATGAAATTTTTATGACCTTTATGACCTTTATAGTAGTCCCGAAAGCTCAAAATATGTCATCAAAAAACTTTTTAAGTTAGCCATTAAAAAAGGTATCAACTACTGAGGACTTCTCTCAAAAAATGTCTTTCATTGTATAAATTTTATGATACTTGACTGCATAAGTTGTGTGATTGCAGCAACCCATTCTCCGGCGGGTGTAGTAGTAATGGTAGCACTGTAACAGGTTAGGCCAAGTACACTTGACAGAACTCCTTCAGTTCAGCTCCAAGGCAGATGCTGACAAGGGGGAGTAAAATAGACTAGGCCAGTCTATATCCCTCTAGGTCATACTCTTATCACTTCACTTGTCTTCTCACTCTGTCTCTAATTTGTTGAAAAGTGTGCAGATCTTTTTTATCATACTCAGACACACTGCTGCTTCCTCTTGTTGGAAAATAAAGTATAGTGATTACATTGAACTACCAGTAGATAGTAGATGGTAGATGGTGGTCCCAACAGTGCATAGTTAAGATTACGTATTCCTGACCCTCCTCCGACTTTCCTCCATGTCTTCGCCAGCCGCCATTTCTCACTTCTCTGCCTGCAGCTTTTGAATTTCGCTCTGTCTCCTAACTCTGCGGGGCTTCTGGGTCACATGATCAGTGTATGACATGTCATACGCTGATCAGGTGACCCATAAACATTTGGCCGATAATCACCCCATGGAAAGCCACCTTTATAAGTTAAAGTTTTAAGACATTATGATTATATTATTATGACATTATATTATGAACAGCCAAGTTTTTCTCGTTTTTCTCTATGTGTTTAGAGTTTTAAGGTTTAAGTTAAAATTCTCACTTAACTCACCAGACAAAGCTGAATCCCCAATAAAATGTTGAAAAATTTCGGACTATAAGATGCACTGGACCATAAGACGCACTAAGGTTTTAGAGTAGGAAAATAGTAAGAAAAAAAAAATTTGAAGCAAAAAAATTTGCAAAATATTTAATAACATAATATTTCACCAATGTCAATAGAACCGGGGGTTTCAGACACAGGGATACCTAATCTGTATGTGTTTCACAGTAATGTTCTTGTGATTTAATATATATATATATATATATATATATATATATATATATATATATATATCTCAATTTTTATTTTTTTAAATATTTTATTTGCCCCCTCCTAGGGGGTTTGAACTTGCAATCATTTGATTGCAAGTCCCATAGACTGCAGTACAGTTGTATTGCAGTCTATTGGAGATTCTCTATATTGAGGCTGGTCAGGGGAAGCTCCGGCGTGGCACAGCAACAGTCGGTGGTCTGTTAACTTTCTGGGGGAAGGGGGGGATAACACCAGTAATAGTAATGCCTGATCGCAGGCATTAGCTCTTAAGACTTGTGGCCACTCTTGTAGAAATATTGCCATAGCTATCAGGTCTCCTGTACAATCGAGACTCGGTAGCTATGGCAACTATGGCCATCTTTAAGACCCGACATCTACCGTAATGAAACGGCAGATGTCAGGAAGGGGCATGATAAACAAGTCCAGGCGACGTAAGCTTTCTTCTAACTTGCCTGCGCCGCCTGTACCCTCTATCCTTAGCCTTTCTCTGCTTCGCACAGACGGGATAGGGACGGGACACAGATGCACAGACGCTGCATTCGGACTATAAGACGCACTCCGTTTTCCTCCCATAGTTGGAGGAAAAAAAGTGCGTCTTATAGTCCAAAAAATACGGTAATTCTTGTGAATATCAGTCAGTGCTACTGATAGGGTATAATATGGCCTGAGGGGTATGAATTGGCCTAGGCTAATTTATACTTTGAGTTATAATTTGGCCTAGACCAATTTATACCCCGGAGTATAATCTAGCCTAGGCCACTTTAACCCCAGGTACAGTCTGGGGTATAACCTGGCCTGTTACACCAGCATTAATAGCACTTTACAGCAGTGCGCAGCCCATCAGGCTCTACTGGAGTTGTCCCGTCCTGTACACCAACATCACACCAGACGGAACTCCACCTCACCCAGACCACAACTGTTGGCATCTACTGGAGTGGTGCACAACACCACCAGGAAGGCCCAACAATGTCCCAAGTGCCGGAGGTCCTTAGCCCATGCAATGCACAGCACGTTCAGACACCTACAAATCTATTCCCATGTGGACTTATTCCCCTAGCAGGCTCCTGCACTGAGCTCTGCTGTTGTGGACTCCAGTGCTCATGCTGGTTCACTCTACTGCCCAGATAACACCTCAGGGCACCTAAAGGGGATCCTATATGCGCACACTGATCAGGAAGTACCTCATCTGACTGCCTCATTCAACAGTCCTTCCTCTGCTCCAACTGTCAGATTACCTCTATATGGCTCACAGAGACCTATTTCCTGGGACAACCTGTACTCCCACACCTGTGACACTGTCTGGACTTTGAGGCCGGGATACTCCACCATTTTCCTTGACACCTCTGAAGTATTCATGCTGCTCTGTTACACCTCCTGATAGGGAGTGACCTCTTCTGTATTAAGTCACCAAATAGGACTGATCCTTCCCAGGTACTCCACTGTCTGTGACCCTGGTACTCAAATCCTCATCCTTTACTCCATCTGGAAAGAAGCGGTGGCCCCTCACAGCATTGATGGTGCCAAATATGCTACCCTAAACTACACAAATACCCTTCTGATGCGGGCTGACATGTACTAGTTATACCCGACATGGTTAAGATCGGTCAGACCAAGTCCACAGACTCTTACGCTACTCCAAAACAATCCAAAAATCTCAAGATATTGATAAATCTCAAAAAACACTCGCCACTTCAATTCATGCCTGCAGCAAAGTGCTCTCTCACTGTATCCAACCCCTACTTTATTGCAGAGGGTCTAATTGATGATGGTAATGCTTCTGATTCCACCTCCATGATCACTATCTCTTCAAAGGGTCTCCAGAAATTTATTGAAAAGACTGTACAACCAGTCATGAAGGAACTGGCTGACATAAAGCAAGATACTCGGGGTATTGGCTCAAGGGTTGAGCAATTATAA
The DNA here is from genome assembly GCF_031893055.1 of Leptodactylus fuscus. Classification (NCBI taxonomy): domain Eukaryota; kingdom Metazoa; phylum Chordata; class Amphibia; order Anura; family Leptodactylidae; genus Leptodactylus; species Leptodactylus fuscus. The sequence goes on along the minus strand of NC_134267.1, from coordinate 71,431,242 downwards.
AATATACAGACACCACTTCTGGTCCATGGTGAGGCCACCTCTATGACACTTATAACTTGTCAAGCACACCTGAACTCACTACACTAATACCTGGAGGACCACGATAACTGAGGTAGGCAGAACGACTTCCACACTAGAGAGTACCTGAAGACTTCCCCCTTGAAACCATGGCCATTACAAAGAAATTTTGGAATCTGTCGTGGGAGACAACCCACTTCCTGATGTTCAATTTGAAAGAGCCGTGGTAAAGTGTATGGTAAAGTGGTGGACTGGGTGTATATCTCACCTGGTTTCCTCAGCTAGGCGAGATGAAGGAAACCCAGAAGAAGTGCTGCTTTAGCAGAACATAGTCTGCTAAGGCTCTTTTGTTTACCTTATCATGGGCTGTTTTTTCTGGACTGGAGGGCAGGTTGGTAGTGGGAGCCTTCCAGTCCACACCCCTACTCCACCACAGGTTTTTCCCTTGGTCCCAGGTGTTCACAGGTGAGGATTCCTCATGGTCATTACTGGGGAAGGAAGCCCGGTAAAAGGGGGTTGATAGTGTTACAGCCAGAGTGTGAGACTGTGAGAGAAAACACTCCTGGGCTCATCTATGAGACTCTGCTGTTTAATCACCCTTTATTTGAGACCCATAAGTTCTCCTCCATTCCCTCACCACCCTTGATGCTTTTTTACTTGTAGATTGACTTTACTTTGGACATTCTTCTTACTTGCAAGCTTGTGTTGTTTATGTACGTTTACATTGCTGTGTGGGTTAAAAAAAAACAAAACAATAAAACATTATTTAGGGAAAAAAAAGAAACTGTATTATCCTGCTGGCTATCTCTGTATGGGACCAAACGCCACATCAACAATATTCCAATAAAAATATCAGTGCATGCCTGGCCTGGCTAATGAAAAAGTTGGGCTACCTTCCAAAACCAAAAATGATCATCATGACTGAAAGAGATTGTTTTTCTTCTTCTCACTGATCAGTTATCCATTCCATTGTATCTGTGGTTTGCTGCTTACAGTAATCATATACTGCTGCTCAAATTGATGCTCCACCATATGCAAAAGTGACACTCAATTTGTTCTTCACTGTACAATCATGACATGAGGGAAGGAAATGTAAGCAATGGCTTCTCCTGGTGTGGAGTTGGGGGTGAAAGAAGGCATTGGAGATAATGAATGATAACAATGATAACCATGTGCCAGATGTGGATGTGGCCTGCCTAGATAGACGATCAAGGGAAGAAGGAATAGAAAAGTCTTGCTCAATTGGTGACCCTGGCAATTCCATTTTATCAAATAAACTGGTGCAGCCTGTTATGTATGGAGTATGGAGAGACCTACCCTGTTTCCCCGAAAATAAGACACCCCCCCCCTTCACCTTCTGGATCACATACAACCAGCAGTCATGCCGGAGCTCCGCTAAGGAAGCATCAACATGACTGCCGATTGTTCCCCGCTCCAGCCGCTGCATAAGACATCCCCCGAAAATAAGAAAGATCATATATTTCGTTTGATAATTAATTATAAGAGAGTGTCTTATTTTCGGGGAAACAGGGTAGATCCTACACGTGTGTCTATATGCACATGGCTAATCATTTGGATGCAGGTATTATAACTTGCCATCAAGTCATCATTTGGTAATGTACAAAAAAATTGCCATACAGGAGATGACCCTATGTACCTGTGTCACTCAGACCAGCAGAAGTGGAAACATATCTGCCAGTGCACCAACACCCAAGCTTGCTTTAGATCTTCCCCAGTTAGGTGTTTTGGGTTTTGGATGTTGGGGCTGCACATGGAATTTTTACTATTGCAGCTTCCACCCCCCTCTTCCTGTGTTGCTGAGCCTGTTACCATCCACATTCTTTTTGCTATTACTCGCCTGTCCCCTGTCTGTCTTCCACTCAATTATTTTACTGCATACACTGCTGAATTTAATTAACAAAAAAACACTTAAATAATGGATTTTATTTTTAAAATTAGAACAGGCTTCAATACTGCATATATGCGCAGCAAAAGAAAGAAAAGGTTCATAAATTATTTGAAGGTTTTTTTCAGGCTAGCAAAACTCCCAATAAAAAATAATAATAAATAAATAACAAGGTTTTTTTGTTTTGTTTTTTTTTTAAATCAGACTAGCGCAGACTAGACTGTATATTGGGTGAACAACAAAAAAAACACTTGTATTACAGAGATTTTTTTCAGATTTGCACAGGTGGAATAAGCATAGCAGTTGCTATGTATTTAATGAAAAAAACTGTTGGCCAAAAACTGGGCTGCCAGAGCCAACGTCCTTGGTTGATCCTCCTGAGATGAATGGAAATCAGCCTATGAGTCTACAAAGGCTGACATCTTACTGTATATACACTGCAATATATGTGTATTGCAGTAAGTACTCCTGAAGAACACTTGTTCAGGTCCCCTTAGTGGGACATAAAAAAAGTGTAAAAAAAATTGTGTGTAAAAAAAATTACTAAATGAATAAATCCTCCAAAATGACACTTTCCTAAATAAAATTAATTATATAAAAAATACCTAAAAGTTAACTGCCTGGTGAATGTAGTGGGGAAAAAAAGACAAAGCGGGGCCACACGGTGGCTCAGTGGTTAGCACTGCATCCCTGCAGTACTGGGTCCTGGTGTTCAAATCCCACCAAGGGTAAAAAACCATCTGCAAGGAGTTTGTATGTTCTCCCTGTGTACACATGGATTTCCATCCTGTATTCCAAAAAAAGGGGAAAAGATGTGGAGCTCACAATCTACATAAAGGAAAAAAAAAGCCAAAATTAATGATTTTTTCACATTTTGCCTCACAAAATATGGTATACAAAGTGATCAATCAAAAGTCACATGTACCCAAAATAGTAGCAATAAAAAGCACAGCTCACCCTGCAAAAATAAGCTCTCAATCAACTCTTTATTTTTTGATGGCTTTTAAAGGTGAAACACATTTAATTAATATGTTTTGCCAGCAAAAACTGCAACTGTAAATAAAATCTTCAAAAGACACATATGCATTGTTGCACAGTTTTGATTCAGTTTTAATTGCTCTGTGTTATATAGAATTTTCTCCTGAAATAAAGCATTTAGGCTAGGTTCCCCAATTACACATAACTGCACTGAAGTGAACTTGGAGACACTATACTGCGTGGGCGCCACTCGGGGACTTTATGTTGCCTGGAAGGGCCACTATGAGACATTAAACTGCATGGAGGGGCCATTATGAGACATTAAACTGCCTGGAGGGGCCAATATGGAAAATTATACTGTATGAAGGACTATTATGGGACATTATACTGTATGGAGGGGTCACTATGAGACATTGTGCTGCACAGGGGGCCTGCTGTGGCACTGTGGGGTAATTATATTACATCTGGAGCACTGAAGTGGGAGGGTCATTATACTATATGTGAAGGAACTGGAGGAGCTCTTATACTGAGGGCACTGACATGAACCTTCTACCGAATGTGGAGCCTTATTTTATTAACATTTATAAGTACTTCGCTTCAAGAAGTTGAGAACCACTTCATTATAAATAATACCCCTTCCCCACAAAATTGACCTACAAAGGATCCCGTCTTCAAAAATTACAGTTGCCCCTTCCCTTCTACCTCACATGATACTGTAGATTAATCGTTTTTACCAGACTGATGTGGTTCATAAAGGAGTCTTCACTATGCCAGCAGAAAGGGTTAGGAAATGTGTGCTACCTTCCAGTGGTTTTCCCTGGTTGATGGGTGAGTGAGAACAGTCGTTCAGTGGAGGAATATCTGCCCTCTGCTGCAACATGGACATTGGAGGCCAAAGTGTTCTTTCCCTTAGCCCTCATTCACAGCTGCGTTTGGTAATCCGTTCAGGGAGTCCGCATGGGAAACCCCAAACGGAATACCGAAAGCATTTGCAAGCGGTGTGCATTGAAAGCACACAGACCCGATAGACTATAATGGGGTGTCCATGTGTTTGCTGCAAGATCTCCGCACGGAACATGCGGACATGAAAGTAGGTTGTGAAGTACTTTCCTGTACGCATGTTCCCTGTGGAGATCTCGCAGCAAGCACATGGACCCCATTATAGTTTATGGGGTCCATGTGCTTTCACAGGCACACCGCTTGCCAGTGCGTTTGGTATTCCGTTTGGGGGGGGGGGTTTCCCCCTGAACTGTGAAGTTTTGAAGTTCTGAAGCTCTGCAGCCAAGCACACACTTAGCTTAAAGGGAACACTGCTTCTGGTACATTTTCTTTAGAGAAAATGTGCACATTTTTGTATTTATATTTTCCAAAATGTTTAAATTTTAATTGTTTGCAATTTAAAATATGGTTATGTTCGTGGTAAAACCCCTTTATCCCGCCCCCCCCTTTAACCGCTCCTTCATTACAGTTCACCCTGAGCACGATACCTTCAAGGAGACTGCAGAAGTGCTGCACTTCAAATGACTCTAACCGGAGCTGTGTGAATCTTGGCTTTAAAATAAGACCAAGATCATATCTTTAGCTCAAATAGATGTTGAGAGATCACTGTTAAAATAAGGCAGCATTACAGCTTTACTTTGACCAGTGTGCAGGAGACTATGCAGAGAGGGGGAAATGATTTTATTACACTCCTGTCCCTGTCACTTTAGATAACCCAGGGGAGGGTGTAACATGGACTTTTGCTTATGATATCATCCCCATTATCAATCAGAGCGCATACTTGACACTTAAAGGAGTATTCCCACTAACATAACCATTTTTAAATTTGTAGATTATTAAAATTTAATCACTTTTGCAAATACAAGTAATTAAACATTTTGCAGAATTTTAAAGATTTTCTCTAAATATCTTTCAGTCACAAGTTGTTGCTTTGATCGGTTGCCAGTGGATATGACCATAAATGACCATAAACCTTTCTAATGTCAGAAAATCAGCTATGATTTGCTTATTGTGGCCGGGATATCATTTGAGACAAGAAGCGTCTCTTCCTGATATCCCAGCTACAATAAGAAAGTCATGGCTGGGTTTGTGACAAGACCCAGACCATATAAAGATTTGCATTTGTGGCCACAACCATTGGCAACCGATCAAGACAACAGACTGTCACCACTAAGACAGTTAGAGAAAATATTTAAAACTCTACAAAAATTTTAACTACTTATATTTGCAAAAATGTTTAACTTTTAATTATCTACAAATGTAGATATGATTTATGTTCATGGGAATATCCCTTTAACCCTTCATATATTGCGGTCAATGACCAGAGGCACCTAAGTCATTTTACAGAAAAAAGTGAAAATAGACCCACCTTTTTATGAAAAAAAAATAGTGCACAATTGGTATTACCACATTCATAATATCCCCTAAAATAAAATTGATATGTTATTTATTCTACATGATAAATGTCATAAGCCTTAAAATTCAGATCCCAAAATTGATGTTTTCTGTTCATCTCACCTCTAAAAAACAAAACTTAATAAAAACTCATCAAAAAGTCTATTGTTCCCACAGACTACAAGGTCTTGTAAAGCAACATTGAAATAAAATGTAAAAAGTTATGAAAGCTAAAGAGATAATAAAAGTGAGAGGAATAAAAGGGAGAAGGATAAAATGTCACTGGTCTAAAGAGGACCGTTCACCACCTCCAACAAGTCCAGTTATTTACATCAATTAATAGGTGCTGCCCAACTGATTCTGGCACAGCTGGAATTTTTTTCTTTAGCCCCCACCATTCTTGATAAATCAATACTGTTAGTTTTGCTACCTTATATGCTATTTAGGGTCTGAACTGTCAGGTGGGCAGTGTGAGGTAGGAGCAGAAAAGGGGTGTGACTCTGAGCTCTGACACTGCCTCTGATTGGAGCTTTGAATCACACCCCCTGCAGACACTGCCCTTCTGACATTACAGAGGTTAAATAGCACATCAGGCACCAAAACTAACTGTACTTGTTGCTTGGGAACGGTGGAGGCTAGAGAAAAAAATTCCAACTGAACTGGAATCAGTGGAGCTGCACATATCAACAAATGTTAAGAAGTAGAATTGGTGGATGTGGTGAAAGGTTCTCTTTAAGCTATAAATGTGTTAGATCATTGAATGCACGTAAGGCACCAGAGTTACGTGTCAGCAATATTTATTTAAGCCATAATTTCAAAATCTGCAATTAAAAAGTGACATTTTTGGGAGAATTTTTGCAATTTTAATGGTAAGTAATGGATCTCCACACGTAGATTGTGTTCAAGATAATTTATTGTAGCGAATGAGTGAGTACTTTCGGTCTTTTTTTGACCTTCCTCAGACTCTGTTAGTAAAGTAGTCCAGTGTGCTAGGATTTAACTCAGTCTACCTCCCGTCCGTCCGGGCCCGCATAGGGTTAATCAAGTGTAGGGGAGAAAAGCAGCAAAAGGTGCAGAGATGCGCAGTAGCAGGGAATTGCCTATGGCGTGGTTGAAAATGCAATGCAAACGTCTGGTTTTAATGCAATATCTACATAGGTGTATAGAGGCCCATTTCCAGCAACCATCACTCCAGTATTCGAATGGTACATTTTGTTTGCTAACTGAGTAAGAAGGCTAATGGATATTTAGAAAACCCTTGTGCAAGTATGTTAGCACAGCTGAAAACAGTTTTCCCGGTTAGAGAAGCTATAAAACTGACCTTCCTTTGAGCTAGTTGAGAATCTGGAGTATTACATTTGTTGGTTCAATTAAACTCTCAAAATGGCCAGAAAAAGAGAACTTTCATTTGAAACTCGATAGTCTATTCTTGTTCTTAGAGATGAAGTCTATTCCATGAATGAAATTGTCAAGAAACTGAAGATTTCCTACAATGATGTGTACTACTCCTTTCAAAGGACAGCACAAACAGGCTCTAACCAGAGTAGAAAGAGAAGTGAGAGGCCCCACTGCACTGAGCAACAAGACAAGTACATTAGAGTTTCTTGTTTGAGAGATCGACACCTCACAGGTCCTCAACTGGCAGCTTCATTAAATAGTACCTGTAAAACGCCAGTATCAACATCTACTGTGAAGAGGCGTCTCCAGGATGCAGGCCCTCAGGGCAGAGTGGAAAAAGAAAAAGCCATATCTGAAACTGGCTAATAAAAGGAAAAAATTAATATGGGCAAAAGAACACAGACATTGGACAGAAGAAGATTGGAAAAAAGTGTTATGGACAGACAAATAAAAGTTTGAGGTGTTTGGATCACAGAAGAACATTTGTGAGACGCAGAACAACTAAAAAGATGCTGGAAGAGTGCCTAAAGCCATCTATCCAGCATGGTGGAGGTAATGTAATGGTCTGGGGTTGCTTTGGTGCTGGTAAAGTGGGAGATTTGTACAAGGTAAAAGGCATTTTGAGTAAGGAAGACTATCACTCCATTTTGCAATGCCATGCCATACCCTGTGAACAGCGCTTGATTGGAGACAATTTCATCCTACAACAGGACAATGACCCAAAGCCGCCTACAAATTATGCAAAATCTATTTATGGAAGAAGCAGGCAGCTGGTATTCTATCTGTAATGGAGTGACCAGCGCGGTCACCAGATTTCAACCCCATTGAGCTGTTGTGGGAGCAGCTTGACCATATGGTACGCAAAAAGTGCCCATCAAGCCAATCCAACTTGTGGGAGGGGCTTCTGGAAGCATGGGGTGAAATTTATCCAGATTACCTCAGCAAATTAAAAGCTGGAATGCCAAAGGCTGGAATTGCTGCAAATGGTGCATTCTGTGACTAAAGCAAAGTCTGAAGGAGAAAATTATTATTTCAAATAAAAATCATTATTTCTAACCTTGTCAATGTCTTGACTATATTTTCTATTCATTTTGCAACTCATTTGATAAATAAAAGTGTGATTTTTCATGGAAAACACAAAATTGTCTGTGTGACCCCAAACTTTTGAACGGTAGTGTAGGTAGCCGCCATAGCCCCTTGGTATCCACTGTATTATATGTGGAATTAACTCCCCTGGCACCTTGGTTGAAAATAGACTGAGGCGCCATTTTTGAGTGGATCACCTTTTTCCAGAATGAGATCAGGAGCAGCAATCCATTACCATGTCAGCTGGAAGCCTATTGAAGGCTCGCAGGCTTGTTTGGCAAACATTTGCATTATAGGCTGCTGTATGCAACCTGTAATACAAGTACTAGTACTTTACAATGCATTGCATAATGATATTAATGATCAGATTCTGTGTGTGTATTTTTCTCCAATTTCAACACATTCTGATTTTTTTTATATATATATATTCTCAGTGTACTGTACTAAATATTAAATGCTCCAAAGTAAAATTTTTCCCGCAAAAATTAAGCCTGCATACAGGAAAAAAAAAAGGAAAGCAGGGAGTAAAAATGAAAATCAGCCAGCCTCTGTCATCCCTGATCGATCCAGACCAGCAGTCCTAATTCTGCTCTTTATTGCCATCATTGCAGTTCAAAAGCCATAATTTTTTTTGTGTGTGTTATCATAAAGCTTCAGGTCGCCTCATGGGAGGTGCGGCGCTGGCTGTTGCAAGTCGCCGACATGGCAAGACACATCTACAGTAGAGAGAGCTTCTGCACCATTCCGACTTTAATATTGATTGTGACTTCCATCCTGTAGCCACAACTCAGTTAAAATTTACTTAAAGCATTCTGAGTGTCTCTCACCATCTTTAAGGAGTTTGCATGGGAGGATTCACAGTATGGCAGAACCAGTAGTGTTTCAAGGTGAGGAAGCTAAGGGAAAGATGATCAATCCCCTAGAAATCTCCCAGATAGTGGTTTGTGCTGGAGAAAACATGAGAGACTGCCAGGATGGAGTCTCTGGACCTATAGGTCTCAAGGTCAAGGGGTTCTGAATGTGGATCTAGGAGATGCCAGTAGTTAGGAAGAGGACCCAGAGCAGTGCAAGAATGAGTGAGTAAAGTGACCGCTGACAGCTACCCCCATGTCACGTACTAGAACGGTCTGTACATGACACCAGGTCCCCAGCCTGTTTGTCCCAGGTGACCACTGTACCATTTACAGGCCTCAGTGGTCACCCCTTTAAATCTAAGGCCCTACGTAGCAAAACACAGTTTAAAAAAAAAAAACGCAGAGTTTTTCAATGCATTTTCGTGGACTTCCTGCACCTATTTCTGCAGGTATAATTGCAATGCCTGCCATTTTCAAAATGTTCCGTTTTCACAATGTGGGATGTCAGTCATTTGAGCCTTGACCTTTGGCTTGCATAGTAAATGTATGGTGTTAGTTAAAAGCTTTAGATTCTGCAATCAGGAGAGAAATGGAAGTGGTTTATTAACAATTGTCTGGTCTGTACTCTATAGAAGCAAGGAAGTAGCAATGCTGCTGTCTTTAATAAAACACTTTTTTCACAAGAGCGATACAGCTTTGACAGACTCAGATTAGCTGTACATGTAGAGGACGATTTTTATCTGTAAGTGAAAACTTTTACTTACCAAAAGTCACAAAACCCAATTTTAGGTCTTATAGTCACCAGAAAACTAGCGTACAGGACTTGATTATTTTTCCCAAATACTAAGGCCCCACGTGGCATCCTGCAGCAAAAAAGCGCTGTGGGAAAAACCATAGCAGCAATGCATGGTAGTTCTTCCCCCTTTAGACAGAAAGTTCACAGAGGTTTCCTCTGCCGACTTTCTGTTTCAATTATACCTATGGGGAAACCACCGGAGTTTCCGTAGGTATAATTGACATACTGTGATTTCCAAAACCGTGCCAGTTTTGGAAATTGCGGTATGTCCGCAGAGCAGTTTTTACGACAAAGTGGGTATGGGATTTGCTAGAATTCCATCCACTTGCCCTGACTCTAAAACACCGCGATTTAACATCACTGTTTTATATGAAGCAGTAACTGTAACAATGACACAAAGCCTACGTAATGATAACGTTGTCAAGAACCAACAATCTACAATAAAATGGAGAAAATGTATTGGAAGAAATAAATTGATCATTCATTCAGATCATTTGCGGTTCGGGGTTTTTTCTATTATGTTCTTTAAAATTAGAAGCAACTTTACAGTATAGAAGATGTATGAGATGAATGTATGTAGTTCTGTACAAGTTTTATCTGCCGTCTCATCTATGAAACAAAATCAATAGGAGTGAGTCCAGAAGGAGTTCTGAAAGACTGCCTTAGCATCATGAAGCAGGACCACAGTAGAATCGAGAACACAACTGCCTCATGTTATTGATTCCAGTCAACAAACGGGGCAGTGTAATCTGTCTGCTTTTGTTCCGTTCACTTGGTGGTGTGTTCTCATTAGCCCCCCACGGATAGTCAACCTGTCAGCAGGTCTGCACTCCAACTGCCTGACCTCTGACTTCAACTCATTCTTCCACAAATTAATTTCCCAAATTGACAAATTAAAGTGCACAGTATGCTCAAGGTTACTAAATCACACTGGGATCTGGTAAATGTCAACCAGCAGTGAAAATAAAAGCGTTAATTTGGAAAATAAAAGAAGACTCTGAAAGCTAGAAATTTTGTAGCTCCTTCTTTGGGATGTGGTTTTTATATCAAAAGTGGCATTAAGCACACAAAGCAGTCTTAAATCTCGGCCTCTTTAAGAGGTGTAATTTTGTGGTATATTTAATTTGCAGAATAAAGGCGACTTTTACAAGCTGTTAGGTGGGACTTTTATGAGGCCAAGATCATGAAGCCATAATCCGTCTTTATTAGCAGGGTTTTTGAACACATGAAAAAAAAAAAAACACCCCATCTTCATAACTACAAAGACAGGTTTTCCTGAAGGAATGTCTGGCTGTATAGTGTAAGTAGATCTGTAATATTTCTCAACTCAAGAGCATCAGATTGAGAGATTATACCATTTTTACAATATTTACATAATATGAAAAACAGAAATTGCAGATTTTTTACCTACTTCTAAAATCAGTGTGTCTCTTAGGCAACATTCACACTGCAGTATTCTGGTCAGTGTTTTACTTTACAAATTTACTGTTTATGTTTCACGTTTGGCTTTAGTATGCAAGTCCAATGCAAAATAACTGACCAAAATACAGCCATGTGATAGTGGCTCCAATATATATTGAATCTTTTGACATAAACCTATACGGAATTCCATACAACTGCCCTAAACTATTATGTGATAGATTAGACATAATTTCTATAGTGAAAGCTGTATTTTTAATGGAACTATTTTGGAATACATACTGAAATACTGCAGTATAAACTTTATTCTGTGGGTCAGTACAATTACAGCATATTTTTGCATAATAGTAACAAAAAATAATTGTGAATCTCCGTATTTCCAGACCCACAATATTCACAGTTTCCATTGCTTAAGGGCATAAGAGCATATTTTTTTGGGGGGTTTATCTGTACTCTTTTGGGTGCATTCAACTTTTTGATTACTTTTTATCCCATTTTTTTCATGGCAAGATTAACATAAACAGCTATTAAGTGTTTTTTTTTATTTTACTTTTGTTCACTGTTGAAAATATTTTTTATTTCTTCATTCAATCATTTAATCATTTGTAAAAGACTGTGCAAAGTTTCTGTTTTGCAGGCTTTCATACATGTTAGTTGTACATCCACTCTGGTTGCCATACATGGCAGAGCCCCTTCCCTCGGTCTAACCACTTTACATGCCACGGTTGCTATTGATCATGGTGTATTCATGGTTAATTCGCTGGTGATCTGAGTTATCTGTCCCCTGCAGTTGTGTCAAGAGTAAGACCAGGCTGTGATCACCATCATGAACTTATCCATTGTCGAGCATTAATTGCTTCTTCATGACATACTGTATATGTTTGTTACGGAGCAATAATGGGTTGTAGTTGTAAAAAAGAAAAAAAAATGGTAAAGCAATATTTATTCCTAAAGTCTACAATGTCTTCAAATCTAGGTAGACCGTAAACATTAGATTATATATTAAATTGTTGATAAACTGCTCATACGCAGCAAAAGTACATCTGCTGTTTCATGTTGTTAGTTACCACTTTGTTTGGGCAGTTGCTCTGCACCGCATTGTGCCCCAATCTGGATTTGGTTATAATGTCTAGCCTTGCCTGGATAGTGTGAGGAACAGTTGTCAGATATATTGTTTGCCCCTGTCATTTTCCTTACAAATTGTGTTATTCTGATTTAGTTCTTTTGTATTGTGTTTTCTGTCACTCTGGAATCTGTAGTTCCACTGAGTCTAGTTTGTTTTCCAAATATTCTGGAATCTGTAATTCCACAGAGTTTAGTTCTTTTCTGTTTATGGATTTGGTTGACTGATCTTACCTTGGTTTTTTGCTTGTTTAATTTTAGATGACAGTTCAGCTTTGACTCTTCTCCTATCTCCTTATCTACCTATAAGTCATACATCTGTTATCTACTCTATTGCTGGATTATCTCCTCCTTCTATAATCCTTAGGGATAGTTCTCACGGGCAATAGGGGGCAGATTTTGGTGTGGAATCCACCACAAAATCCGCCCCCTCACAATAGAGTTCTATGATGACTGCTAGCGTTCGTTTTTCTGCTAGCGGTATGTTCGCGCTCGCGGAAAAAAGCGAGCTGCCATATCTTGAGGCGGACCGCGGCGCGTCCACGTCAAGACAATTCCTCCGGACTAGGCCCATTTGCGGCTTCCAACAGTCGCGTCTAGACGCGGCAGACGCATTTTGGTCCTGATTCTGATGCGGCTTCCCGCGTTAAAATCAGGACCAAAATACACGGTCACTAGCCCATATAAACTAGGTCTTAGGTCTCAGTTTCAATTTCTCTCATGTTTGCTTTCTGTAAGTATTGATATATGCTTTATTAACGCCTTGACAGTTTCAAATGTGTCCTCCTCAGGGTAAACTATAGTGTACTTTTCTCAGGAGGCTTTCAGAGAAGCTGCAAAAGTCACTTGGCTCTAGATCTGTATCCCCAGTAGATCTTCAATAAGTAACACTTATTGAAGTGGAGTTGCATATATATGTAGCTTCACCTCAAGCAGTGTGCCGGAGAACGTGTGCAGCTGCAGGGAGAGGAGAATGATTTCTTATTCTCCTGTCCCATTAAATTATGATGACTTTTGTTCATGATATCACTACCCCACCTTCCATCATCAATCAGAGAACAAACTTGCCAATTAACCCCTTAAATGCTGTTATTAATGCATGACACCAGGGCCGCCATCAGGAATTTTGGGGCCCCATACAGCCTAAGTTCCCTCTCCGCAGTGCCACACACCCGATGCCCCAACAATCCCCCTTCCCCCCCCCCCGTCCACCTTCTAACATCTTTCCACTGCCCCCTGTACCCATACCTCCCAACTTTTGAAGAACCAAAAGAGGGACAAAATCTGCGGCGCGCTTTGCGCGCTGCGGCAATTTAGCCCCACCCACCGTTATGTTGACTCCACCCATTCTCATTAATTTTTCATGTGCCCGCACACAGTATAATCCTCCTACAGTCATCCGTACATTATATGTACCCTTTCTTTCTTACTTTCTTATGGTAGAGTTGGAAGGGACCTCAAGGGCCATCGGGTCCAACCCCCTGCAAGTGCAGGTTTTCCTAAATCATCCCAGCTCTATCTCTCCCCCAGCTTCATATACACCCTTCATCTGCACCCAGTTTCATGTCTCCCACCCAATCTCTGCCCCCAGATTCATGTCCGCCCATCCATTTCTGCCCCCAGTTTCATGTTCCCCCCCTCCATCTCTGCCCCCAGTTTCATGTCCCCTCCATCTCTACCCCCAGATTCATGTCCCCTCCATCTCTGCCCCCATATTCATATCCCCTCCATCTCTGCCCCCATATTCATGTCCCCTCCATCTCTGCCCCCATATTCATGTCCCCTCCATCTCTGCCCCCAAATTCATGTCCCTCCATCTCTGCCCCCATTGTCATGCCGTCCTCTCCATCTCTGCCCCCATATTCATGTCCCCTCCATCTCTGCCCCTATATTCATGTCCCTCCATCTCTGCCCCCATTGTCATGCCGTCCTCTCCATCTCTGCCCCCATATTCATGTCCCCTCCATCTCTGCCCCATATTCATGTCCCTCCATCTCTGCCCCCATTGTCATGTCATCCTCTCCATCTCTGCCCCCATATTCATGTCCCCTCCATCTCTGCCCCCATTGTCATGTCGTCCTCTCCATCTCTGCCCCCATATTCATGTCCCCTCCATCTCTGCCCCCAGTGTCATGCCGTCCTCTCTCTGCCCCCAGTTTCACGTTCCACATTACACTGACTGACTTACCTTCTCCTTCGTTCCCTCGCAGCTCTCTGCGCGCCTCTCTCTCACTGGCGCACAGTTCTAGACACGATGTGACGTCATCACATCGCGTCTACAAGCCAGTAGCGGAGGCGGAGAAGCGAGGAGCTGACACAGGTCAGCTCCTCGCTTCAGCCGCATATGTGACAGCGAGAGAGGCGCGCAGCGGCGAAGCAAGGAGCTGACCTGTGTCAGCTCCTCGCTTCGCCGCCGGCTACTGGCTTGTAGACGCGATGGCTGAAGCGAGGAGCTGACCTGTGTCAGCTCCTCGCTTCGCTGCTGCCGCCGGCTGCTGGCTTTTAGACGCGATGTGATCACATCGCGTCTACAAGCCAGTAGCAGTGGCGGCGGCGAAGCGAGGAGCTGACACAGGTCAGCTCCTCGCTTCAGCTGCATATGTGTCAGGGAGAGAGGCGCGCAGCGGCGAAGCGAGAAGCTGACCTGTGTCAGCTCCTCGCTTCAGCCGCGTATGTCTTCAACTCAGATCTGCGTCCTCTGGATGCAGATCTGAGTTGAAATAGGACATACACAATGACTGCTACGGGCGCCAGGGGGCCGGCACACGGTGGCGGGCCAAAACCGGGCCCCCCCCATTTTTCAATTTGGCCGGGCCCCTGACGCCAGTACCAGTAGTACTGGCCTATCGGCGGCCCTGCATGACACACAACTGTTATCACCACATCTGTAACAATCTCTAAGACCAAATTAGTACATTATTTATTCTCCATGACAAAGGTCATGAAATTTAAAATTCAGATAGCAGAATTGATGTTTTCTGTTCATATCACCTCTCAAAAACAAAAAATAATAAAGACTGATCAAAAAGTAAAATACACAGTTCTCGTTAAGTTTTGTAGAAATAAAATTTAAAAAGTTATGAAAGCTGAAATGCAGAGAGGAATAAAATGTTACCAGTTTAAATTAAGGGCCCAGTGACAGCCGCGACCGCTTTTCTTAATAGGCCATTACCGGCTGGAGTTACTCCAGCTGATAACGGGCCTTATTTACTTACCGATCCTGGCAAAGGCCTACTTTTGTGACTCTCCCTGACGTTACATGACCGGGGCCTGCGTCCAGGGTGATGTGACGTCCCAGACGTCATTGAAGATGGCCGACACCACTGAAGACTGCAGCAGAGCCGGGGATAGGTAAGTAATATTGTTTTTTATGTTGGTACCCCCCTTCAGTCTCCGATTATTATACTCTGGGGTCTGAAAACACCCCAGAGTATAATAATTGTTCATGGTCCACAGTGTCCACAGTGGGGCATAATATTGTGTGTAGGGGCCACTATGGGATATAATACTGTATGCAGGGGACATTATGGGACATAATACCGTATGTAGAGGCCACTATGGGGCATAATACTGTGTGCATAATAGAGTACGCAGGAATGCGGGGGGGGGGGGGGTCGGTCAGGGGGGAGGGGTGAGCCATGTCAAACGTTCGCAACGGGGCCATGCCCAGCGCCGCGCCTCCCATGAGGCGACCTGAAGCGACCGCTTCAGGCGGCGCTATTATGCTAGGGCCCCGGGGAGGGCGGCATTTATGCTTACCAAAGCCAGTCCAGGACAAGCTGTCCTGGACTGGCTTAGCACCGAGCTGGAGCTGAGCTGGAGCAGCGGCCTCCCCTCATGCTCAGGCAGAGAGCAGGTCCTCTCCCTGCCTGCTAACGCTGATAAACCACGCCCCCTTCGCTCCGCCCCGCCCCCTCTGCCCCCTCCTCGGGGGGGCGGCTTTCTGTCGTCTGCCTCGGGCGACGAAAAATGCAGGTTCACCCTGGCCACACCATTCCTAGTTACGCCACTGATTTTCACTAACACAACCTCCTGGGAAGCCTGATCAGTGACCATGAGCCTACCATCTTCTTCTTAGGCCCCTTGCAGACAACCATGTATATTTTGTGATCCGGACTGTGTGTCATCAGTGTGTCCTCTGCGTATTTCCACAAAAACATACAGTACTGCAGATCTACAAATACGGATGACACAGTGAAGCAAAAGAAACCATGTGGGTAGCTAGGTAACTGTTCTGCAATTACGGATGACACACAGAATTACATCTGTGTGTCGCCCATGGTTTTTACTCTTTTTACTCTCCCATAGGCTTCTATGGGTGAGTTCATGCCGCAAACACTGAGCAGAATAGGAACTGCTGAGTTTTGCAATATGGACTCTCGGCCCACACACAGATCTGTGGAATACACAGTAGTGTGCTTGGGCCCAAAGGAAATGAATGGGTCAGTAGACTATCCAGGAAAAACACGGACAGCACACTGAAATAGTTCACAGTCGTATGCAAAAGGTCTTAGGTCTTGATCTGGCGGGATTAATTAGTCATGGTTGTCAGTCTATGCAGATGCACAGACTGACAGCTGCTATATACTCCAATACTGTATGTATAAAGTATTTGAAAGTATAATTCTGAACCAACAATCAGGAGATCATTAATACAAAAAAAAGTAAAAAAAAAATTGAACTGTTAAACAAATTTTATAAACACAACAATTGTCCTTTATCACATACTAGCTGGTACCCGCGATTTCGTCTGCGGGTTGGCAGTGGGGCTGAACCGCTTATATTTCTTGTCCCCCTATCTGTGCCCCCAGTCTAGTTCATCTGGCCCCAGTATCTTGTCCCCCCATCTCTGCCCCCAGTCTCATGTCCCCTCCATCTTTGCCCCCAGTTTCTCCCCCCCATCTCTGCCCCCCAGTCTCATGTCCCCCCATCTCTGCCCACAGATTCATGTCCCCCCATCTCTGCCCTCAGATTCATGTCCCCCCATCTCTGCCCCCCAGTCTCATGTCCCCCCATTTCTGCCCCAGTTTCTCCCCCCCATCTCTGCCCCCCAGTCTCATGTCCCCCCATCTCTGCCCCAGTTTCTTACCTCCCATCTCTGCCCCCAGTCTCATGTCCCCCCATCTGTGTCCCCAGCTTCATAGCCCCCTCCCCCACCTACATCGGCCCCCGTGTAGTAGCACTCACCTTTGCCTATGTCCTCCACTGCTCTCGCTGCTGGCTAAGTGTAGACAGTTCTGTGTCGTTTATGTAGCAGAGCAGGCCTGGCATCATAGCAACCAGCAAGCCAGAGCTTCATATAGGACACAGGCAGCCGGCTGTATGCAGGGAGGAGACACAGGAGAGGAGGAGACACAGGCCGAGGTGAGTGCTACTACACGGGGGCCGATGTAGGAGGGGAACTGAAGCTGGGGACCTGGGGACACCCCCTTCCCCTGGGACACCCCCTCCCCACCCCCCGGGACACCCCCGTCTCTCGGGACACCCCCTCCCCCCGCTGCACTCACCTGTATGTGTGGGGTGCAGCAGCCTCCTCCGCGATGTGTTTAGGCAGCCTGGCATAGCTGCAGCTCCGGGACCCTGTGGGCGGCCGCCATCTTCCTCACTGTGTCCCTGGTGAATCGGCACGCCCACATGCAGCCCTCAACCTATGGTGCTGCAGCCCTGGCTCTATAGCCCGCCCACAGCCTGCCATGCACCAATAGGAGGAGCGTGGACAGACCAGCGCTGGCAGAATGCCAGCTTCTATAGCCGAGGCTGAGGGGTCTTTGGAGGGTGACGGTGGCGATTTGGGGTGAGTGACCCACATTTAAAGTAGCCTATTCGTCTTTCGTGGGAAATATATGTGTGTGTGTAAAATTTCACCAAAATCCGTTCAGCCGTTTGGCTGTGATTGAGGAACAAACATCCGAACATCCAAACACACAAACCCACAAACTCACAAACATTCACCTTTATAATATTAATAGGATATGTATAAATGGCTTCATTATGTAAAAAAATACATATGTGGTCTCACTGCATCCATAACAAACCATGCCATAAAACTAAGGCATCCCCATCTTCCCTCACAAAAAATGGAATAAATAGTGATCAAGTCTTTGTATCCCAAAATAAAAAGTGTATCATTTCCTTCATAGTTACATAGTTACATAGTAGATGAGGTTGGATAAAGCCATGAGTCCATCAAGTCCAACCTATGACCCTACAATCCCCTACAGTGTTAATCCAGGGGAAGGCAAAAAACCCCATGAGACTCATGCCAATTGCCCTATTTCAGGGGAAAAAATTCCTTCCCGACTCCAAATCTGGCAGTCAGTATAAAACCCTGGATCAACGTGTCCTTAAAATCTAGAGACCATAACCTGTTAGATTTTTCTCTTCAAGAAAGGCATCCAAGCCCTCTTTGAACTTGTTTAATGAATCCGCCATCACCACTTCCTGGGTTCTTTGTATTGTCCCTTCATGTATTTGTACATTGTTATTAGATCTCCCCGTAGACGTCTTTTCTCTAAACTGAATAACCCCAAGTTTGTTAATCTATCGTTGTACTCCAGTCCACCCATTCCCCTAATCATTTTGGTTGCCCGTCTTTGTACTTTTTCAAGTTCACTTATGTCTTTCTTGTATATCGGGGCCCAAAATTGCGCACAATATTCTAAGTGTGGCCGTACCAGTGATTTGTATAGAGGCATAACTATGTCCTGGTCATGAGAATCTAGACCTCTTTTGATGCATCCCCTAATTTTATTTGCCTTGGCAGCAGCTGCCTGACACTGGTCACTATAGGTAAGCTTGCTGTCCACCAAAATCCCTAAGTCTTTTTCATTGACAGTCTTACCCAGTAATTTACTATTAAGTACATAATGATACATTTTATTACGTCGACCAAAGTGCATTACTTTACATTTGTCAACATTAAACTTCATTTGCCAAGTCTCCGCCCATGCTTCC
Source organism: Leptodactylus fuscus (assembly GCF_031893055.1). Lineage (NCBI taxonomy): Eukaryota > Metazoa > Chordata > Amphibia > Anura > Leptodactylidae > Leptodactylus > Leptodactylus fuscus. The sequence continues at coordinate 71,412,317 of NC_134267.1, read as the reverse complement.
AGTGTCCTTAGATCCCCTTGTAATATTCTACTATCCTCTTCATTATTGATTACCCTACAAAGTTTAGTATCATCTGCAAATATAGACACCCTGCTTTGTAAACCCTCTACCAGGTCATTAATAAAGATATTAAACAAGAGAAGACCTAATACTGACCCCTGTGGCACCCCACTGGTGACTGTGGCCCAGTCTGAATATTTACCATTAACAAGTACCCTCTGTTTCCTATCAGTGAGCCAGTTGCTAACCCAAATGCATATGTTTTCCTCCACTCCCAACAATCTCATTTTGCATACCAACCGTTTATGTGGAACAGTATCAAAAGCCTTTGAAAAGTCCAGGTACACCACGTCTACTGCATTACCCATGTCCAGTCTTGAACTTACCTCCTCATAGAAGCTGATCAGATTAGTCTGACAGGACCTATTCCTCATAAACCCATGATGATTGGGTGTTATAAGATTATTTACATTGAGATACTCCAGGATAGCATCTCTTAGAAAGCCCTCAAATAGCTTTCCCACCACAGAAGTTAAACTTACTGGCCTATAGTTTCCAGGTTCCCTTTTACACCCTTTTACACCCCTTTTTGAAAATTGGCACCACATTTGCTATTCACCAATCCTGTGGAACAAAAAGCAAGTCCTCAACCAGCAAAATAGACAGAAAAATATAAATGTTATGTCTCTCAGAAAAAGGCAACACAAGTAGAGATGAGCGAGTACTGTTCGGATAAGCCGATCTGAACAGCACGCTCGCATAGAAATGAATGGACGTAGCCGGCACGCGGGGGGTTAAGCGGCCGGCCGCTGTCAAAGCGGAAGTACCAGGTGCATCCATTCATTTCTATGGAGTGTGTTGTTCGGATCGGCTGATCCGAACAGTACTCGCTCATCTCTAAACACAAGCAATTGATTTTTTTTTTTTTTTTTACCAAAATTAGGGTTTGTTCTGCAAAATTAGTAAAACATACAAAAAAATATCATATATTAGCTATCATAATAATTATACAGACCTATATAATAATGATAACATGGTTCTTATGCTGTATGGTAAATGGCAAAAAAATTTAAAATGTTAAAAAGCAATTCTATAATGTAATTTTATTAAGAAAGGTATTTATTAAGAAAGGTGTATCTATTTTATATAGACCATGCAATGCTATAATAATGCCTGTAATAATAGTGCACGGCTGCTTTAAAACAGAAGGTGTGTGATATGAATAGTGAAGAAGCTCCACACAGTATAATATGTTCAACAATGGCCCCACACAGTATATTATGCTCCACAGTGGCCCCCACACAGTATAATATGCTCCACAAGTCGCCCCCACACAGTATAACATACTCCACAATGGTCCCACACAGTATTATATGCTCCCCCAATGTAACGCACTGTATAATATGCTCTATAGTATCTTTCACAGTATATTGCTCCACAGTGACTCCATACAGTATAATGCTCCACAGAGTCTTCACACAGTAAATGCTCCACAGTGGCCCCACACAATATAATATGCTCCCCAGAGGTGCCCCTCCCCCTTCCTGTATAATGTTCTACAGTGGCCCCACATAGTATATTATACTCCCCAGAGCCTTAAGCCATTTCAGCCAAACCCCTTGAAATGTGTTATGACAAATGTTCCTGAGGTTTGCCCGTTCATTTTAGTGCTATTTTTATACTACGTGGTCACCCCAGAGCCTAGAGTATAATAATCGGAGGCCCAGGGCAAGTGAGACAAAATAACAAACAGTTATACTCACCTTACCTTACCTCCACTCCGCTATCTCCGCTTCCTCTCCAGATCTATGGCTGATGTCATGCATTCCGGACTTCACGGCTGAGGCCTTTGATTGAACTTCAGGTGGTCACATGGGGCTTAGGTGATGTCTTTTACAGGCCAGAAATAGCCATAAGATAATGTATTTTATTTTTAAAGACCTCCCCTGGACAGGTTTCTATTTCAAAGGGGCCCTGTACCACATGATGCCGGGCCCCTTTCCGTTATCAGTATGGCTGGACATGACCGGAGTCATCAGGTTCCAGATCCTAGGGGGCCTCATTGGGAACAGTGGCCCAGTAGCAATTCTCTCTTCCATCCCTCAATGCCACCCTGAGAACCAGACACCTTCCTATATGTACCTCTGTTAACCTGTGCACAGTGACTTCGTTACTTGCTAAATAATATGTCTACTCCAGCATAAGACTCTACGATGATCATAAACTGCATCAAATCTGACTTTACTGACTTTTTTTAATGACTCTTTGGTTGGTGTTGTGATCTTGCTCTGACTGCAGATACAGATACAGTAGTGATATGAAAAAGGGTATCTCTGGCTGGGCCTAAGTGACCACTTTCATGTTACCCTATATAGTACTTGGGAGCTGAGGTTCTGGTGCTGTATCACCTGACTACTGACCAGTTGGACTTCGTGCCTGGTCTGTAATATCCCTGTCATCAGGATCTCCTCCTCTAAGGTGTCTGTCTCTGCCACCAATTCCTCATCACAAAACTTCTTATGGATGTTTGGACAGTCCCTGTGTGGGTGGCCTATCTGGTCACATGGATTACAGCGGATGTTCTGGCAGTTTGCATTCACATGGCCAACCTTCCTGCAATTTACCACTGTCCATACACTCACCACATGACCAGCACTGACTTACCACATTTGAAGCACTTTCTGGGTTGACCAGGATAGAAGCAGGCATCTTTTTTCTCTGCCAATTAAGAAGGCGTTTGTCAGATGTGAAGTCTCTCTCCTGGTGCACCCACAGTTTATTGTCCCCCTCCAACTGCCACTGTTTCAGTTCTATTCTGCCTTTGTATTATTGCTTGATTCTCTCTAAGTAATCCTATAACTACTGTTCCGTTTTCAATTCTGACTTGTGCTGCTTATAACCTAACTGAAATGATAGGTATGAGATGTAGTTTGATAGAACACAAATATGTGTGTACAGTATTTCCACCGTTACACCAACTGAAGGCTGAGATCATGAGCACAAGCTTATATACAGTAGTTTATATAACATCAGCACTGTAAGGTTCACTTACCAATGTCTATTGGCTGAGACTGTCAAATGTTGCTATCAAGTAATCTGTAAGTCACTGCACTCATAACATTGACTGTTCTGTATTTCCTCATCTAACATGTTGTGGTTGCCATTTTCTTGTTGCTCAGCCATTTTTGTTCATCTAATGCAAATTGCCATTTGTTCAGTTGCATTAAAAATTGAACAATTTGGAATATTCAGAACGAACCTGGCCCGTTATGGACCTATTCGCCCATCTCTGTTCCCAACCAGATCACCAGTCACTATAATGAAACTCTTAAAAATGCATTCTGTATTCTGCACTCTACTGAAACGACTCTCACAAAAGTTTCCAATGATCTTCTGACAGGTAAATCTAGAGTCAGCTATTCAATACATTAAATTCAATTAGCATAATAATTGAAATCTTGAGATAGACCTGGAAGAATGCATCATATAGTGGGGGAATGGTCACATGGTTATGACCATGGTTATTACAGAGGAAGTAATCATGTAAAATGATAAAACCCTCAGTGTCTTAATACATGCAGAAATGCAACATCGTAGCCTATAATAAGTAAATGGAAGGGGATGATCTATCTAACAAGTCCTGAAGCCATATAGTGCCATATAGTGCTATTATACAAATAAAAGTGTGGTACAAAAAAACCAGGACAGGAACATTCCTTTAATATCAGGAGGAAATGATCAGGAAACTGATATTTAGGGACCAGGAAGGACTGGGCTCCAGTACTCCTGGAACTAAAGGTGCCTGTATTGTACCAGGACAACACTTTCCAAGTGAAGTCCCACAATGTGGAAAGAGATGGAAGACCCAAAGAAGGTTTAGAGTGTGTTCCAATAGGGGAATAAGGAAACACATTTATCATTGTGACACCTCCCCGAAAAACTTGGCCTGTAAAGGAAGGATTGCTTCAGACTGTACAACACATCCATGGATTATTAATTTTATAATCTATTTTCCATGGTATATCATCTATGCAGAGTATATACCGCGATATACTCTGCACAGATTTATCTTCCAACCTCTGTTATGCATCAATTTCTGAAAAATAAATTAATGTAATACCCGTGGGGTCCAAATGTTCACTATAACCCTTGATAAATTTCCGAGAAGTGTAGTTTCCAAAATGGGCTCATATGTTGGGAGTTTTCACTGTTCACTCTGCAAATGGAACATGGTGCTTGAAAGCTATTACACAAATACATAAGCAAAATCTATAAAAAATGTTGAGCTAAAATTATTGCTCACTATGCCTCTTGATAAATTAGTTGAGGGGTCTGATTCCCAAAATGGGGTCATTTTTGGGGGGTTCCACTGTACTGGCACTTCAGGGGCTCTACAAATGCAACATGGTGCCTGAAACCGATTCAAGCAAAACATGCTGTCTTAAATTCCAATAGCGCTCCTTCCCTTTGGTGCCCACACATCAGTTTTCATCGACATGTGGGTAATTCCATGCTCAAAGAAAATTTCATAACAGATTGTGGAAAGTGTTTTCTCCTTTAACCTCTTGTGAATGTGCAAATTCTAGGGCTAAATGAATGAAGTAGTAACAGAAATTGAAATGTGTAAATTTCACCTACACTTTGTTTTAATTCCTGTGAAATGCTGAAAGTGTTAAGAAATTTCCTAAATGTTGCTTTGACTGAGTGCAGTTTTGAAAAAGGGGTGATTTATGGGGGTTTATATTAGATAGGCCCCTTCAGAACAGATGTTCCCTTGAAATATGGGTTTTGAAAATATTCTTTAAAACTTAGAAAATTGCTGTTTGATTTGTGTGGCTATGTCTACATCTGCACCGGACTTTTGTTTTAGAGCACTGGTGGACCCTATTGACTATATTGGGGTCTGCGGGTGTCTGTCAGTTGTTCGCCATTTCAAAACTGAAACCAGCAGAAAGTCCTCTATGCAGAGGTTACCAGGTTAAGATGTGGCAAGTGGGCTTACAATTACAGTTTGATCGAAATATAAAGCACCAAAGTCCGAATTTTCATTTATCCCTACATGCAGTAGGTATTTTCAGTACTGCTAGCAGAGTGCTGTTGCAACCTTTTGGATTTGTAATGGGCCGTAGGTCTAAACAAACCAAGGGAATGGTTACCTATATAAGAAAAGGCAGACTTCAATTTGGAGGATTTCAGGAAAATTGGAATAAAGACATAAGAAACAAGTTGGCTAACAGATCCCTGAAAGTTGTCAAGGATAAAACCAGAGATGGAAATCAAGTTGGGGAATAGGGAGCCCCCACCCTTTTTTGATTGGGCATTGGCAGTAAGGGATGGGGCAAGAAAAGGAATGCTGGTAAGTGTTAGAATTATATAACACTGCTATATCTAGAAGGGACTTGAGACAATAAACAAGGATATGAGATTGGTGTGTTACCTAGGTAGGATACAAATGCAGGAAACAATTTCCCCACAGCTATCAACCATGCTGTGTAAACACTGTATTATATGTTAAGCTGTGTTCACGCAGAGGAATATGCCACGGATTTGGGGCAAATTTTGCCCCCGAATCCGGTGCAGATTCCTCCCAAAATCCATCTCTCATTGTTTTCAATGGGAGGTAGAGATCACAGCAGGGTGCGGAAATAAGAAGCATTCTGCTCGATCTTGCTGTGGATTAAACGGCTTATTCAGCCACAGGGTCCGCAGCTCGAAACTCCCTCCTGATTAGGCCCATTCATCCAGGCCTAATCAGGAACGGGATGCCATGAAGTAATGCCAATGCAGTGCATTGGCATCCTGTCGCGGCTAGATCGCAGCAAAAATGCCAGCGGCGGAAAATGAAGAGGAATTTCTCTTCATTTTCCGCTGTGTGAACATACCCTTAAGGTAATGCAGATGTCCCAGATGAGTCATCACAATACTTGTGTGAAGAGCTGCGTAGGGCATATGGAGGGCTGGTAAACAGTCTGCATCTTAGTCTTTGCGATGTCTTCTCTTTTTCTGCCAGCCTGTCCACCATCAGTGTTTTCTAGCCTGTGTTATGTCTATCAAAGACAGAAGCATAGAAGCATACATGTGACCTGGCAAATGCTAGGGTCAAAATAATATATCTGAGTCATGGTACGGGCACAGTGGCGTAACTAGGAATGGCGGGGCCCTGTGGTGAACCTTTGACATGGGACCGACACCGAAGACCCCGACCAGCACCACCACCCCCGCATTCCTGCACGCACTATTATGCCCCATAGTTGCCCCTGCACACAACATTATACCCCATAGTGGCCCCTTCACTCAGTATTATGCCCTATAGTGGCCCCATCACCCAGTTTTATGCCCCATAGTGGCCCCATCACCCAGTATTATGCTCCATTGTGGACACCCATTAACAATTATAATAATCGGAGACCGAGAGGGGGATACAAACATAAAAACTGTTACTTACCTATCCCTGCACTCCCCGCTGTCGGCTATTTTCAATTACATCAGGGATGTCATGTGACCGGGGCCCTGCGTCACGACGCATAAGGACGCAGGCCCCGGTCATGTGACGTCTGAGACGTCCCACAAGTAGGCCACAAAGCCTTCGCGAAACGTGGAGAGGTAAGTAACACTGGTTGTTATGTTCGCTTACCTCTCCCGGGCTTCTGATCATTATACTCGGGGTCTGAAAAGACCCCTGAGCATAATAATGATGTTTGCCCAGCCCCTGCCTGGATCAGTAAGTAAGTAGGGCCCGTTGGGAACGGCCTGTTAAAAAAAAAAAAAAAAACGCAGTGATAGCGGCTGTCACTGGGTCCCCTAATGTCCCGGGGCCTGTGGCAGCTGCCTCCACTGCTTCCCCAGTAGTTACTCCACTGTACAGGCATATATGTGATTCTATATAAAGCACTGTATTAACAATTGAGCTTTTTCATTTTAGTTAGTGTTGGACTAAATGTTACATTTCTCTTTATGGTATCTGGCTAGACATATAGACATAAGAGAGAATGGCAATGGATATTTGAAGAATGTTTTCTGCTTACAGGATGCATTACAAAGATTTGGTGTTCAAAAGTCTAGAAGCACCAGTACATGAACTTGAAAGTAATGGACTGAGTCAATGGCTACCTGGGTACAGACAGCATGGCCAGTCCTGAAAGTGGATATCATATACGGGCCATATATAATTTTTTAACGGATCCTTACTTATCTATTAATTAGGGCAGTAGAAGATCATATACAGGACTGGTAAGTGGTGGAGGTAAAGCAGGGCAGTTGAGCGAGCCCTACATTTTGTGGTGGGATTGAGGCACTTCACACACAAGGAGGCAATATGTATGGGCCACAGAAAGATAACCATGATCTTCACTGCAGGGTTTCTCATCTGTGGAGGGGCACAAGGCTGCTCACAGGGAGTCAGTAGAGGTGTTTGTTACCTCTGGCTCCTAGTCCATGGGAAGCCCTGGTCCGTCAAGTGAGGAGTTGCAATCAGTCGGGTTCAATACTATTTAGTATAGTTGCATATTCTGGATAAATGGGGGTTTAACATGTGCACTCCTTAATCCTATGTTAGAAACAAGCCTAGGGCTATGGTGACGCAGGGAGGGATTGCTATCCCACCAAGATTTACAGTAGCAGGATTGTGGAAGAGATTAAACAAAGTTCATCTACAAGCTGTGACTAAAACTCACAGCACAGAGTGACCCACAGCATGTCAGTTATCACTACGGTTTCCACACACGGCTTTCAACTTTTCCATTGCAAAGGATAAACCTGTAGATGACCCATAGTGGTTCCTGCAGTGAACCAGATCAAAATCCCCCTGATTTCTGGTAGGTTTTTTTTGTGTTGGCTTGCAGAGGAACATGGTGCTGAACTTCCCTGATGGAAATACTGCGGTTTGCTCTCTTTAGCTTTCAGCCAAATTCACAGTCTTTTTGTGACGGCTGTTGATGCATTTGATAAGCAAAAGCTAGTAATGGATGAAAAAAGATAAACATATAAGTCTAGGGCTACACGTCAACTTTAGTCACAAACATTACTCAACTTGTTGCAATCAGAGCACACTAACATTACTGAAGGAGTCGCAGGACAACCTAGAAATCTTTCGGCATGTGACATGAGTCATGGCCAAAGTTGGTGTGTAACCCTAACCTAAAGGAAAGTCTGAAATGTCTATTATGTTTGGCTTTAAAAACTACATCAAGAATGGGTGTAATCTCAGTCCTATATAAGTGAAAAAATACCACATTGTAGGCATCATTTTCCAAAGGTAGTCAATAGGTTATGTGGTATTTTAGCTGTAACTCACCATTGCAGTGTAGAAGTCTTCGGGGTGTACGATCCACGCTTTGGGACTTATCAAAGCCTTGGTAAATACAATGAGGAATAGGAAGGATACGTTTTCATTGCCCGGCTTCAATAAAATATAACTTTTATTCCATGATAAGCGTTAAAAACAGAAAAATAGAGTTGGTGTACAAAGGTAGAAAAACATGGTGAAAATAGTAGTTAAAAACCGCCACTGACGCCTTTCAGGATAGTTGAGCCCTTAATCATAGCAAAAAATACTTAATATAATACTTAATAATTTTTTGCAATGCTATGATTAAGGGATCAACTATCTTGAAACGCGTCAGTTGCGTTTTTTAACTACTATTTTCACCATGTTTTTCTACATTTGTACACCGTCTCTATTTTTCTGTTTTTAACTCTTGTCATGGAATAAAAGTTGTATTTTATTGAAGCCAGGCAGTGAAAACGTATCCTTCCTATTCCTCATTGTAGTCAATAGCTTAATTATGTAACGGAACACATTGAAGGTATATTTTGGGGAATACTGCAGATTTATACTTCCAAAAGAAGCGAAAAGAAGCTCTGAATGGAGCCTTATTTGTTATTTGCAGATTTTTTTAGCTACTTTGTATTTGCTAAAAACAAATAAGTAAATAAACAAGTACAATCACATAACGTTTAAGATCAAGAATCTTTTCAAGTGAGATAGATAGATAGATAGATAGATAGATAGATAGATAGATAGATATTAGTATTTTGCATGTATGTAATGTTTACCATTGAAATTCAGACAGTATTTTACTTTAACTTCTACAAAAGTCCCCTTGTTCTGTCGTGATGCTAGCCCATCATCTGGCACCTTCATTGCCCATCTGGCATGATTTCTGTAGCCAAATGTTCTCTCTGCTTTCGGTATCACAATTCTTTGAGACTTTGTTAGACAAAACATCCTAGCAACTCTCACATTTTCCAGACAAAATGCCACAGTCATGTAGTGCCAAGTGCATACGGTTCCACCGAGGTGAAGGGAAGGGTTATCTAGCAATTACTGACCATTGTTTTCAAGAGTCTGGGCTTGCCTGGCCTTAAGTGTTTTAACATAATTTTATTTGGAGACCTTGAGTTGAACTCAAACCAACGGTCCCAATTGTTAAAGGCCAATATATTATCCAGAAAACCACCAAGCCTACTGGATCATTTTAATGCTAAAGGAAACACACATTAGGCGACTCCAGGATCATTGCCAACAAGAATACAGTGTATGTTCAGCACTGGGCAGGGTAGCAAGTCACAATGTTATTCAATGAGAATTAAAAGTGGAAACAATGTGCTGATACTTACCAGTATTTTATCTTTGGCAGACTGACAACTCAGCAACATTTCACAATGACTTATAACTCTTTTGTCATATGTACTTTATATATATATATATATATATATATATATATATATATATATATATATTGTATATGCGACCTACTAGTCATGTCTAATTATGTATATTTATCAAAAAAAATTGAGTACAGCAACACAGACTTGATACACAGACATGAATATATATAGCATATATACACTTAACAATATGATTCAGTTAGACGTTATCTACTAATTTGGGGCATAAAAATTGCCTATCCTCTGTTGAAACTGGTAAAACTGGAAACTGCCCCAGGAAATGACATAAGCATAAAAAATATATGTTGGGAGCTTGAAGGAGGTTTCCAGGACCTTAGAATAGGTCATCAATTAAAAATCGGCAGGGTTCCAACACTCAGGCTCCTAGCTAATCAGCTGTGTGACGAGGCCTAGTGTTCATTTGAGCACTGTAGCCTCTTCAGTACTAACCAAACACAGCACCATATGTTTGTTCAGTGGCTTTGCTTGGTATCGCATCTCAGTCCATTCACGTGAATGGGATTGAGCTGCATTCAAGCTATGTAACTGATGAACATGACTTCACACGGCCTGTGAAGGGAAAGTGGTACATGGGGAGCATTGGTCACACTTCAAGCAGCTGATCTGAGGGGATCCCAGATGTTAGACCCCCCACAGATCTTCACTCAAACTCTTTGTATCCCAACAAGTCTGTATTTTGTAAGTGTTGAAAAGGACGAGTATTCCAACCAGTATACTTCTTGATTGTCAGCACTCCCTTCTTCCTCCAAGATGGAAGATGCAAGTCAGAACTCAAAGAATGCCAGTGGAATTCACTTTAGAGAGAACAAAGTATCTGGTGAAATTTGCGAGAGTAGTCTTTTCCAAGAATAATCGTAGACTTGCATAGTGTGATATTCTGTAAAACATAGAGGTAAGTTCCACAGTTGAATTAATAAGCAGAAGAAAGTCAGTTATTGTATGAGGTTTTTCAATAAGAAAATAGTTTATTTGAAGTGCTGGTCCAACAATGCACCAATGGGTCCATTAGGCATGCAGAGTGATATTCTTAAAGATGGGCTAATCCCAGGCCTCCTGCTTTTGTATGTTTGTTCATAATAGTGTAGGCCACTCTAGGTCTTTTGCCCATACGAACAATCTAAGATGAGCAGTGGGTTTCTGGAAGAATAAGTTAGGCAGTGGTATAGTCACCATTCTGAACATGTACTGTATAAGAGCATCTTATAAGTTGCTATGCGGCCAAACCACGATGATATATGCTTAAAGTGATCCATAAGTTCTTTTGAAGTATTTTCTAATTTAAAAATAATATATAATTAAGATGATAAAGAAGGTTAGCAGGATAATTTAGATTAATACCTAGATATGTGACTTGAGTATCTTTAAAATCTAATCTATAGGATAGCTTCAATGAAGTAAGTCATTCTAATGGGACAATCCAGGATTTGGTCGAATTTATTTTATAATTGGAAAGCTTGCTGAAGTCATGCATTAATTTAATTATAGCAGGTAATGATTTATTTGGTTAAGTTGATATCAATATTATGTCATCTGTGTCATTTCATGTTCTGTGTGACAAAAGTGTACTCCTATCAACTGCTCATTAAGGCTAAGGCTACACATTTTGGAAACATAACCTTTTTGTTGCAGATTTTGTTGCATTTTTTAAGCCAAAGTCAAGAAGGGAATGGGAAATGTGTAGAGAGCTCTTATATTTCTACCTTTCGCTCAAACGACTCCTGGCGTTGACTCAAAAAACCACAACAAAATCTGCAACAAACAAAGATACATTTCTGCAACATGGGACCTTGTCTAAGTCTTCAACTTCCATTAGGGGTTCTATTGATTAAAATATGAAGGTTGAGCAGGATTCGATCCTCTGCCACATTGTATAATCATTCATAGTAATCTTTAAAAGCATTAACAAGCTCAATCAAAGACAGAACATGTTTGATTGTAAAAGAATGAGTAATGTAAAGTATTCAAGATTTAAGGATTTGGTGTTTCAAATGTCTAGCCAATAACTTTCCAATATTTGTAAGTATTTTAAGCTTTTTAAGAGCTTGATCATATTTAAATAGTAACAAATTACGTTAATGAACCCTTCTTTTGCGTAAGGCATTGGTAAAATAAAAGAAATAGTAGTTTTTATTTGTAGTTTCTAATGATTGAATTTTCTGCCATGGAGGTTGCAATATTACATTCTCATTTTTATTTTAATAATTAGGGACTAAATTTGCATTACGGCGGAAAAGTCTTTTACGGCTTCTGAAATAATAATATAAATAGGAGACTGGTCCAAGCATTGTATCACTATATATATATATATATATATATATATATATATATATACAGTATATTGTATCCAATAAAGTGTGTCATAGAATAGAAGGTATAGAAGGCCCCTCCACCTGACCCATCTATCAAAGTTAACGGAACCCCACTTTCGCCAGTCCCACAGGCACAATGTCTTGGGGTTGCCCTGGACTCCGACCTATCCTTCAAGTCACACGTTCAAACCTTCAACACCTCCTGCCACCTCCAGCTCAAGAACATCCATTGAATCCGCTCCTTCCTCACCCCTGAAACCACCAAGATGCTCGTCCAGGCCCTCATAATCTCCCGCTTAGATTACTGCAACACCCTTCTCCATGGACTCCCAGCAAACACCCTCGCCCCCCTCCAGTCCACCTTAAACTGCGCTGCTTGTTTAATTCACCTCACCCCCCAATCTTCATTGGCTGCTCCCCTCTGCCTGTCCCTCCACTGGCTACCTATAGCCCAGAATTGAGTTCAAGCTACTAACGTTAACATACAAAACCATCCACAACCTGTCCCCTCCATATATCTCTGAACTAATCTCCCGCTACCTGCCCACATGTAACCTCAGATCCTCCAATGACCTCCTACTCCACTCTGCTCTCATCCGCTCCTCACACAACCGCCTCCAAGATTTCTCCCGTGCATCTCCCATACTCTGGAACTCTTTACCAAGACACATAAGACTGACCCCGACAATCACAGAATTCAAGTAGGCCCTGAAGACTCATCTATTCAGGAAGGCCTACAACCTCCAATAACAATATCACCACACCACCATCTGAACAGCCTCCCCCCTCTCCCTCTGTCTCTACCCCCTTCCCTCATAGATTGTAAGCCCTCGCGGGCAGGGCCCTCTACCCCACTGTGCCAGTCGGTCACCGTTAGTATTATATCTACCTGTATATTTTGTGTATTGTATGTAACCCCCAAATGTAAAGCACCATGGAATTAATGGTGCTATATAAATAAACAATAATAATAATAATAATAATAATAATAGTATAGTCACATTCTGTGGAATATTGTAGTCTGCAAATATAATATATTGAATTAGAGGAGAATGTAGAAGATCTGTGTGGTGTTCTAGCAGATGTGCCATATCTCTGCGGATTTATAGAGTTAAAATCATCACAAAGCACCAAAGCTTTACTTTTCTTTACTTTTGTCTAAGTGCTTAAGCAGTTTACAAAGAAAAAGCTCTCGTCGATAGGTGGCAGTGTAAAGGTTCACTATAGTATATGTTTTGTAGTTAACAGTACACGTGTCTATGATATATCTGCTACTAAGGTCAATGATACTTGTGTGTACGGCAACAGTGAGAGACAATTTAAAGGCTATGAGAATGTCTTGGTTTTTTCTGAGAATGTGAAGTGAATAATAGTAGGGAACAGGCTCAGACTGGAGTGTCTAGGGCCCACCAGTGGAATTTTTTCTAGGGGCCCACTGCCAGGACCCTGCAGATCAGCGGCGGTACCAAGACACGACGACTAATGGTAATATCATGTCGGGATCCATGCTGCTCACCCAATATACCATGTGTACTACCTAAATGTACTGCTACACCTTGTGTGGCAAGTGAACAGCATGGTTCCTATAAATGCTACTATTACCTGTAGCTGCTCGGTCCTGGAAAAGGCTGATCTGCAGAGGTCCTCGCTGTTGTATCATCACAGATGAAAAATTGATGGCTTATCCTAAAGACAGACCATCAATATTAGATGGATGAATAAATCCTTTAAGGCTAGTTCACACGGAGATACATGAACTCCACGTGTGAACATTCCGTTGCAGATGCCAGGCATCCCGTTGTGGCATTCCGCTCCGGATTAGGCCCAAATGAATGGGCCGAGCCTCGTGACGCGGATGCTGACACTGACTCAGCCGTGGAATCCGCGGCAAGGTAGGGCAGCTCGCTTCTTTTTTCCGCTACTAGCTAGCGGAAAAAAGAAGCGAGCAGCTCCCATTGAAGTCATTGGGAGCAATTTTTGGCAACGGATTTTGAGACGGATTCTGCCTCAAAATCCGCTGCCAACTTCCCCGTGAGAACGAGCCCTTAAAGTGGTTGTCCAGGAATTGGAGCAACTCATGTCCCGGGCGGGAAGTGTAAAATCAAAAACAAATAAATAAAAAAGAGTACTCATCTGTCCTCGTCGCTCCGTTGTGCGCTGCCAGTGTCCATTCAGTCTCGTGCTGGCGCCTCCATGCTGGGAGTCCTGCACCTCATGTGATCGCTGAGACTAGTTAGGTAAAGAATTTCCAGAAATGAGATCATGAGACCGAGTGAGTATACTTTTTTTTTAAAATAGTTTTTTATTTTTACACTTCCCTGGCGGCCACCACAGTGATCACTCCAGTTTATAGACAACCTCTTTTAAGGGGATGTCTGGGCCAAATTTTTTATGGCCACTTCACTGGTCTCCCCCAATACAGTGGCCTCTTCACTGGTCCCCCATAATGTATGGGGTACAGTGATGGGGCCATTATATTGTGTGGGAGCAGTGATGGGGCTGACATCCTGTGCGGAAGGGGGATGTTAAAATGTGGGGGGCATATTAAAGGGGTTGTGCAGGGTTAATCTTTTTTTATGGCCTATGCTCAGAATAAGCCATAAATACCTCAAACCTCACATTGCAGAAACACAACGTCTTTGGCTACTACAGAAAAAAAAAAATGTGTTTTACAGAACCAGCAAAGTGAATGAAATGTAATCAAATGAACTTCATCCACACACTGCAGGAAAAAAAGATGTGGAACAGCAACAAACTCTAAAATGCGTGCGCTTCTAAAAACATGGCCGGTTACTTTCAGCTGCGCAACCAGGAGAAAGTATCGGGAAAATGCATCAAAAACGCAGTAAAAAACGCTGTGGAAAAAATACATTGAGATTCGCCGCTATTTATTCCACAGGGTTTTTGGGCTGTGTCGCACTGTTGGGCCTCATCCTGATCATCTCAACATACTGTGTACTAGGGGCAACACGTTGGCTCAGTGGTTAGCACTGCAGCCTTGCAGCGCTGGAGTCCTGGTTTCGAATCCTGCCAGAAACAACATCTGCAAGGAGTTTGTACAGTACATACCTGTATACAAACATACAGTACTCGCACAATATACAAGACACAAACTTTAAACAAATGTACACATATATACATATTAAATAGACAGATTTTACCAAAATAATATACTCACATTTTCCAGAAGAGTGAACCATCACAGCAGACTGCTTCCAGTCTTCCCCACACGCTCCGATGTGAGAGACGATTCACTGTGAGGAGGAGGGGGAGGGGAGGGAGGAAGTCCGGGCAGCACAACAGGTCCTCACAGGAAAGCAGCTATACAGTAGCTGCAGCAGGTCAGTGAGAGAATTATGAGAAGCCATTATAGCTGATGCTGAAGCTGCACATGTGTGCTCTGATATATACTTTCCCTATATATCGGGAGGACACTATGTGCAGCTTTAGCTAATGGGGGCCCGTGTGTGTTGAGGCAAATGCAGATGCATTGGTCAGGTGCTCGATTGGGAGCCCCTGACCAATGTATCTGCATTAGTACAATGAGGACTTAACAGTTGGGGCTCGGGGCCCATCGGGGGATTCACCGGTTCCCCGGTGGGCCAGTCTGACCCTGGTAGGGAAATCCTTATGTGCTAGTTTTGGAGGCTTGCAATCTCTAACATGAGTTTCTTGTGTACACAGTAAATCACATGTTTGCATAACAACATCCTGCCACATCAAGTTTCTCTTAATGGGACTATTAATACCCTTGACATTAAACAAAATGATTTTAATATCCATGTATATGCAAAAAAGATTGATAGGGAATTTATGAAAGGGTAGTATTTAAAACATACCAAACTAAGAAAACAGAGTTACTCTATTATCAATGATAGAAGGTTAATAGAGAAATGCATCAAGTCTTTTCCATAGTGCGCCAATTCTTTTCCAGTCTCTGTGATCTATTCTGCAATTTGGGGAGGTTCACTTTGTCTGATGAGATGTCCCACATTTACAGCAGTGTAAAAGCATCTTCTACAGATTCAATAGGGTTGAGGTGCCTTTGATGGTAAACCAAGATTTCATTTGGGAATACCCATTGATACAGAATATTGTGCTGGTGAAGTGCTTTAGTAGTAGGATTTAAATCTCTCCTGGTTTTTAGCATTGCAGCTGACAGATCAACAAACAAGTCCGTAGTATGGTTCGGGTAAAGCCTGTTGGCTCCAAGCTTGTTGCAGGAGTTGTTCTTTAACATGGAAGAACATGTAACAAGCTAACACATCCCATGGAACTGTATCAGGGAGATTTTTAAGTTTGTGTACTTTATGAGCGTGATCAATGTTTAACTCATAGTCCACCAAGCTAGGGAGCAGGGGTTTGGAAAGTTGTTGAACATAGGTCTGTAGCTGGGAACTTGCGAATGACTCTGGGATCCCCCGAAACTTTATGTTATTTTGGCAAACTCTATTTCCAGAATCAACCATTTTATCCTGCATAGCTGTGATCCTCTAGAGCAGGGGTCCCCAACCACCGGGCCGTGGACCAGTTCCGGGCCGCGGGGCATGTTACACCGGTCCGTGTACCGGCGGCGAGGAGTCAGCAGCTTGGTTGTTGCTCATCAGGATAAGGTGAACAAAGTGCGGGGTTGAATAGGGACCCGCTGTATGTCCGGGATTCTAGTACTATGCAGGACATGCAGTGGGTCTTGGCTCCACCCCGCATTCGCCTACCAAACTTCGGCAACTTCTTCTGTTTTACATTTACTTCCTGCCTCCATACTATTCCCTTGACATCCTTTGATGTCTTAATCATACCACTGTCGCAGTTCTCTATGCATCTCTCTGCCATGCGTTTCACTGTGAAACACATGCGCTACTTCCGGTCATCGGCAATGCCGATACCGGACGTGCTTTTCTACACCCCGATTCTTAACCCCGCCACCAACCACACCCCTTCCCCACCCCCATGCAACTCCTTCCCGCCCCCGCAGGGCCATAGAAAAATTGTCTTGCGGAAACTGGTCCCTGGTGGAAAAAAGGTTGGGGACCACTGCTCTAGAGTGTTAAGAGAATCAACAAAGAGGTCATTTTTGTTTCAATGTGGGAGACTCTCCAAACTAATCCAGCTCCTTTTGGCAGAGAGTGATTAGCTTAGAATAGTCCTTTCGCAAGAATGTTCTTATAGCCTTCAGAATTGCTTTCAATTTGACTTAAACTTTCTTATCAAAAGTTTGAGAAAAGATAAAATTCATTCAGCACTCAACAAAAATCCTCTGGAAAAAAGATGTATTAACTAAGGGGAGACTATGGGGAAATTTATCCCTGAAACGCATCAGATAAACTATATGGAACTAAAAATATGGAACTAAAAATATGGAACTAAGTTGGTTTGTAACTATTTTTTACCTATGAAAATTAAAAGTTAATTTTTAATATATATTTTTTCTCTCGATTGAGAGACTATACCTGGTAATAATCCCAGCGTCATTGCAAAACAAAGGCCTCTTGGAAGGTCGAGCATGATGCTAAAGGGAGCAGGCTTTATTGGGTTATTTCACTGGAATTCTGTCATCCTAACTACATCAGGGAAGACGGGCTTGCACATTCCAGTGAGTGCCCTCTATTGGTTTGCAACACTAAGACAGCAGCTGACTTCCTAATGATGATGATGTATCATGGAAGACAGATTTGCATATTCTTCCCATTAAGAAGTGTATTCATTATACTGTGAAGATTTTGGTGAACTGAAAAAAAACTTTTTTCTTATTAAAAGTTTGAAACTTTGCAACATCAGTTGTGTCCGATGCAGGAGTAATAATACTGCTCATCTCCAAATTTACAGATGGACCTTGCAACTTTTGTTTCTGTTTAGTGGGGCTGATGATCAGAGAGATGGATGCTGAAGAGGAATGAAGTGAGTGGGAACCTGGAGACGTGGTAACAGACTACAGTTTGAGCAGAGGTAAGCTGGGATCTGCCCAACTGGGGAGTTGGAGATGAAAGCGGAGATCTTGAGCAGATTGTGTTAAACTCTGTCCAGGGAATCCAAAGATTGAGCTGAACCGGAGAAGGCCGTGGCGCCATCATTGTGCCATTCCTAAGTGACGTATCGAATCAACTTATCAGCCATCTTCTCAATGCTTGTTTTCATGTCAATATGCAACATGGATGTACCCAGCAGGGAATTACAATAACATAATAGGCTTTTTTGCTTAATAAGTGAGCGAAGCTAGACAGAGCTATCTTGCATCGTGCATTTATGGTATAACTCTTTTAAGGTAGGATAATGAATAAGTTCATTCTCAGAGGTTGGGCTAGACCTTTATTTTGGGCAGGGGAAATGAGTATATGATGAACTGAATATTTGCAACAAATAAGGTTCTTGGTGAGGTGAATCAATGGCCTCCTCCTTTTTCTTATCACTTTCTTTAGTTTGACTATAATAGACTGACATTTCATGATTCTGAAAGGGGTTGGACCGACTAACTTTAGGTTAGACTCTGATCACAAGACAGACAGAATTACAACAAAAGGTAACACCTCTCTAGATTACACACATCATTTCCTCCGCTATTGAAAATCAATGATCTACTTGCCTTTCTTGTAGAAAACATTTGTAAAAAAAACTATCCCATAGAACTCAATGAGTTAACTCGTCACTATTGCTGACTATGGCCATAACTACATGGATGAGGAGAAGCTCAGGAAATATAGTAGCCCCAGAATAATGTACTGAAAACTGAAAAAAAAATTCTACAATAAGAAAATAAACAGATGAGAAAAAAAAACATTTATATCTGGTTTTAATAAATAAACTTTAAAAGTTGTAATATATTTCTGTTAACCCCAGCAGACAATGTACATTGCACTAAAAACCAGGGATCTGTACTGAGATTTGAATTTAGTGAACTTTTCAAAATGTGTTTTGTTTCAATGTCAGATGATTCAGACCTAATATTCATATTTTGGCAAAAATAAATTTGTTCTGCATTGAAAATGTAAATTGCCTTAAAAATTTGTATATGATACTCTAAGGCTGTATTCACACAGAGTAACGCCAGGCGTTTTTTGTGTGTTTTTTGCACATAGCGCCGCGTTTACGCCGCGTAGCGCCGCGTATACGCCGCGTATACGCCGCGTTAACGCCGGGCAACGCCAACGCTAAATAGCGCGGCGTTAACGCGGCGTATACGCGGCGTTAACGCGGCGCTACGCGGCGTAAACGCGGCGCTATGTGCAAAAAACACACAAAAAACGCCTGGCGTTACTCTGTGTGAATACAGCCTTAGGGTTCTTAGAACTCTATCCAATTTTGTGGATAGCTTAACGCAAACAACAGTTACATTCTTAGACATGGTCTTTTTGGGGGATATTGCAGACATCTAGTGGCAAGTTTCCTACTTGTAACAGAGGAACATCTGTGTGGCTTCTCATCCATAAGACAACACGACAGCACTTTACATGAAAGGAGTAAGGAGGAGAAGCAATATTACCCCTGTTGCTGTTAGGGACAGGAAAATGTCCATTGAGGAGTAATTGAAGGATATGAATGACACTGTCTAGTGTCAGAAGTAGAAAGGTGTCACTACTAGCATCTGACCTTGTTTGTCACTACTGCCATTATTAACCCAGTGGGCTGTCAAAGCAATATACTGTGCCTAGTCATAACTGCTATTGCGTGTGTCATCAGTGGTCTGCAAGGAGCAGGACACATTCTCTAAAACATGAAAAGGTAAGGTGGGGACAGCTTTCCAACATAGGTAGGTATCAGGCATTGAAGCTGAGCACACAATATCAGTTGCCTAAAAATAGTGGATTTCACTAACTGTGACTTGCTATTACCTGCTGAGCAACTGGTTTCGACAGTGCTGCTCCTGCAGCCACCCACATTCTAAGCACAGATGTGGCAGTGGAGCTTCCCCCTCCTACACTAACCCATCCATTGCCACCTTGTCTTTTACCAGACATTTTTAAAGAGGCACTCTATGCAACAAAAGAATGAAATAAAGTGTAAACAGAGGTGTATAACTGTTGGTTTGGCACATAAAATATGTCAATTTATTGTAGCATTTTGTCAACTAAACATCGGATTGCAGTGGAATTAATGATGGCATATAGCTGTTGCTTTGTTGCTGAAAATATGTCAATTTACTGTAGTACTCTTTTCAACTAAAAACTCAAAAACCCAGACCTGCAGATAGTTAGGTTAGGGTCAGCTGCATCTAACACTGGTTTTCTCAGTGAATTGGTGCTTGCATTACCAACATATATTTATTATTTATTTATTTATGTATTTATTTAGCTTACTTATAGAGTACCATAATATTTTGCAGCGCTTTACAAACAGTGACATTTGTCAATATGTAAAAGAAATTTTTGGAGCAACGAGGGCATTACCATTGTTCCAAGGAGTGAAGGGACAAAGCTTTCATTAATCTAAAGAGTTAATTTGCATATCGATACATTTGCATACTTTCATAAAAACAATGCTATCTGGACAACAAAGGCACAAATTCACAAATGGAAAACACGGTGTCCCTAATCTGTCCGCTGGGATGGCTTAATATGCTGGGTTCTGGTGACTCCCTTTAATGGTGATGTCTAAATGTTGCTTTGAAGCAGAAAATATGCCAATTTAATGTAGAAACTTTTGCTTCTATACACTGTATTGCAGTGTTAAAATAGTAAAATAGTACTGTGTGGTGCTATGGCGCAATCACTTCACAGATTGAATGTGAGAATTGTGATGCTGCAGCAGTCCCTCCTGGTCTGTTTCTTCCTACCTATGTGACACTGACTGCTCTCTCTCTCTTAAAGAGGTTGTCGCTAGAGTTATTATCATTATTATTATTTATTTATATAGCACCATTAATTCCATGGTGATTTACATTTGGGGGTTAAAATAACCTTAATACATCTGACTCGAATTCCCAGGTCCATTATCAAGAATCTGCCAGAATTAAGGTAACTTTAACTTAATATCTATTTTTAACTTAATTTAATTTTTTTTAACTCTCTAGACAACCTTTTTAAATCTATCTATCATCTATCTATCTATCTATCTATCTATCTATCTATCTATCTATCTATCTATCTGTTTTCCTCACGCACTAATCCATACTATATAATCTATATACAGTGGGGCAAAAAAGTATTTAGTCAGTCACCAATAGTGCAAGTTCCACCACTTAAAAAGATGAGAGCCGTCTGTAATTTACATCATAGGTAGACCTCAACTATGAGAGACAAAATGAGAAAACAAATCCAGAAAATCACATTGTCTGATTTTGTAAGAATTTATTTGCAAATTATGGTGGAAAATAAGTATTTGGTCAGTAACAAAATTTCATCTCAATACTTTGTTATATATCCTTTGTTGACAATGACAGAGGTCAAACGTTTTCTGTAAGTCTTCACAAGGTTGGCACACACTGTTGTTGGTATGTTGGCCCATTCCTCCATGCAGATCTCCTCTAGAGCAGTGATGTTTTGGGGCTGTCGCTTGGCAATACGGACTTTCAACTCCCTCTAAAGGTTTTCTATAGGGTTGAGATCTGGAGACTGGCTAGGCCACTCCAGGACCTTGAAATGCTTCTTACAAAGCCACTCCTTCGTTGCCCTGGCGGTGTGCTTTGGATCATTGTCATGTTGAAAGACCCAGCCACGTTTCATCTTCAATGCCCTTGCTGATGGAAGGAGGTTTGCACTCAAAATCTCACAATACATGGCCCCATTCATTCTTTCATGTACCCGGATCAGTCGTCCTGGCCCCTTTGCAGAGAAACAGCCCCAAAGCATGATGTTTCCACCCCCATGCTTTACAGTAGGTATGTTGTTTGATGGATGCAACTCAGTATTCTTTTTCCTCCAAACACGAAAAGTTGTGTTTCTACCAAACAGTTCCAGTTTGGTTTCATCAGACCATAGGACATTCTCCCAATACTCTTCTGGATCATCCAAATGCTCTCTAGCAAACTTCAGACGGGCCCGGACATGTACTGGCTTAAGCAGTGGGACACGTCTGGCACTGCAGGATCTGAGTCCCTGGCGGCGTAGTGTGTTACTGATGCTAGGCTTTGTTACATTGGTCCCAGCTCTCTGCAGTTCATTCACTAGGTTCCCCCGCGTTGTTCTGGGATTTTTGCTCACCGTTCTTGTGATCATTTTGACCCCACGGGGTGAGATTTTGCGTGGAGCCCCAGAGCGAGGGAGATTATCAGTGGTCTTGTATGTCTTCCATTTTCTAATTATTGCTCCCACAGTTGATTTCTTCAATCCAAGCTGGATGCCTATTGCAGATTCAGTCTTCCCAGCCTGGTGCAGGGCTACAATTTTGTTTCTGGTGTCCTTTGACAGCTCTTTGGTCTTCACCATAGTGGAGTTTTGAGTCTGACTGTTTGAGGGTGTGCACAGGTGTCTTTTTATAGTGATAACAAGTTTAAACAGATGCCATTACTACAGGTAATGAGTGGAGGAAAGAGGAGACTCTTAAAGAAGAAGTTACAGGTCTGTGAGAGCCAGAAATCTTGATTGTTTGTAGGTGACCAAATACTTATTTTCCACCATAATTTGCAAATAAATTCTTACAAAATCAGACAATGTGATTTTCTGGATTTGTTTTCTCATTTTGTCTCTCATAGTTGAGGTCTACCTATAATGTAAATTACAGACGCCTCTCATCTTTTTAAGTGGTGGAACTTGCACTATTGGTGACTGACTAAATACTTTTTTGCCCCACTGTATCTATTTCTTTTATGATTTATCACATTGTCTGCAGGCTGAGCTGTGATCTTTCCTCTTACTTCCGTCTAGACCCAGAATATGGCATGTTAAATAGTAGCTATGAACACATCAATTACCACTCACAACCACAGCCCTTCAGTACTGGCTGAGGAGCTGCCTGCAAGGTATTATGAAAAACCTACCTTGTCTTTGATATTATATGATGCTTCTCACTGCTCTTCTTCAACTTGCCTAGTAATGAGTTAAAAAAAATTAATTTTAATCTTCAATGCAATTTTCTGCAACTGGACAACCCTTTTAAGTAATATAATTGCAAAAAAAGTTATATGACATCACAAATTGAGGTTTATTCTCTTGTTTTGGCTCTGACCTTGACCTTGGTCTTTTCCATGGATAGTGCTCCTGCCTTGTCATTTAGATACTCTTCTCTTAGTACCTGTTGTTCTACTACTGCCACTGACTCATGACTGCATTTCTGATTATTCTTTCATCTTGTCCTTTGACTTCTCTCATCCTGACCCTCTGCTTCTGATGATTCTTGGTACACCAGGAAAGATACTTTACACTGGGGATACAACTAGAGGGGAAAATTATAATATCTGGAGTCCACTGGGGGAGGAAGTTAATGTGGGATACCACTGCAAGGGCATTATATTGTGTGAGGGCTACAAAGGGGCATAATAATATGTGGGGGCCACTGAGAGGGCATTTGAATTTGTGCCGGTAAGTTATGTCTAAGTTGTGATGGGGGTGCTCACTTATGAAACCTTTGTATTGGGCACACCAATCTGTTAAAATGGCCCTGCCTTCACCACTCCTGTGGCACATAGAGATAGGATCAATTTTGTTATGACCTGGACTCAACCCGAATATTCCAAATGGATTCTTTTGTAATAAAACCAAATATTTTGACAATCTAATGGCTGTCATAAATTGCATTGCAAACCTAAAATACAGAGGAGACACGTGTGTAACGTTCTGGGACCACCTGACGGCTTGTCAACCAATAATGAGGTGAGACTTTACAGTGCTGGGGTCACAATCAGAATATAATGCTCTTTGCAAGGTGGAGAAAAGTCATTTTGTGGTTAAAAGACATCACTGCATGATCCAAACCAATTAAAACAGCAGCAACAGTTATAATAGAACTACAGAATAATAGAAGGAAAAGAAGTGGAATGATGTTGAGTTAGATTTAATCAATTACAGGCAGATAGATAAATCATAGGAGTGGAGGGAGGGAGAATTTTTATACTTTTCTGTTAGCCTCTGATTACACAGAATTCACCAGACACTGGAAAGTTAACCTTTTAAGTGCCAAAATTCTAATTTAGTTAAGTCCTATATGTGAAAAATCTTTTCCTAAGGTTTTTTTTTTTTTTAACACATACAAAATGCTGTTCTAATAGCAAAACTCTCAGCTTGTGCTAATCAGAAAAATCTCAATTTCTTAAGGTTTTTTTCGGTTACCCAAAAAATTTACATACAAACTGCCATTCTAACAGCAAAACACTGATGCAGTCTATTCTACTGCAAACATTTCCATTTTTTAAGTTTTTTTTTTTTTGGCTACCCACTGTACAAGAGACTGCCATTGTAATGGCAAAACACTGACAAATCCATATACACAGTATCAGAATTGTTGCCAGTCACATTAAGCATGGTGAAGTAAATAT
Source organism: Leptodactylus fuscus (assembly GCF_031893055.1). Classification (NCBI taxonomy): domain Eukaryota; kingdom Metazoa; phylum Chordata; class Amphibia; order Anura; family Leptodactylidae; genus Leptodactylus; species Leptodactylus fuscus. Next base: position 71,387,915 of record NC_134267.1, on the reverse strand, counting down.
GCAGCACCTCTCAGACACCCTACAGTGGATAAAGTAGCACCCTTGACAGTCCAGAACTCCTGACACTGGCAACCTTGGCATGCTCCTCAAACACGTTTTCTTCAGCAGTGCTCAAAATGAGCTGACGTCTGTGGAGAAAATCTAATACATATGCAGATTTTCTTCACTTCAAATTTATGCTCAAAGCCTACAATTACACAATTCACTTCGCCAAACAAGTCTATTTTACCGCTTTCATCCTTGACACCTTCCACTCCCTCCTTACTTCCTCCTTATGACAAAGGTGTCATAGACCACAGTGCTCAAGACATGACCATGTACTTCAAAGACAAATTCGACAACCTCAATCAGGAGAAAACCCAATCTCCAAGCAGTATCAGTCCCTCTCCTACCCTTGCTCTATATTGTGAACTCTTATTATTTGATCCAGTAACAGAAGAAGTCCTCTTGCTCCTTTCTTCTTTTTGACCAACTACTTGCACAAGTGATCTTATACTGACATACCTCCCCTGCTGTAACAACTTACCTTACTAAAGGAAAATACGGGGGGGGGGAGGGGAAGGGGAACAAGGAGAGAAGGGGCACACTATACAAAGATGAACAAAAACAGCAGAACAAACCGTAAGATTCAAGTGCAGCTGAACCAATATACCAATCTCCATCGTGCGAATAGACAGCACTTTGTTAAGCCATACCAGGAGAGGGGGGGGGGAGTCATAGTCTTCCATAACCTAGGGATCACTGCAACTAACAAAAATCCGAGGAGTCTGCGGGTAGGCTTGCGGAACTTCCGGGGAAATATGGAAGGAAGTAGCGGGGCCGGATCGTCCGCCAAGTCGATTCCTGTCACTTGTGCAATAACCTGTCTGACTCCAGTCCAGAAGGGGAGCAGAAGAGAGCAACCCCACCAGATGTGTGCCATCGTGCCACGGTCCGAGAGGCATCTCCAGCATCTATCTGAGACCGAGGGGTAGATACTATGAAGCAGTGCGGGGACCCTGTACCATCTAGAGAGAATTTTGTAATTGGTCTCCTGCGCCTTACATGAAATAGAAAAATTATGACATGCACTAAAGGCCAGTGACCAAACGTCAGGGGGCAAGGAGATTCCCGATTCCCTCGCCCAACTACCAGCAAAAGAGGGTGGCGAATCCCCCACCTTGTCTGACAAAAGACCATAGAGGAGGGAGATGGTGTGAGAGGGGTTGAGGAGGAAGTACAGAGGCGCTCGAAAGGCCGCAGGGGTCTATGGAGGTCCCGCGAGGACCTCAAGGAGAGGTAGAAGTGAGATAGTTGGAAGTACTGCCAATGGAAGGCAACAGTATCAGGGCAGGACGCTTGTACCAGGAGTTCGGGGCAAGAAATGAGAGAGGATGTTGAGGTGACCTGCTCTAATTCTCTAATTCCACCACATTCTGAATTTCTTTTATGGCTACCTAGTACATCGTACAAAATATTAAATGATATTAAGAACTACAATTTGTCCTGCAAAAATGAAGCACTCATGCGGCTATGAGAACAGAAAAATAAAACAGTTATGGCTCTTGTCTACTGCATCTGAATCCATTTACTACTGAGCACTGTGTTAATACCAATGTTAGAAATAACAAATCCATGCCTTCTTCCTGGCAGGGGGCAGAACACTCACTATCTTCACTTTGCTTGAGATATTTATGATTCAGCCTCTGTTTTTCATATTTTCTACTGACACCTGCCTGAAACTTCCCCCACTTCTCGGAAAGTCTGCATAAACTTCATTGACAATATCTACATGTTCACCAGTCATCTATCCAAAACAGTACGCAGTCTGAATGTGTGCGGCCACAGTTTAATTAGAGACTTTAATTGGATTCAGTCTGAGTCAATTTTTCTCTCTTCTTTTCCTTTTAGATGGTTGTAATGAACAGTTTTTTTTATCCTTTCATCCCTGACTGCTTTCCTAGATGCATCTGCCTCACTGGCATTGTCTCCTGTAACGGCCATTACTGATCTGGAGAGTAGAGCCAGGCAGCACATGAAGAGGACACAGAGCTTGCACTCATCACTGATTCTCAGTCTGAAGCGCCAAAAAAAATTATGATCAGCAGATTTGTCATGAATGTAACAAAGTCATCAACTAAGTATAAGTACAGAAAACGTGACTACAAGTGCAATACCAGTCTGATACGGATTTATATTTATTGTAAATTAATATAATATAGTGTGATGAAAAGTCAACTTTGTGTGGTTGACATTGTTATATTTGCTATGTTGGTCTTCTATATTATATCTGCTGTGGTGGTCTTCTATGTTATATCTGCTGTGTTGGTCTTTTTTTACCCTTTTTTTTTTGCTCAAAAGTTTCAATGCTGTGGCGAGCAGAGAGACATTATACAAATGATTTTGCTCCCAAAGCTGAAACATGTCACTTGTACTATTCCTGAACTGTTTTTCCACAAAGGGTGACATTCTAAACACAGAAGCAAAAAGGAAGGGGGCACTCACTAGATCTTCATATCATAAAGGCACCTTTATTCCAATTTCCAATATAAAAGCAGCAGTACTTCCTCTGGCCACTGTCCTTGATGTCTACCTTCATAATGGAAACTCATGTAGGAAGTTGGCTGTCCCTGTTCTCCAGCATCCTGAATTCCAGGGTTGCCTGACTCTTCCAGGCCTTTACCTCTACTTTGTGACTGACCATCTGAGATATGTATCACCAGCCCAAGACCAACACTATATTGAACGGGATAGTCTGTGGGTCTCATGGTTCTCTGGCTAGTTCGAGAGGACCTATCCCTGCTCCAGGGAAGACTGCTACAGCCATATAAACTGGCTCAACAGATGTGGCAGTCCACCAAAGAGTTTTGGAGTTTCTGGCCGGCAACATTTCACTCTTATATTGTAATTATGCATACTTCATTATATGGTATATTCTGTTTTGTAGATATAGACACAGGCTGCTAATTTAGTGAATTTTGTGTGAAGGAAGTGACATCACTCCTATGCACAGTAATATAGGGGGAATACAATACAGAGAAAATACTCAGTAATGAGCTCCTGGTTGCTAAGTAGTCAACTTATATGCAAAATTTCATTGAAAGAACTGTGATGTAGGCTATTAGCATAAACTGCTGGATGGGCCCCCAGAACAAATTCCCCTGATGAACCCTAGCACTTCAGTCTGACACAGCTACAATTAGTCCCTGTTGCTGTAATATTGTGTTTTCAATGGAACCTGTAATTCATTCCAGGGAATCCCATTTTGGAAACATGCTTATGGGATCATTTATTTAGCAAAAGTATCAGTAGTAGATGTCAATCAATAGCTCCCCACATTTAACTATTCTATTATCAGATCCATCAAGACATACTAGTATGTAATTTATAAAATTTGTCATTGCTATGAATGTGTACTAAAGTAGTGTTGTGAGCAAGTATTTGCCCCTTACAAATTTCTTTTGTTTTTGCTTTTTTTGTCAAAAATTTATTTTGGTTTATCAAACTAATTGCAATACTAGACAAAAACAATCTAAGTGAGTACAAAATACAGTTTTTTTAATGATGATTTTCTTTCTTAAGAGAAAAAAGTGTCCAAACCAACCAGGCTCTATGTGGAAAAGTAATTTCCCCTAAAGCCAATTACCGGTGTGCCATCCTTGGCGGCAACAACTGCAGTCAAGCGTTTGTGACAATTGGTAATAAGTAGAGATGAGCGAACAGTAAAATGTTCGATATTCGATATTCGTTTCAATATTCGACTACTCGAATCGAATATCGAATCCTATTATAGTCTATGGGGGGGAAATGCTCGTTTCAGGGGTAGGCAACATTCGATCAAATTACACTTACCAAGTCCACGAGTGAGGGTCTGGCTGGATCCTCCGAGAAGTCTTCTCCGTGCACCATCCCCGTGGCATCTTCCGGCTCTGAATTCACTCTGCCAGGCATCAGGCCTGGGCAGAGCCGACTGCGCATGCCCGCACTACAAAAAAATGGCCGTTTACAGTCAAAGTGGCCATTTTATTGTAGCGCAGGCATGTGCAGTTGGCTCTGCCCAGGCCCGATGCCTAGCAGAGTGAATTCAGAACTGGAAGACGCCGCGGGGAAGCTGCACGGAGAAGACTTCTAAAGGTAGGAGAAGAACCAGCGTTGATTGGCCGATTGTATAGCATTCGGCCAATCAATGCTGGTTCTGCATCGAACTTTTTCATTCGAATAGCGAGTGGTACTCGATCGAGTACGAGTATTTTGAATACCGTAGTATTCGATCGAATACCTACTCGATCGAATACTACTCGCTCATCTCTAGTAATAAGTCTTAGAAATCTCTATAGAGAAACTATGGCCCACTCTTCTCTGCAGAATTGTTTCATTCAGCTACATCGGAGAGTTTTTAACCATGAACAGCATTTCAGTCAAAGTCCAGATTATGATTAGGCCACTTCCAAACCTTTTTTTTGAGTCCTTCAGAAGTAGACTTGCTGGTGTGCTTCATCATTGTCTTTCTACAGAACCCAAGTACGCTTGAGCTTAAAGGGATTCTACCATTAAAAAACTTTTTTTTCTAGGTAACACGTCGGAATAGCCTTTAGAAAGGTTATTCGTCTCCTACCTTTGGAAGTGCTCTCCGCCGCGCCGTTTGTTCGAAATACCGGTTTGTACCAGTATGCTAATTAGTTCTCTCGCAGCGATGGGGGCGTCCCCCAGCGCAGGAGATGCGATGGGGGCATCCCCATTGCTGCTCGAAAACCGACTCCAGCGCCGCCTCTGTCTTCTTCTGCATCCTCCCCTTCCTTCTTCAGCTGGATGTCGGACGCCTGCGCAGTACGCTCTGTTCGGCGAACTTCGCCGAACGTACTGCGCATGCCCGTGGCCATAGTGCCGACACCGCAAATTCGCTGAACAGAGCGTACTGCGCAGGCGTCCGACGTCCTGCAGAAGAAGGAAGGGGAGGATGCAGAAAAAGACAGAGGCGGCGCTGGAGTCGGTTTTCGAGCAGCAATGGGGATGCCCCCCATCGCATCTCCTGCGCTGGGGGATGCCCCTATCGCTGCGAGAGAACTAATTAGCATACTGGTACAAACCGGTATTTCGAACGAACGGCGCGGCGGAGATCACTTCCAAAGGTAGGAGACGAATAGACTTTCTGAAGGCTATTCCGACGTGTTACCTAGAAAAAAAAGTTTTTTAATGGTAGAATCCCTTTAAGGTCACAAACTGCTAACTGGACATTTTCCATCAGGATTTTCTGGTAGAGAGCAGAATTCATGTTTCCATCAATAACAGCAAGACACCTAGGTCCTGCAGCAGCAAAGCAACCCCAGACCATCATACTACCACCATGTTTGACCGTCAGCATGATATTATTTCTCTGAAATGCTGTGTTAGTTCTTAACTGAGGCAAGTGAGACCTGCAGTGCTTTAGATGTTATTCTGGGTTCTTTTGTGACATCCTGGATGAGTTGTCGACGTGCTCTTGGAGCAATTTGCTAGACTGGCCAATCCTGTGAAGGTTCACTACTGTTCCATGTTTTCTCCATTTGTGGTTAATAGCTCTCATTGTGGTTTCCTGGATTCCCAAAGTCTTAGAAATGACATTGTGTAATCTTTTCCAGACTGATAGATGTGAATTACTTTGCTTCTCATCTGTTCTTGAATTTCTTAAGAAGGGAATAATGTTTGAGATATTTTAGCCTACTTCGTGTTGTCAGGCAGGTTCTCTTTAAATGATTTCTTGATTCTACAGGTCAAGCAATAGTCAGGACTTGGTGTGGCTACTGAAATTGAACTCAGCTTTAAAAAATGTGGTTAATCACAATTAATGTATTGGGGGGGGTAATTATTTTTTCACATAGGGCACAGGTTGTTTAGGATTAGAGATGAGTGAACAGTAAAATATTAGTTTCGAATAGCACCTCAATATTCGACTATTTGAACGAATATCGAATCCCATTATAGTCTATGGGGGAAAAAGTTCGTTTCAGGTGAAACCCAAATTCGACTCAGGAGGGTCACCAAGTCCACTATGACACCTCAGCAAATGATGACAACTCCTCTGGAATGCAACTGGGACAGCAGGGGAAGCATGCCTGGGGGCATTTAACACGCCCAAGTCACAGTTTTACCCCACTATCACAGACTATCAACTAGACACTTTCCACTCTCAAAAAAACCTCTATGAAAGTGGAAAAAAAACCTGAAAACCTTCTTTTCTCCCAAATTGTATGTACAGAAACCTAAATTTTAAGCTAAAGAAACATTAGCATGCACTCATCACAATCCCTGACTTGATAGCTGCATTAAGCAGGGCACCGCACTGAACAGGACTGAGTACCAGAAACAGGTGTTACAATGGCTAGCGGATAATGCTTACAACTCTTTATTCACCAGCCAGTCAGCAACTACCTCAAGTCCTTTTCCTTGCCAAGAGTCTGGTCCTCTTTCCTCCCAACATGCCCAATCTTCCCAGCACAGTCATCCCATATTTCCCCCCTCCCAGGAGATGTTTTCAGGTCCTTTAACTGCTCCTCACTCTGTCCAACCACTTCACCAATCCCAGGAGCTACCAGATGACTTTGTGTGTCCTGATGCCCAAACACTGGAGCATCCGCCATCTCTGGGTGATTTATTTGTTGTGGACCAGCAACCCGTACTCATTGACGCCAGTGCTGCCACTGAAGTCCACACCACCAGCCAGGTCACCTCCACATCTGCCTCTGACACTCTGTGGAGTTCACCCTCACCTGTCCCTTTTCCTGCCTCTGCTCCTCTCGCCTGCACCATCATGTGCCTCTTCCCAGCAACTCCCCATCTCCCAGGCCTTTCATCACCAGCAGAAGTACAGCGCAACCTACCCACATGCCCAAGCCTTCAACAGCCTCATCTTAAAACTGCTGGCCCAGGAGATGTTGCCGTCCCAGCTTGTGGAAACTCATGCCTTCCGTGACCTGATGGCAGCTGCGGCACCTCGCTATGATGTCCCTAGCCGTCGCTACCTCTGTTGGTGTGTCATCCCCATCCTCAGTGATGCCAGTGCTGCCGCTGCAGTCCACACCACCAGCCAGGTCACCTCCACATCTGTCTCTGACACTCTGTGGAGTTCACCCTCATCTGCCCCTTTTCCTGCCTCTGCTACTCTCGCCTGCACCATCATGTGCCTCTTACCAGCAACTCCCCATCTCCCAGGCCTTTCATCGCCGGCAGAAGTACAGCGCAACCCACCCACATGCCCAAGTCTTCAACGGCCTCATCTTAAAACTGCTGGCCCAGGAGATGTTGCCGTCCCGGCTTGTGGAGACTCATGCCATGACCTGATGGCAGCTGCGGCACCTCGCTATGATGTCCCTAGCCGTCGCTACCTCTGTTGGTGTGCCATACCCACCTTGCGGCAGCACGTGTCCCCTAACATTAGTCAGGCCCTGAGTTCCATGCTTTGCTTTAAGGTCCACTTAACCACCAACGCATGGACAAGCGCCTGCGGTCAGAGACACTGCTTCTCTGTAATGACAGGCTGGGTGAATGTAGTTGAGGACGGGCCTGGGGTGCAAACTGGGGTGGCCTAGCTCCTCTCCCAGCCCAAAATTCCTGGCAGGGCCTCTCTGAAAGCCTACTCCTCTGCTGCAACCTCGACCACACCTGCGACCTGTAAGTGCTTCAACACTGGGGTGTGGAGACGTCAGCAGGTTGTGCTGAAGCTCATCAGCTTGGCCGACAGAAAAACACACTTCCCCTGAGGTTAGGGATGCCATCCTCGATGCAACAGCAATGTGGTTTTCC